>NC_040077.1:118627724-118934743 GCF_003369695.1 Bos indicus x Bos taurus
GTCTTCCATCATTCACACAGTTGGATCCCTCTGCTCTCTGAATCCCAGGAAGGACTTCAAGGAGACCTCCCAGGACAGTGACAGAAATCATCCAAGACTGGACACTGGATCGGGCACACTTGATCTCTCCCATGTGTGACTGACTGATTTCTCCTAGAACTTCCTTCCAACAACAAGGACCAAAGAACCTGGGTTCTGGAGACTGAGTGGCCTCTCCTTGCAACCCCAGGTGACCCTCATGCCTTTCCCTCTAGATGCTTCAGTCTTCAAGCAAATGGGCAAGAAATCTTGAACCCCGTCAAGCCATTCCCCATGTCATATCCTATCATACCCCCTCCCTCATCTTCATTTCATCTCTGAGCTCGAATGATTCTCCAGAGCCAGGGCCACCATCCTTCACTCTATCAGCTCTTTGCCATCCTCCACTCCCCTCTGGTCTTCACCAGTGCTCATTACAATGGCTCTTTGCCAACACCCCAAGATGCTGGCAGGTTGCTGAGAAGGACTTCTGCTTCTCACAGTGAGGCAGGCAAGGGGAGGGTACGACAAGGTCCCAGACTGGATGTAGGGATCAGAAAATGAGGGTGATGATGCCATCCCCCTGCCCAGCTGGAGACTGAGACCAAGGCAGTGTGCCTAACCACCCCCTACCCTCTGCCAGAGACCCCCATGGCTCAGCCTGGTGTGGGATCACTGGTCTGATCCCTGCACACCTAAGAGTGGAAACCACATCCAGTCAGCTCCGGGGGGTTCTACACCAGGAGCCATGGAATGATTCCCTGAGCCTGGGAAGAGTCTGAAACAGGTGAGCATCCCATTAGGGAGAGACATGGGCAGGTAAGCATACCTGCAAGAGCTGATGGCCAGGGCTTCTGGGTGATATTGGTCAGCGTGGCCCAGAGAAGCCCCTAGGGACTGGTGCTGACCTGCCCCTACCCCCTGTAGCCGAACCCCCACCCTCGTGAGATCCTGGGGAAAGAGGAGGAGAATCCTGAGTTAACCAAGACTAGGGGCTCTCAAAACAGAAATCAAGTCCTGAAAGAAAGGAAGATACTCTGGCCCCATCACATGTGAATTTATGAAGTGAGACTTGAACAGCCCCAACAGCATGGAGGCTCAGATCCTGGGGCAAACCCCGCAGGTTTGGAAGAAAGCTCGTGGAGGGGGCCTGGATTCCAGGAACCGTGGCTGTTCTGAGGGAAGGTTCCGTGGTGAGACGACTGATAACAGCACGAGAGCGAATTCTCAGAGTGAAAACGAGAATGCCGTGTGTGTGTGTGGGAGCCCCGAGAGTGACTCAGCTCTGATGTCGCACGGGATGTTCTGCTACAGCTAGAGTTGAAGACGCTCTTTCAGTTGTTGAAAAGAGCACAACCGAAAACCCTGTCACAAATTGGCATGGAGCTCGTTGTCATAACTCCGCAGAGGCAGACCCCGGTCTCAAAGAGGACAAAGCAGGACCACTGCCTGTGCTCACGATAAAGGATGCTTCCGGACGCCCTGCACACATCAGGCACTGCGCTCAGCCCTGCAGATGCCATGATGAAGTCAGACACGTCCCCATCCCAGGCTATCTGAACACATGTCACAGTGCCCCACACCCCTCCTTGTGAAACAGGAGTGGGTGTTCTCACTGCATTGTTCTCACTGTGCTGTTGGGACTTCATTCCTCATCCCCCAACCCCCACGCAGGCTCTAAGGGGACCAGAGTGTACCTGCTAGCCCACGACGCTGGCTGTCTTTTGTGATAACAAACCCTGCTCATGGATAAAGAAGTCAGGAGGCTCGGGTGATCTGTGCGAAAGGACGGGGTGGCTGGGAGAGCAAAGACCTGCAGACCAGCCTAGGGGGAGGTGGGCTTGGGTGGTTAAGACTGAAGAGAGAAAAAGGCTGAAGAAGAGGGAGTCCCAGGAGGCAGCTGCCTTCTGTAAGAAGCAGATTTCAAGGCTGAGTAATGGAAAGAGGTTTTCACTTATTTGCTGAGCATTAAGAATGTACTCCCAGACATGTGACTCAGTTTCCTCCGAAAAACAATGACATGGAAAAAAAAAAAAGAGAGAGTTAGGAAGAGGAAAGAGAATGCATGCAATGTGTGCCCACATTTGGGTCCTGACCTGATTCTAATAAACTAGTTGTAAAAAGATACTCTTGAGACAATTGGGGAAATCTGAGTACAGATTGGGTGGTAAATGATTTTAAAGACTAACTTTTAATTTTTTTTTAAGCTAAGATGGGTGGTGGTTGCATTAAAAGGTGTCCTCAAGACTTCTGGTTGCTAAGGGAGGGGAAGAGGGAGAAGGATGAACTGAGAGCTTGGAGTTAATAGATGTAAACTATTACATTTAGAATGGATAAACAACAAAGTCCGACCATATAGCATGGGCTTCCCAGGTGGCACAGTGGTAAAGAAACTGCCTGCCAATGCAGGAGACACAAGAGATTCAGGTTCAATGGCAGGTTTGATCCCTGGGTTGGGAAGATACCCAGGAAGAGGGAATGGCAACCCACTCCAGTATTCTTGCCTGGAAAATTCAATGGACAGAGGAGCCTGGCAGGTTATAGTCCATGGACTTGCAAAGAGTCAAACACGACTGAGCACGCGTGAACGTTTGTAAACACACACACACACACACACACACACACACACACACTAACTTTACAGCACAGAGAACTGTATCCAATCTCCTAGGATAAACCATAACGGAAAATAATATTTTTTAAATGTATATATTAGTATGTGTATAACTGAGTTCACTTTGCGATACAGCAGAAAAATAGCACAGCATTGTAAATCAACTATTACTACACGGAAATTTTAAAAAGTGTCCTCAACAGAAGTGATGTCCCCTGATGTGTTAGGCTGACATATTGTGAGGTCAGTGGGATAAATGAGGGAGGGAATCCATGCAGGAATTTTGGCAGAAGTTTGTTGTTGTTGTTGCTGGGTGGGGAGTCCCAGTAGGGCAAGGTGAGTTCCTGCTGGGGCTGAGTTTCTGCTCCAGTGGTGAAAGAAGAAAGCAGGACTTGCCCACTGAATCCTTGAGGACCTCTGAGGCCTATCAGGGCCATGGCAGGTGGGTGCCCAGGTGTGGTTCTTTAGGACTCTACTAGGATTCTTTGACACACTGCCCCAAACTGGAGATCAGAATGTCTTAGGCACATCCATATTCTAGTGAACCCCCCAAAGTAAATAAGACTTGTCATAGGTTCATGCTGGACCTTGGTCAACCTAAGCCATTGTCAACATTCCCATGTTTGACTTTGGTGTATTCAACTTTCCAACAGCCCCATCACCCTTGGCCACAGTTCAGACCGACACTCTCTACCCCTTTCACACACCCAACCCAAAGAGATCTGTGTATGGGTTTGTGCTCAGTCATGTCTGACTCTTTGTGACCCCATGGACTGTAGCCCACCAGGCTCCTCTGGTCACGGAAATTTCCAGGCAAAAATACTGGAGTAGGTTGTCGTTTTCTACTCCAGGGGATCTTCCCAACCCAAGGATTGAACCTGTATCTCTGTGTCTCCTGAATTGGCAGACAGACTCTTTACTACTACACCACCTGGGAAGACTCCCAAAGAGATCTATTGGCTATTTGTGTTTTTTTTTTTTCCTTTGATCAGGTCTTTATTCAAGATTAGTTGTCCAACACAAGAGCTATGGCCTGGAGCATCTGTCTGGTAACCCACAGCTGTTTGTGCATCTGCCTCTCTTGGTCTGTGTATTACCCTAGTTTTGCCGTTCATGGGATTTTTCCTGAGGTTAATCCTTATAGTTTATGATGGTGAGTGGAAAATGGAAAAATGAAAGTGCTGATGCTAGTGCTGGGAAATGACCTTAATACAGGTGAGGTGAAGACGGAAATCATGAGATGTGGTGAAGCAACCAACTTTGGTCTCAGTCAGCTGCATTTGAATGTAAGCCTGCCACAGCATGCCGCAGTATGAAGGGCAAGAATACAGTCAAAGAGCGTGTGCATAGTCGTGGCCATAGAAGGTTGCATTTAGGCTGCAAGGTGCAATTAAAGGTTTGGTTGAATTTTCAGTTGGGGGTGGGGAATAGGACCCATTCCATACTCCCTGTCCTTTCCAGATAGCTCTGAGTCTGTTGCTAGACTTAACATCCTCAGCGCTGTCTTTTAAGCACCACTGTGCTCAGCTTCAACTAGTCTCCCCAAGTCTCTCACAGCCTACACACAGCTAGCAGTGAGGGCTTCCTGAAACCCAGACCTGTCCCTGGTCCTGCCTAGGTGGAGTCTCTGTGTCCCAGCTCTCCAGCCCAAGGACTCTTTTTGTTTCCATACAAATTTTAGCATATTTTGTCCTAGTTCTGTAAAAAAAAATGCCGCTGGTATTTTGATTGAGATTACACTGAATCTCTAGATTGCCTTGTGTAATATGGTCATTTTAACAATATTAATTCTTTGGATCTGTGAGCATGGTGTATCTTTCCATTTGTTTGTGTCATCTTCAATATCTTGTATTAAGTTCTTATAGCTTTCCAAGTAAAGGTCTTTTATCTTCTTGGTCGATTTATTCCTAAGTATTTTATTCTTTTTGATGCAGTTACAAATGGGGTTGTTTCCCTAATTTCTCTTTCTGATAGTTTGCTGTCCATGTACAGTGGCACAACAGATTTCTGTATATTAATTTTGTAACTTACAACTTCGCTCAATTCATTTATTAATTCTGATAGCTTTTTTGTGGCATCTTTAAGATTTTTGTCTATAATATCATGTCATCTGCAAACATTGACAGTTTAACTTTTTCCTTTACAACTTGAATTCTTGTATTTCTTTTATGTGCCTTATTTTCTAGGACTTGCAATACTACATTGAATAAAAGTTGTAAGAGTGCGCATCCTTCTCTTGTTCCTGATCTTAGAGGAAATTCTTTCAGCTTTCCACCATGGTTTATGATGTTAGATGTAGGTTTATCTTATATGGGCTTTATTTTATGGAAGTATGGTCCCTCTATACCCACTGTGTTGAGAGTTTTTATCATAAGCAAATGTCAACATTTGTCAAAAGCTTTTGCTGCATCTCTTGAGATGATCATATAGGTTTTATTCTTTATGCTGACTCATTTGTAGATATTGAACCGTCCTTGCATCTCTGGGGTAATTCCCCCTCCATTGTGGTGTATGATTTTTTTTTTGACCCAATTTTATTTTATTTTATTTTATTTTTAATTTTATTTTAATGTATTGTTGAATTGGTTTGCTAATGATTTGTGGAGATTTTTTTTTGCCACTACATTCATCAGTGATATTGGCCAGTCATTTCCTTTTGGGGCCTTTGTCTGATATTCTATGCTGGCCTCAGAGAATGAGTTTGGACATGTTCCTGCCTCTTCACTTTGGGGGATAGCTTGAGAATGATAGGTGTTAACTCTACTGTAAATACTTGGTAGAATTCATGTGAAGCCATCATGCTCTGAACTTCTGTTTATTAGTAGTTTTCTTTCTTTTTTTTTTAGCTGATTCAATTTCACTACTGATAATTATTCTCTTCATATTTTCTATTTCTTTCTGATTCATTCTCAGGAGATTGTACATTTTAGATATTTGCTCATTTCTCCTAGGCTGTCGATTTTATTGGCATATAGTTCTTTGTAGTATTCTCTAATAATCCTTTATATTTCTGGCATGTCAGTAATAACTTCTTTCTTATTTCTGATTTATTTATTTGAGCCCTATTTCCTTTTCTATTGTTTTTTGACTCTATTCCTTTATTTCTATTCTAATCTTTATGATTTCTTTCCTTTGGGTTTTTTTGTTCTTCCTCTAGTTGATTTAGGTGTAAGTTTAGGTTGCTTATTTGATAATTTTCTTGTTTCCTGAGGTAGGCTTTTTTTTTGCTATAAACTTCTATCTTAAAACTGCTTTTGATGTGTCCTCTAGATTTTCAATCATTGTCTCCATGTATTTCATTTCCTCTTTGGTTTATTCGGTGACCCATTGGTTTAGCCTCCACATATTTGTGTTTTTTGCAGCTTTTTCTTGTAGTTAATGTCTAGTCTCATAGCATTGTGGTTGGAAAAGATGCGATTACAATCTTCTTAAATTTACTGAGACTTATTTTGTGGCCTACCACGTGATCTATCCTGGAGAATGTTTTACGTGCCTTTGAAAAGAATGTTTTTTTCTGCTGCTCTGGGAGAGAATGTTGTATATGTATCTTTTAAGTCCATCATTTCTAAGGTAAAACCAGTGCTTCCTTACTGATTTTCTGTCTGAATGATCTATCCTTGATGTAAGTGGGGTGTTGAAGTTCCTTGCTATTATTGTGCTACTATCAATATCTCCTTTTATGTTTGTTAATAGTTGCTTTATGTATTTAAGTGCTTCTATGTTCATTGCGTGTATATTTACAAGTGTTGTATCTTCTTGTTGAATCTATCCCTTTATTATTTTGCAATGTCCTTCTTTGTCTCTTGTTATAGTCTTTGTTTTAAAGTATATGTTTCTGATATAAGTATTGCTTTTCTCTTTGTTTCCATTTTCCATTCCCTCACTTTGAGGCTGTGTGTGTTTTTAGATCTAAAGTGTGTCTCTTGTAGGCAGTATATAGACCTTACTCTTTTAATCTACTCAGTTACTCTGTCTCTTGATGGGAGTATTTAGTCCATTTACATTTAAAGTAATTATTAGGAAATTACTTAATTTCCTAAAAAAACCTAAAAAAAACCACTGGCCATCCAGTGGTTAGAAGTCCATGCTTTCACTACCAAGGGTATGGTTCAATTGCTAGTTGGGGAACTAAGATCCTGCAGGCCATGGGACATGGCCAAAAATTAAAATTAAGAAAACAAAGTGATTACTCATACGTGTATTGCCATTTTGTTGTTTTTGAGTTTTTGTAGTTCTTTTTTGTTCCATTCTTCTTTTGCTCTTTAGTGATGACTATCTTTAGTGTTATGTTTGGATTCCTTTGTCTTTTTCACATGTGTATCTAGTATATATTTTTGGTTTGTGGTTACCATGAGGAATATATATAGCAACATATATATATATATATATATATATATAGCAATGTATATTGTGGTGTTGTTCAGTCACAACAACTCAGTTGTTGCAACTCAGTCATGTCTGACTCTGCAGCCCCCATGGACTGCAGCATTCCAAGCTTCCCTGTCCTTCACCATCTCCCGGAGTTTGCTCCAACTCATGTCCATTGAGTCGGTGATGCCATCCAACCATCTCATCCTCTGTTGCCCCCTTATCCTCCTGCCCTCAATCTTTCCCAGCATCAGGGTTTTTTCCAATGAGCTAGCTCTTCACATCAAGTGGCAAAAATATTGGAAGTTCAGCTTCAGCATCAATCCTTCCAATGAATATTCAGGACTGATTTCCTTTAGGATTGACTGATTTGATCTCCTTGCTCCCCAAGGGACTCTTAAGAGTCTTCTCCAGCACCACAGTTGGAAGACATCAATTCTTCAGTGCTCAGCCTTTTTTATGGTCCAGCTCTTACATCTGTACATGACTACTAGAAAAACCGTAGTTTTGACTATATGGACCTTTGTAGGCAAAGTGATGTCTCTGCTTTTTAATACACTGTCTAGGTTTGTTATTGCTTTTCTTCCAAGGAGCAAATATCTTTTAATTTCAATATAAATATATATATATATATATGATTATTTTAAGTTGATAATCTCTTAAGTTCAAATGATTCTAACAACCCTAAATTTTTACACCCCCACTACATTTAATATTTTTATCATATTTTACATCTTTTTGGTTTGTACATCCTCTAGTTATCTATCATTTGGTTATAGATGATTTTGTTACTTTTGTTTTTTAACATTCCTACTAGTTTTTTAAGTGATTGCTCTACTACTTTTACTGTATATTTTTCCTTACCAATGTGATTTTTCCTCTCATAATTTTCATATTTCTAGTTGTGGTCTCTTCTTTTCCACTTAGAGAAATCCCTTTAACATTTTTTGTAAAGCCTATATAGTGGTGCTGAACTTTTGGCTTTTGCTTGTCTGCAAAACTCTTTATCTCTCTCCAAAACACCCAAACTCTTTATCTGTCCTTCAAATCAGAATTATAACATTGCTAGGTAGAGTATTTTGGGTTGTAGGCTTTTTTTGTCTCATCATGTTAAATATATCATGCCTCTCCCTTCTGCTGAAAAGTCTGCTGATGATCTTATGGACTTTCCTTTGTATTTAATGTGCTATTTTTCCCTTATTGCTTTTAAGATTCTCTCTTTAACTTTAATTTTTGTCATTTTAACTACAATGTGTCTTGGTGTGAATGTCTTTGGGTTCATCTTATTTGGGACTTTGTGCTTCCTGGACCAGGATGTCTATTTCCTTTCCCAGGTCAGGGAAGTTAATGGCAACCCACTCCAGTAATCTTGCCTGGAGAATTCCAAGGACAGAGGAGCCTGGCAGGCTACAGTCCATGGGGTTGCAAAGAATCAAGCATGACTGAGCAACTATGACTCATCTTATGATAAGGTCTCTGCCCCTTTCCCTCTCTTCTTTCCTTCTGGGACCTCTATAATGTCAATATTAGTAGTGTGCTTAATGGTGTCCTAGAGGTCTCTTGAACTTGTCCTCGTTTTTAAAAATTCTTTTGTCTGTTCAGCTTGGTTGATTTTCACTACTCTGTCTTCCCGATCACTGATCCATTCCAATGTATCATCTAGTCTATTGTTGATTCCTTCTAGTGTTTTTTGTTGTTGTTTTCAGCTTTTGTGTTCAACTCTGATTCTTAATCATTAAACTTCTCATTATGTTCATCTATTCTTCGCCTGAGTTCACTGAGCTCTAGTATTATCATTACCTTTAATTATTGGGTAGATTGCTTGTTTTCACTCTTCTTAGTTCTTCTTCTGGGGTTTTATCTTGTTCTTTTATTTGGAACATATTCCTCTGTCACCTAATTTTGCATAATTCTCTATTTTTATTTTTACATACTAGGTGGGTTGGTTATGTTTCCCAGTCTTGGAGAAGTGACCTTATGTAGGAGATGCTCTTTGAGGCCCAGCAGCACACTCCCCTCTGGTCAGCAGAGCTATATGCTCTAGAGGTGTCCTCTGTGTGGACTGTGCAGGCCCATCCGTTGTGGCAGGACTGACTACAATGAGTCTGCTGGCAGTTGGGACCGGCTCCAAGCCCAGTTGGCTCCCAGGCCTTACCTCAAGTGGAGGCTGCCTGTCGATGGTGGGTTGCTGGGTTGAGCCCTGGTGAGGCTGGTTGTGGGATCTGGAGCAGGTCTTGGGGCAGCTGGCCTGCTAGTGGGTGGAGCCAGGTCCTGGGGCAGCTGGCTAAGGGGCTGGGGGTGGGGACAGTCCACAGCTGGTACAGTCCTACTGGTGGGTGAGGCTAGATCTCCATGAGACTGGCTGGCTGGGCAGGGGACATCCCAGGACTGGGACCAGCTGACTGATGGGCAGGTAAGCCACCAGTGGTAATAGGCTTAAGGAAAGACCTCAAAATGGCCCTTTGCACTAACATCCTCATAATAGATTGAGCTCTAGAAATGGCTGCTGCCAGCATCTATATGGCTAAGGGGAGTGAGTCCCAGTCCCAGTTGCTTTCTGCTTCTCCAAGATCAACAAGTGAGTGTGATCCAGACTCCTTTCAAACTACTGCCTCTGCTGGGTCTCAGAGTATGTGGGATTTTGTATGTACTCTTTAAGAGCAGAATCTGTTTCCTCTAGCCTCCCAGCTCTCCCATACCCAATCCCTGCTAGCCAAAAAGTCAGAAATTCTGGGGCCTCATCTTCCCAATTCAGGACCTCCAGGCTGGGGAGCTTGATGTGTGACTTGAATGCCTCACTCCTTGAGGAGAACCTCTGCAATTGTAATTACCCTCCTGTGTGTGGTTCACCTAGCTGGGGATATGAGTCTTGACTTTACCATGTCTCTGCTCCTCCTACTCATCTCGTGTTGGTTCCTTCTTTATATCTCTAGTCGTGGAAAATCTTCATCATTCTCACTGATACTTGCTCTGGAAGTAGTGATCATTTTGGTGTGCCTGTGGGAGGAGATGAGCTCAAGATCTTCCTACTCCACCATCTTGGCCACTCCCTCCATAATGATATATATATTTTTTCCTTTTTTATTTTTGGCCATACCACCACACATCATGCTAGATCTTAGTTCCCTGACCAGGGATGGAACCTGGGCCCCCTGCAGTGGAGATGCAGAATCCTAACCACTGAACAGCCAGCGAATTCTCAATGATTGTCATTTTTGAACCACTAAGTATCCTACCAAGTGGATATACCAGCATTTATTTAACCATTCTCCAGTTGTAAATCATTTGGGCAATTTTCCTTCTTTGGGGATTATTGTTTAGTCCTTATCCAATATCCATTTTAAATATAGCAGTGTGTACATGTCCATCCCAAAGGCATTAATATTTTTATGGCCTTTGATATATATTTTTAGATATCCCTTTCTGGGGAAGGAGGAGTAGGCTTGTATCAGTCCGTGCTGTCTGGATCAGCGGTTCTCAAAGCGTGGTCCAGACACCCCCGGGGGAGAGAGATCCTGGGAAACTTCCAGGGAACTCACAAAATCATAACCATTTTTATAATATTACTAAGATGTTATTAGCTTTTTCCATACACTTCCTCTCGTGAGTGTATAGTAGAGTTTTCCAGAGAAAACAAGATATGTGATATCACAACAGATTAAACACAGAGCAGAAAGGAAAAGTCAATCATCTTATTAAGTCAGATATTAGACAGATTTAGGAACCTGTAAAAATAATGCCTCTCCTCACTAATATTTTTGTTTTGGAAAATAAAATTGTTTTTCATAAAAATGTTATGTAAACATTTAAATTTTAAATTTCTAATATAAATACTGATAGATACAGTCTACATAAATGAAAGCTTTGGAGGGTCCTTAATAACTTTTTTTTTTGCCATAAAATTTATCTTTATTAAACATTACAGTTGATTCTTCAATAAACAGGAGTAACAGAGTGACAATATACAGCCTTGACATACTCCTTTCCCAATTTTGAACCAGTCTGTTTTCCCTGTCCGGTTCTTTTTTTTTTTAATTTCTATTTTTTAATTAAAAAAAATTTTTTTTTTAAATTTAATTTTTTTTAATTTACAATATTGTATTGGTTTTGCCAAATATTGAAATGAATCTGCCACAGGTATACATGTGTTCCCCATCCTGAACCCTCCTCCCTCCTCCCTCCCCATACCATCCCTCTGGGTCGTCCCAGTGCACCAGCCCCAAGCATCCAGTATCGTGCATCGAACCTGGACTGGCGACTCGTTTCATACATGACATTATACATGTTTCAATGTCATTCTCCCAGATCTTCCCACCCTTTCCCTCTCCCACAGAGTCCGAAAGACTGTTCTATACATCAGTGTCTCTTTTGCTGTCTCGTATACAGGGTTATTGTTACCATCTTTCTAAATTCCATATATATGCGTTAGTATACTGTATTGGTGTTTTTCTTTCTGGCTTACTTCACTCTGTATAATAGGCTCCAGTTTCATCCACCTCATTAGAACTGATTCAAATGTATTCTTTTTAATGGCTGAGTAATACTCCATTGTGTATATGTACCACAGCTTTCTTATCCATTCATCTGCTGATGGGCATCTAGGTTGCTTCCATGTCCTGGCTATTATAAACAGTGCTGCGATGAACAGTGGGGTACACGTGTCTCTTTCAATTCTGGTTTCCTCAGTGTGTATGCCCAGCAGTGGGATTGCTGGATCATAAGGCAGTTCTATTTCCAGTTTTTTAAGGAATCTCCACACTGTTCTCCATAGTGGCTGTACTAGTTTGCATTCCCACCAACAGTGTAAGAGGGTTCCCTTTTCTCCACACCCTCTCCAGCATTTATTGCTTGTAGACTTTTGGATCGCAGCCATTCTGATTGGCATGAAATGGTACCTCATTGTGGTTTTGATTTGCATTTCTCTGATAATGAGTGATGTTGAGCATCTTTTCATGTGTTTGTTAGCCATCTGTATGTCTTCTTTGGAGAAATGTCTATTAGTTCTTTGGCCCATTTTTTGATTGTGTCATTTATTTTTCTGGAATTGAGCTGTAGGAGTTGCTTGTATATTTTTGAGATTAGTTGTTTGTCAGTTGCTTCATTTGCTATTATTTTCTCCCATTCTGAAGGCTGTCTTTTCACCTTGCTTATAGTTTCCTTTGATGTGCAGAAGCTTTTAAGTTTAATTAGGTCCCATTTGTTTATTTTTGCTTCTTAATAACTTTTTAATAGTGTAAAGTGTTCCTAAGGTCATAGTTTGAGAACCACTGGCCTGGACACGATGTGGCAGAGTTCAGGGTCAGCTGAGTGGGACTCATTTAACCACCTCCTACTAGCCTATCTCCCTTACAAGGCACCTGGAACAACATGCAAATAAATGCTATATTTAAAAAAAATCTCATCTTCACAACTTTTACTCCTTCTCCCCTTGCCTTTTCATTTTACCCTGCTTTTTGCTTTTTTTCTCCTTTCCTCTTGCCTGAGTGCATGCTAAGTCGCTTCAGTCGCGTCTGACTCTGCTATTCCATGGACTGTAGCCTGCCAGGCTCTTCTGTCCATGGGATTCTCCAGGCAAGAATACTGGAGTGGTTGCCATGTCTTCCTCCAGGGGATCTTCCTGATCCGGGGATCGAACCACGTCTCCTGCATTGGCAGACAGGTTCTTTACCACTGGCGCCACCTGGGAAGCCCTCTCCTTCCCCCTTATGCCAACTCAATTCCCATAACTAAAAGTTGCACATCTAATGACACCACCCCTTCTTCATATGAACTGAAATTTTTTCTGACATCTAAAGATTTAGTGACATTTGAAATGGGCTTTGCATTATTACTCATCCCAGTCAAAAGAAGTAATGTGTATATTTTTAAAACACCTCTTCACATGTAGTCAAAGAACTGAAACCAAAAATGAGATTTTTTTCCCTATCAAATTGGCAGAGGTTTATTAAATGGCAGTTCTTAGCGCTGGCAGAAGTCCAGGGAGGAAGGACATTTTCATTCAGTTTCTAAAATGCAAAGTGGCCATACTGATCAAGAGTCCTAAAAATAGCCTATATTTTGACCCAGAACATAATGTTTATCAGGTCAGCTTTGTGTCACTTGCAATTTGGAATTGAGAACTAAGAGCAAGAAGGTATTTTTTCCCCTTTTATTCAACCCAGAGAAGATTAAATTGGGGAGGGAGGGGTTACCATACTTTAGGCAGAAAAAACATGGAAGTGAAAGTGTTAGTCACTCAGTCGCGTCCGACTCTTTGCAACCCCGTGGACTGTAGCCCACCAGGCTCCTCTGTCCATGGAATTCTCCAGGCCAGAATACTAGAGTGGGTAGCCATCTCCTTCTCCAGGGGATCTTCTCCACCCAGGGATCAAACCCGAGTCTCCTGCATTGCAGGCAGATTCTTTACCATCTGAGCTGTCAGGGAAGCCCAGAAACAACATGGCCAAAGGCAAATTCTCCGGAGTGCAGGGTCTGCAGAGAACAGGGAGCCCGAGGGAGGCACCACTTGGGTGCCAGCTGCTGGCAAACCTGGTGATCACTTTGAATGCGTATCTAAACACTCCTGTTACTCTTAAACCATTAAGGCAATGGCACCCCACTCCAGTACTTTTGCCTAGAAAATCCCATGGAAGGAGGAGCCTGGTAGGCTGCAGTCCATGGGGTCGCTAGAGTCAGACATGACTGAGCGACTTCACTTTCACTTTTCACTTTCATGCATTGGAAAGGAAATGGCAACCCACTCCAGTGTTCTTGCCTGGAGAATCCCAGGGACAGGGAAGCCTGGTGGGCTGCCGTCTATGGGGTCGCATAGAGTCAGACACGACTGAAGCGACTTAGCAGCAGCAGCAGCAGCAACGTGATTAAAAGCTACAGCTGGGCTTAGGTATGAGATCCAGGAGTCAGCTGGAATCTCACCCTGCTTCAAGCTCTTGATGAGACTGGCTCACCTGGGCTTCAAGGAGCTGAGGAAGGACAAAGCACCCGGACTCTGTCCCCGGGATGTCCTGTTCATGGATGAAGGATAGCTAAAATGCTCCCAAGTTTGCTGGGAGCACCCTGGGCAGGGCTTGCTGACGTCTCCACCACACCCTCTGGCCACCTTGCTGTCAGTCTCTTCCTAGAGCTCCAACAAGCCTCCCTGCCCCCGGGTAATCAGGAATCTCTGGGGATTTTTTTTTTTAACTTTTTATTTTGTATTAGGGTATAGCCGATTAACAAACAACGTTGTGATAGTGT
The DNA here is from genome assembly GCF_003369695.1 of Bos indicus x Bos taurus. Classification (NCBI taxonomy): domain Eukaryota; kingdom Metazoa; phylum Chordata; class Mammalia; order Artiodactyla; family Bovidae; genus Bos; species Bos indicus x Bos taurus. The sequence continues at coordinate 118,641,961 of NC_040077.1, forward strand.
CGGTTGGTGAATGGTGGAGGGGCCCAGTCATACATACATATGTATCATTCTCTCTGGGGAGTTCTTTACATTTGGGGGCTGCAAGGAGACTATAGAGTTCATGTCACAAAGCACAAATTTCAGTTTATCCACAACTAATAGGGCCCACAGTAACCCTGTCGTGGGGGAATGGCCTCAGGCTTGCCCCTACATGGCAGGCTCTTTTGCCCAGCCTCTTTTTGGCAGGCTCCTCTCACAGCCTTCTCAACTTTCTCTCTCTCTCCACCCCAACCTCCCACAGCACTTGAAGCCTCTGTGTTGTGGCTCAAGTTCCTGCTGACACCCACACCCTTAAGTCCCACCTTCTGCCCCAACAGTTGTTGAGATGGTTCCTTGGCCAAGAGGACTTCTTGTGTCAGCTGTTACAATGACTTCTTTATCCTGTTTCAACTGGGCTTTGGGGAATTAGGGCAATGCCTGGGTCCACACTTGCAGGGCAGTGGCTCAGGGAGAATGCTCACCCCAGAGAAGCTAGTTCTGAGGTGGCCAGAGGTGAAGAAGGAGAGATGCTGGCTAAGGAACCAGCAGCAACCAGGAAGGTTTTGTGGGACCTGGAGCCTTCCTCAGGCCTCCTAGAGTCGGCTAGATCATGGCTGCCACAGTGATGTCCACGTCCTAATTCCCAGAACTTGTGAACGTTAGGGGGACATGGCAAGGGGAATTAAGGTTACTGATGAATTGAGGGCTTCCCAGGCGGCAAAGTAGTTAAAACAAAACAAAACAAAACCTGTCTGCCAACACAGGAGACTCGAGACACAGGTTTGATCCCTGGGCTGGAAAGATCCCCTGGAGAAGGAAATGGCAAACCACTCCAATATTCTTGCCTGGAAAATTTCATGGAAAAGGAGCCTGGTGGGCTACTGTCCACGGGGCACCAAGAGTCGGACACAACGGAAGACAAATGCACACATGGGATTAAGGCTGCTGACCAACGGCCCCCAAAACTGGGAGATTATCCTAGATTTTCCAGGTGCGCACGATAAAATTTTTACAAGAGTTCGTAAAAGTAGAAGGAAAAGACAGGAGAGAAAGCCAGGGGTGGGGGCAGTGACAGGAGAGGGGCCCAACACACTGTTGCCGGCTTTGACGATGAAGGGGCGGGCCAAGGAGCCCAGGCCTTGGGCAGAGTAGCCTTGAGAAGCTGCAAAAGTCAAGTAAAGAGGCTGTCCCTGGAGCCTCCAAAAGGAATGCAGCCCTGCCAGTCTCTTGCGTTCAGCCCAGTGAGACCTGTGTTGCACTTCTAGCCTACAGACCTGCAAGATAATCAGTGTGTGTTGTTAGGAATTCCCTGGTGGTCCAGTGGCAAGGACTGAGTGCTCTCACTGCTGGGCCCCCAGTTTGATCCCTGATCAGGGAACTAAGATTCCACGAGCCATGTGACATAGCAAAAAAAAAAAAAAAAAAAAAGTGTGCTGCTTTAAACCACTCAATACATGGTCATTTGTTACAGCTGTCACAGGAAGCTAATATAGCTTCCAGACAGTATAGGGAGAAGGGAACCTGCGCACAGCCTGGGCCCCTGGGGTTGTAATAGGGCATTAAGGGGCAGGATTAGCCAGGAAAACCTAGAGGCTGGAAACCTCTGGGATACATAGAACAGACCTCATCAAAGACCACGAGCCTGGAAAGTGTGAATCTGTGCGCAACCAGAAAGAGCAGGCTGGCAGGCCCCCAGGCCTCCTGGAACCACTCGCAGCTGTTCACTCAGTCATGCCTGACTCTTTCCGACCCCATGGACTGCAGCATTCCAGGCTTCCCTGTCCTTCACCATCTCCTGGAGTTTGCTCAAACTCATGTCTGTTGAGTCAGTGACGCCATCCAGCCATCTCTCATCCTCTGTCATCCCCTTCTCCTCTTGCTCTCAACCTTTCCCAGTACCAGGGTCTTTTCCAATGAGTTGGCTCTTCGCATGAAGTTGCCAAAGTACTGGAGCTTCAGCTTCAACATCAGTCCTTCCAGTGAATTTTCAGGGTTGATTTCCTTTAGCACTGACTGGTTTGATCACTCAATACATGGTCTTTTGTTACAGCAGCCACAGGAAACTAACAGCTTCCAGACACTATCCAGACAACTTACTGTTGGTAATAGTCTGCACAGCCTGAGTCCCTGGGATTATAATAGGGCATAAAGAAGCAGGGTTAGCCAGGAATCAGGGAGGCTGGAAACATCCAGGATACAGATACTCTGAACAGACCTCATCAAAGACCATGAGCCTGGAAAGTGAATCTGCATACAGCCAGGAAGGACAGGTTGGCAGTCCCCCAGGTCTCCTGGAACCACTTCCCCCCGGGGAATTCCCAGCACAGGTCCTTGGTCTTGGAGGCTATTGGGTGGGTTGGACATGACTTAGCGACTGAACAAGAAGAACAGGGAGTGCACTTACATTAGCCAAGCTCATTTTTAGAACCACAGCTCCTGAGGCAGCAGGCCACTAGCTGCAGATTATCTGGATCCTATCTCTCTCGAACCACGATACGCTGAAAGCCAGATCATAACCAGAAGGCTTCTGAGCAAACTGAGTCAAATGTTTCACAGCCCCTGCTACACAGCCCCACGTCGCATGCACAGTAGCTGCCCCCTGTGCCACGTGGGCTGTGTGTATCCTCGGGCCTGGTGCCCTCAATCCTACCCCCTGACAGTGTTGCTGGCACTGCCAAGGCCTCAGCCTTCAGCCTTAACAGTTCTTTTTCAGTGTTTCTGCAATGACAACTCAAGCCCTTGCTCTGGCTCAGGAGCCCTTTGGACTTGGCTTAACTCTCTCATGGTCCATTATCTATTGATTTTACAACTTAGCGTTCACGGGAATTCCCTGGTGGTCCAGTAATTAGGACTTCACGCTTTCACTGCCAAGTGAAAGTGTTAGTTGCTCAGTCATGTCTGACTCTTTGTGACCCCACGGGTTGTAGCACACCAGGCTCCTCCGTCCATGAGATTCTCCAGGCAAGAACACTGGAGTGGGTTGCCATTCCCTTTTCTAGGGGATCTTCCTGGCCCAGGGATTGAACCTGAGTCTCCCACATTGCAGGCAGATTCTTTACCATCTGAGCCACCAGCAAAGCCCTCTGCCAAGGGCCTGGGTTTGGTCCCTGGTTGGAGAACTAAGATCCCCTAAGCCACAAGAGGCAGCATACCCCTGGGTATGAGGAGCTGGGCAACTGCAGTCTGCTGGGATAGAGAGGAGAACCCAAAGCCTGCCTCCCAGATGGATACCCAGAGCCATCTTAGGCTCCAGGCTAGCAACAGGAGCACCCCTGGCTCCAAGGATTTTTTTTTTTTTTGTCAATTACATTGATGTAAATTGAAGAAATAAAACTTAGCTTTTAGATAACAGTTTTCTCTTCTTTCCACATCATTGGCAGAAACTTCCTGATAGTTTCTATGCACAGACAACATCTCTCAACCTATTTGTTCTTGACACACACACAAAAAATCGTTGGAGATGGGGTGCATCTGTGGCTGGCCTGGACCCTAAGAGTCAGACACAGTTAGTAGCATCACTACTCATGGGCCCGTTAAATGTCAGATCAGTGGAAATTTCCTCACAGCTATAAAGCAAAACTGAATACAAAACAAGCTTCAATTGTGTCTGACTCTTTGCAACTCTGTGGACTGTAGCCAGTCAGGCTTCTATGTCCATGTGAATTCTCCAGGCAAGAATACTGGAGTGGGTTGCCATGCATTCTTCCAGGGGATCTTCCAGAGATCAAACCCATGTCTCTTAGGTCTCCTGCATTGGCAGGTGGGTTTTTTTTTTTAACACTAGCACCACCTGGGAAGCCCATGGGAATGATAATGATCTAAAGTATTTAGATCATCAAATGGTGAGGATTAAATGAGTTAATCCATACAAAGCACCTAGATTCCTGTCTGGCCCATTGTAAGTGCTTAACATTGACTATTATTATAATCATTACTTTAATAAATGCTTTTTTGAAGACTATGTTTTTCAAGCATCCATTTAGTTTGTGATGAGAATTCAAAGACAGCAAATGTGATATCCATACCATTACACCCTTACAAAAAATCACAACAGATACATCATTAATCAATTACTGCCTTCTTCTCCCTAAATCAGTAATCTTTCTTAGCACAGACCTCTGTGCAGTCCACATCAAACAATTGGTATCGGCAGGTGAAGAGAAACTTATGGGCCATCCCCTGATGCAACTGCAAATTAGTGACGATTTCATTTTTTGAAATTCCCCCACTATTCTTGGGCTTCCCAGATGGTGCTAGTGTTAAAGAATCCGCCTGCCAATGCAGGAGATGCAAGAGACTCAGGTTCAATCGCTGGTTCAATCCCTGGATTGGGAAGATCCCCTGGAGGAGGGCATGGCAACCCACTTTAGTACTCTTGCCTGGAGAATCCCATGGATAGAGGAGCTCAGCAGGCTACAGTCCATAGGGTAGCAAAGAGTCAAAGCAACTTAGCATGCATGCACACGCACCAGTATTCTTATCCATTTACCATGTGACAGTAATTTCCTCTCTCCCCAAGAGCTGGCATCCCAACTCATATTTATCGTCTTTGTGCAATAATAATCTCCACGTGCTTTGAGAGGCAAAGAAAAGACTAGTTCACAGTCCCCTATTGAAATTATATAAAACGATTCAAACCACACTGCACTGGAAGTTGATTACTTGTTATTTCTTTGGGGATCACCTGGTAAAAAGGTCTTAACATTCTATTTTCTATGTTTCCCTGATGTGATGACAGGTCTCAGTTCTTGTCATGAGCACGTGTAACAATGGATCAGATGTTTTTAGAAAAGAAAGTGGTTTCCATACAGACTCCTGTTCTCCTCAGAAAACTGCAAAATCCCCAAACCTAAACACAGGCTCTTTCTCACTGTACTTTCTCTTGGGCTTGTTCAAGACAGTCCTATCTAAATTTAGTACCACATTAGTAGTATCACTACTCATGGGCCTGTTAAATGTCAGATCAGTGGAAATTTCCTTACAGCTATAACTGAATACAAAGCAAAACTGAATACAAAGCAAGCATAAGAGAATGATTACACATCCCCTTGGTAGACCAGATGTCCATAAAGGAGGTGTATATAGTAAAATGCAGCCAGAAAAACATACCAGTGTCTTTAAGCCAGCAGATCTCTAATTCTCCTTATGAGGGAGTTCCAGTGTCTAGGCTGGTGGGAGATCGTGTTCTAGCATTCGTCTGAAAGCTGGGTTTTACACCAATTTTTATTTTTTAAAAGATCAAACTTGCAGAAAAGTTGAAAGACAAATAATTACCCATTTACCCTTTAACAATTATATATATATAATATGTATCTATTTGTGTATGTAACTCTACTTACATACATATATGGGCTTTCCTGGTGGCTCAGACGGTAAAGAATCTGCCTGCAATGCAGGAGACCTGGGTTCAATCACCGGGTTGGGAGATCCTCTGGAGAAGGGAATGGCTACCCATTACAGTATTCTTGCCCGGAGAATTCCATGGACAGTGGAGCCTGGCAGGCTACAGTCCGTGAGGCCACAAAGAGTTGGAGCAACTGAGCAACACACACACACACGCATACACATACACACACACATATATGTACACACATAAACACATATTTGTACATATATACAACTTTTTGCTGAACCACTTGAAAGTAAGTTGCAAACATAAGGTCACTTTTACCCCTAAATATTTCACCTGCATCTATTAACAGAGGATATTCTCTTATATAACCATGATACTATCATCACACTTAAGAAATTTAACATGGACACAATAATTTTCTCTAATCCACATTTCTTATTCAAATTTTCCCAATCATTTCCAAAATGTTTTTATATCTAGTTTAAAAAATTATTATCCTACATCCATTCAAGTTTCTCACATTGCATTTGACTGTTTAATAAATATTTTCATCTAAAGCTGTCCCTTGACCTTTCTCATCTTTCATGACACTGACACTTTTTTAAGAGCCTTTTGAACTGTTCCCCAGTTTGCTTCCTTAGTATGTAATTCAGATTAACTATTTTTGGCAAGAATGTCTCTCCACTGTAATCAACAGAAAATCTGTAAAGTAATACTCTGTACTATGCAACTATCCTGTACTCCACAGCCCTTTACCTAATGACTTTAGCATCTACTGATGATATTAATTGGATTGGTTATTACAGAGGTCTTGGCAAAATGGTGATTATCTAATTCTATCATCCTTTATTTATTAGCCAGCATTTTTCTGTGAAGACAAGCTGGAATATAGATCTATCTGTGATAAATCACATTTAAAACAGCAGGTAATCTTCCACTGGAAGCACAATGGTGAATTCAATATACTGTTTCCTCGACACAACTCCACTTCCATTTTCTCACCCTCACCCTTCTTTCCCTCCAATTCCTCTACTTACTGAAGACCTGTTCCCAGTACTGTGTTAAGTGTTTTAGGTACATTGATCATTTAATCACTCCCAAGGAACCTCGAAGGTAGATGGTATTAGTTTCATTTTGCAGATGAGGAAACTGAAACACAAAGAAGCAATTTACCCAAGGTGATAGGACTGGGCTTTGCACTAAACACAATGACTGAAAAGCTATGTTCCTGCCCATTCTCACTCCTAAACCATTGTTATCCTTTTTTGTATACATATATGACAATCACAGCAATGGTGATCCTTGATTTTTGTTGATTCCTAGGGCACTCATCTTCCTTACCCCTGATTGTTAGCACTGTGTAGTAAAAAGGCCAGAGCAATCGTACCAAAATAATGACCACAGGATTATAGGTCATTTTTATTTTCCTCTTTGTGCTTAGTTGTATTTCCCAAGTTTTCTATAATGAACATCTTTGATGAGTTGGGCAAATTTGTAGCTGTCAAATTCATAAAAGCTCTTCCTGGGGGTCATCTGTCCCTTATACAGCCAGGCTCATGGGGTGGGCACATGAGTGCACTCGTCGGCATATGTGCTAGTAAGAGGTCATTGAACCCATGACTCACTCGACACCAAACCAGCTGGCGGAAAGAATCCAGTTCAACTAAGGGTACACTTTCCCAGAGTCCTAATCACAGACTGGCTTTGTGCAAGACTGCAGGCAGCTATCAAAGACAGAGAAGACTGAGCCTTGGACCTCAAATTGTCTACAAAGTAACAGCAAGACAAGGAAACACACAAGAAACCATTTTTGAGAAGGACAAGATAAGAAAAGTTTGGCAGCAGAATAAGAGCAGTGATCAGCCACCAAGGTCAGATGCAGGAGAAGTAACTTAGGTTTCAAGAAATTTCTAGAAGAGAAGTCAGAATCACAGACCAGAAAGTCATCGCTCTTTATAAGATTCTAGACCTACCTAACTTTCTCAGGTTTTTTATTTTTGTTGTTCCATATCTGTTTCTTTATAGTCTTCAGTGGGGGAGTGGGGAGGAGGATGCTTTTAAAAAGGCAAAAAGAAGAATTAGTAGGAGATTGAATCACAATACTAAAACATGTACAAGTCTGAATAACAAAAAGCCACCATAACACAGCTCTTAATATGTAAAGACTTGAAAGTCTTTCCTCCATCCTCACATGATAAAAAATTGAACAAACTAAAAATCAACGACTTTTCTTAGATTCATTGGAGAACTGAGATCACAGGATAAACCACCAAGCTGAAATCTGGAGATACCAGGGAAAGAAGAGACTCACAACTTACCAGGAGCAGAAGCTGCCACAGGAACCAGCAACTGGCAGGAACACAAATGATTTGATGAATTCCTGGAGGCTGAGTGTGGACCAGCTTGAGAGTTAAAAACTGTTGGGGTTCCAGTCTTAAGGAAGGGTTCCACACTTTCCTGGGGTTTATCTCTAGGAGCCCCGCCAGTTTCGCCGCTGTGAAAGTAGGGAAAGAATCCACATGCTTAAGGAAGGGGAGGAGAAAAGTAACCATTTAAAATACACTCAGGGGGAATGTAACCAATTTGAAAGCCCGGAGCATTCTGTTCTCCTTAAGAAAGATCCTCCATCAAGGAATACTGCTTTACCAGAGCATTTTCTGCCCTGGAAGAAGCTCAATAAGACAACTCCAGCCTCCTCCAAACTTCTAGTCTCATATAAGAGGAAAGAAAGAAAAGCCAAGATATGCTTCTGAAAGTCAAGTCTAGAAACTCCAGACCACTGAGATTTAATCATAAGATTATAGAATATTTCCCTTCTCCCGATACCTTAGTATATTAATTTCCTAGGAGTGCCATAACAAAGTCCCACAAATTGAGTAGTGTAAACAATGTACCTGGAAACTCAGACTTACATAAAGGAAAAATGTCAGAGAAGGAAAAAATAAAAGTAAAATAAAATTATTTTTCTTAATCTAAATTGAACTAACGGATAATTGTTCAGAGCAATGATAACAACAATACATTGGGTGGTTACAGCTTGTGGATAAGTAAAATGATTAACAACAATATTATAAGAGACAGGAGAGAGGACCTGGGAACCCTCCATTATAAGCAACTGCACTACCAGTGAATTTATATAGTACTAATTGAAAGTGGACTTGGATTTGTTGTAAATGTCTGTTGCAATCTGTAGGACAACCACGGAGAGAAGTGTAATTGAGGGACTTCCCTCATGGTCCAGTGGCTAAAACTCCATGCACCCAAAGCAGGGAGCCCAGTTTTGATCCCTGGTCAGGGAAATAGATCCCAAATGCCACAACTAAAAAAGATCCCCTGTGCTGCAACAAATCCTGGCACAGCCAAATAAATTTTAAAAAAAAAGTATAATTGATACACTGAGAGGAGAGAAAATGAAATAATTTAAAATACTCAAAGCCAGAGAAGGTAGAAAAATAGCATAGAGTTTTAAAAAGAAATAAAGAACAAGTGCAATGAATAGAAAACGATTACAAACATGGCAGATAGCAATACAATTTATCAATAATTACTTAAATGTGAATGGTCTAGATAGATCTAATAAAAGACAGAGATGGTCATAGTGGATACAAAAGCAAGACCCAACTCAGTTCAGTTCAGTTCAGTCGCTTAGTCGTGTCTGACTCTTTGCGACCCCATGAATCACAGCACGCCAGGCCTCCCTGTCCATCACCAATCCCCGAAGTTCACTCAGACTCACGTCCATCGAGTCAATGATGCCATCCAGCCATCTCATCCTCTGTCGTTTCCTTCTCCTCCTGCCCCCAATCCCTCCCAGCATCAGAGTCTTTTCCAATGAGTCAACTCTTCTCATGAGGTGGCCAAAGTACTGGAGTTTCAGCTTTAGCATCAGTCCTTCCAAAGAAATCCCAGGGCTGATCTCCTTCAGAATGGACTGGTTGGATCTCCTTGCAGTCCAAGGGACTCTCAAGAGTCTTCTCCAACACCACAGTTCAAAAGCATCAATTCTTCGGTGCTCAGCCTTCTTCACAGTCCAACTCTCACATCCATACATGACCACAGGAAAAACCATAGCCTTGACTAGATGGACCTTTGTTGGCAAAGTAATATCTCTGCTTTTCAATATGCTGTCTAGGTTGGTCATAACCTTCCTTCCAAGGAGTAAGCGTCTTTTAATTTCATGGCTGCAGTCACCATCTGCAGTGATTTTGGAGCCCAGAAAAATAAAGTTCAACACTGTTTCCCCATCTATTTCCCATGAAGTGATGGGACCGGATGCCATGATCTTCGTTTTCTGAATGTTGAGCTTTAAGCCAACTTTTTCACTCTCCTCTTTCACTCTCATCAAGAGGCTTTTGAGTTCCTCTTCACTTTCTGCCATAAGGGTGGTGTCATCTGCATATCTGAGGTTATTGATATTTCTCCCGGCAATCTTGATTCCAGTTTGTGTTTCTTCCAGTCCAGCGTTTCTCATGATGTACTTTGCATATAAGTTAAATAAGCAGGGTGACAATATACAGCCTTGATGTACTCCTTTTCCTATTTGGAACCAGTCTGTTGTTCCATGCCCAGTTCTAACTGTTGCTTCCTGACCTGCATACAGATTTCTCAAGAGGCAGGTCAGGTGGTCTGGTATTCCCATCTCTTTCTGAATTTTCCACAGTTTATTGTGATCCACACAGTCAAAGGCTTTGGCATAGTCAATAAAGCAGAAATAGATGTTTTTCTGGAATTCCCTTGCTTTTTTGATGATCCGGCGGATGTTGGCTATTTGATCTCTGGTTCCTCTGCCTTTTCTAAAACCAGCTTGAACATCAGGAAGTTCACGGTTCACGTATTGCTGAAGCCTGGCTTGGAGAATTTTGAGCATTACTTTACTAGCATGTGAGATGAGTGCAATTTTGCAGTAGTTTGAGCATTCTTTGGCATTGCCTTTCTTTGGGATTGGAATGAAAACTGAAGACCCAACTATATATTATCTAAAAATTTTTTTCAATATAAAGATACAGATAAATTAAAGCTAAAGAGATGGAAGCCTTTAAAAAGATGGAAATTCTGACATATGCTAAGACAGGAATGAACTTTAAGGACATGCTCAGTGAAATAGGCCAGTCACAAAAAGAGTTAAATACAGTAGCTGAGGATTTTAACACTCTTCTATCCATAGTTGACAAATTCAGCAGGCAAAAAAAAAAAAAAAAAATTAATGAGCACTGTTACTTAATTCAACTCAATTGTTGAATTGAATTCAAAAGTTCAGTTCAACTGTTGAACTAAACAGCACCACTCAACTACATCTAACTGGCATTTGTAGAATACTTCATCCAACAACAGCAGAATACACATTATTTTCAAACTCACATGGAAAATTTACCAAAACAGATCACGTTCTGGGCCATAAAACAGATCTAAAGAAGTTTAAAAGGATAGAAATTATGTAAGTTATATTCTCAGACCATAATGGATTGAAACTAGAAGTTAATACAATTGCTAAAAATTAACAGAAAGATGGCTGCAGAATTCCCAAATATTGAAGCTTTTTTAAATGACATAAGAATCAAAGAAGTTGCAAAGAAAAAATTATTTTGAAAATATTTTTTAAATATTTTAAGTGAATATGAAAATAAAAGATCAAAATTGGTGGGATGCAGCAAAAACAGTGCTTTGAGGGGAATTTACAGCATTGAATGCATGTATTAGAAGAGAAAAAAGATCTAAAATTAATAATCTAAGCCTCCACCTGAAGAAACTACAGGAAAAAATGAGCAATATAAATCTCAAGTAAGCAAAAGAAAAGAAAATGATAAAAATTTGGAACAGAAATCAATGAAATTGAAAACAGGAATTTGAGGATTCCTTGGCGATTCAGTGGAAAAGGACTCCATTCTTTCCCTGCTGAGGACCTGGGTTCAAACCCTGGTCAGAGAACTAAGACCCCACAAGCCACTTGGCACGGCCAAAAAAAAAAATTCAAGAAAATCAACAAAACCAAAAGCTTGTTTGGGAGGAAATATTTAGTAAAACTGGTAAACTTCTAGCCAGGATAACCAAAGAGAGAAGATAAAAATCACTAGTGATCCCATGCACATTAAAAGGATAATAAAGGAATATATGAGCAGCTCTATGCCCACAGATTTGATAATTTAGGGAAATGGGCCAATTCCTTCAAGGGCACAATCTACCAAAACTGGCAGAAAGAGAAGTAGATAATCTGCATAGGTCTATTCAAAGAAATTGAGTCAATAATTAATAAGGTTTCAAAACAAAGAAAGCAGTAGGCCCAAACGATTCACTGATGAGTTTTACCAAATACTTAAGGGGAAAAAATTATACCAATTGCAGGAGTAAAATGCTGCAAGAATTAATGATGATTATGAAAGGCATTTTTTTAAATCTAACAAAATAGTTATTAAGAGCTTTCCAATAGATAAATCAGGAAGTAAATTGATGGTTAAGAGGGAATGTGTTAGCCAGATAAATTTAAGAAAAATAATGGATCCTTTATAATATAACATGTAATATAAAGATTTAAGGGAGACTATTTAAGCAGAATAATAGAGATTAGATTTTATCATAATTCTAATCTTTGTAAAAATGATGTACTACCATTTGTAACATTAAACTAAATAACTTTTAAGTTGGCATTCTAAATTGTAGTTATGCAATTGAATTATATGTTTAGACTATGAGTCATTCAAGTACAAACCGAATTTGGGGATTCTATGTTCCAAAATCATATAAAGCAAAATCCATGACATATAAAATAAGAGATTAATATCCAGAATATACAAAGAACTCCTAAAACTCAAAAAATGGAAATAAAAAATAAACAACCCAATTTTATTTACTTTTAAATGAGTATTTATTAGAGTATACTTGCTTTTCAATGTTGTGTTAGTTTCTACTGTACAGCAAAATGAATCAGCTACACATATATCCCCTCTCTTTTGAACTTCCTTTTAATAACCTGATTTTTTTTTTTTTGGCATTTCACAGGGTACTTTACTGTTTAAATTTGTTTTATTTCCAACTTTTTGGGGTACCTTAAATTATAACTTCCAAGAACCTGCTTCCACTATGGGTTGCTGTTGTTCAGTCACTCAAGTCGTGTCCGACTCTTTGGACTGCAGCACGCTAGGCTTCCCTGTCCTTCAGTATCTCCCAAAGCTTGCTCAAACTCATGTCCATTGATTCGGTGATGGCATCCAACCATCTCATTCTCTGTTACCCCTTTCTCCTCCTGACCTCAGTCTTTTCCAGCATCAGGGTCTCTTCCAGTGAGTCAGTTCTTTGCATTAGGTGGCCAGAGTATTGGAGCTTCAGCTTCAGCATCAGTGAATACTCAGGGCTGATTTCCTTTGGGATTGACTGGGTTGATCTCCTTGCTGTCCAGGAGCTCTCAAGAGTCTTTTCCTTCTCAGCCTTGTTTATGGTCCAACTCTTGCATCCATACAGTACTATGGGTGGGTAGGCAAGCTGATTTTAACTCTATTAACTTTCATTTGTGCAGTTCTTCATCAGCATGCAAAAATAAGGCCCCATCAAGTGGGAAATTTTATAAATAAACCTTTAAATTAAAAAAAAAACCTTTACTGTTTTCTAATCCCTATTCTTAGGTTTCCTTTATTGTGTGCTATAGAATTTTTCTTCTTTCTTATCCCTATGTATCATTTATACAAAACAATCAGATCTTAAAATGGATACCAGACAGCTACCATCAATCCATTGGCTTTAATTTTGAAACATGGAGATTATATGCAAACATGAGTAAAAGCTCATGGATGGCACAGGAATTTCATAAACTCTAAAATAAAACCTGAAACCAGCAAAAAAAAAAAAAAGGGTAAAAGACTTGAATAGACATTTCTCCAAAGAAAGTGTACAACTGGCCAAAAAGCATATGAAAAGATGCTCAACAGCACTCATCAATAGGAAAATGCAATCGATTTCATTTGCACTGAGATAGTCACTTCACACTCAGTAGGATGACTACGATTTAAAAACAAAAACAGAGAATAACTAGAGTTGGTGAGGATATGGAGAAACTGGAACAGCTGTTGACTGCTGGTAAAATGGTGCAGTCACTATTGGAAGCAGTATCGCAATTCCTCAAAGAATTAGACACAGAAAAAATCATATGATCCAGCAATCCCACTTCTGGAGTTGCACAGAATTGAAAGCAGAGACACAACAGACATTTGAACACCCACTTTCATAGCAGCATTATTTAGAAGAGCCAAAAGATGCAACTTGAACATCCATCTACGTGTGAGTAAATGGATAAACAAAATGTAGTATATGTATCATAGACAATGAAAGATTTATTATTCAGCCTTTAAAAGGAAGGAAACTCTGACACACACTAGAACATGGATGAATCTTGAAAAGTATTGTGCCGAGAATTCCCTATCCAGTGGTGAGGGCTTTGCCTTTCTACAGCAGGGACACAGGTTTGATCTCTAGTCAGCGAATTAAGATCCCACAAGCCAAGCAGCTTGGGCAAAAAGAAAGAAAATACGTTACGCTAAGTGAAACAAGCCAGTCACAAAAAGACAAACACTACGTGATTACAGTTATGTGAGATGCCTAGTATAGTCAAATTCATAGAGAGAAAGTAGAATGGTGGTTGCCTGGGGCTGGCGGGGAGTGAGAAATCGGGAGTAAATATTTAATGAACAAAGAGTTTCAGTTTTGCAAGATGAAAAAAGTTCTGGAGGTGGATGGTAGTAATGATTACAAAACAGTGAGAATATATTTAAGGCCACTGAACTGTACACTTAAAACTTTATGTTGTGTGTATTTCACCACATTTTTAAAAATTAATAGTAGTAATAATCCATGATAAATAGAGTGCCGATATCATGTCCAAACTGGGACATTTGGGGCTGTGAGAGTACATGCTTTTAATAACTACATCTGGACCCTAAGGTGAACGTAACTTTCCTGGGTAACCCAGCTACTAAAACACCCTGCTTCTATCTAAGTTGAAATTGACTGTGTTTTCAGTCTGGCAAATATTCAGGAGAGTTAACTATGGAAGAAATCTTACAGCTCACAGTGCTAAGAAATAATTATGCCTGTTCCATAATCTCCAGCTTTTTACATTTGGCCACTAAACTTTTAAAATAAAATTGCCACAATTACTTTTGGGTACATTTCTGATTTGTGGTTTTATTCCAGAAGCCCATTCTGCTCTGGGACACTCACCTCGGGCTCCAGGCTCAGCCATCAGGACATGTATGTGGGACACCCCTGGACCTTTCTGCCTCTGTCCCCACCCTTTCTCCCCATGTCTTCTTCCATCCCAATCCCACCCATCTTTAAAGTAGGCTTCCCACAAATGCCCCCTCATCTGTCCAGGCTTTTCTGACCCATCAGATGGAATCTCTCCGCTTCCAAACTTCGTGGTACTTTACTTGACGTGAGGATAACATGAGCTAAGACCTAGACTACTGAATGAATGTTATTGACATCTGCTTGGCTGACAACCCCGAGAAATAGTCATGAGTAAATTCATTTATGAGCCATAGGAAAACTACCTTGGACCTCCCCTATGTACATTCCTTGGGCAGGCACCTTGTTTTTTTCAGGAGTTTGTCAAGGGCGTGGAGGAAGAATCTGATTGATTCATGGCGATGGTAGGAACTGACATTCTCCTGAGTCTTCTTCATATAAAGGAAGTGGTAATGCTAACACTCCCCAGTCTCAGGCTCTGACTCACAGGGGTCCCCCAGACCCAGAGCCTGGCCTCCGTGTCACTAAGGTTCTGAGCAGCACAGTAGATGTCTGGCTGAAAAACTCCCCTGGGGTAGCTGGTCGTGAGAAGGTTATTCCCCTATTCATGTGGTTTTATCAAGATGCCTGGATACTGCAGGCCTGGGCCAGGTGACCTTGCTCACACATTATCGCTGTAGATTTTAAACGAGTCCTAAATGTCGCCTGTCTCTGTTAAGTATTTCACACCCTTCCCCCCCAAGTTAATAAAATGATTTCTGTTTTACTGTAGCACATTGTGAGCGTGGCAATATGCTATGAAAAGTTGGTTTCTTCAATTTTCTTTTTTTTTTTTTTTGCAAACATTAAGCTAACATCATGTTTGTGGTGGTTTAGTCACTAAGTCGTCCGACTCTAGAGACCCCCATAGACTGTGGCCCACCAGACTCCTCTGTCCATGGCAAGAATACTGGAGTGGGTTGTCATTTCCTTCTTCAGGGGATCTTCCTGACCCAGGGATGGAACCTGGGTCTCCTGCTTTGCAGGTATATTCTTTACAGACTGAGCCATAAGAGAAGTCTGACATCAGGCTTAATATATACTAAGATTCTTCTCTGATGGCTGTGAATCCCTGCGATCACCAACTTAATATACGGGTAACAAAGACTAATATTACTTACAGGAAAATGGAAGCTGTAAACAGCCTCATGAAACTAAAGGGTAACATTAACACATAAAGTGACATCTCAAGCTTCTGTCAAAAAGTGTCTACTTGGGCTGCTTCACACCCACTAGGGTCACTAGAATCAAGAACACAGAAATTGACAAGTGTTGGGAAGGATTCGGAGAAACTGGAAGCCTCATACAGCTTTGATCTCACTGCTGCTAGAATGTAGAATAGAGCAGCTGTGGCAGAAGACAGCATGGTGATTCCTCAAAGAATTAGAAACAGAGTTTACTACATGGCCCAGCAATTCTATTCCTTGGAATATACCCAAAAGAATTGAAAATAGAGGTTCAGAGACTTGTATAAGAATATTCATACCAGCACTGTTCACAATGGCCGAAAGGTAGAAGCAGTGACGATTTTGTTGTTGTTCAGTCACTAAGTCAAGTCTGACTCTTTTGCAACCTTATGGACCGTAGCCCTTCAGGCTTCTCTGTCCATGGGATTTCCCGGGCAAGAATACTGGACTGAGTTGCCATTTTCTTCTCCAGGGTATCTTCCCAGACCCAGGGATCAAACCCATATCTCCTGCATTGCAGGCACATTCTTTACCATTGAGCCACCAGGGAAGTCCACTTATCAGCTGATAAGCAGCTAGTGGGCTGTAGTATATCTATATGACAACTTGTCAATGGAAAAAAAAAAAAAATACGCAGCCAAGTTGAAAATTATGGGGGGTTTTTGGCAGACAAACCCAAGGACTTAAGCCAGGGACATGGCATCTCAGATAGCTCGGAGGGACTGCTCCAAATGGGTAAGGGAAGAGTTGAGATATACAGGAGCTTTTGCAAT
The DNA here is from genome assembly GCF_003369695.1 of Bos indicus x Bos taurus. NCBI lineage: Eukaryota > Metazoa > Chordata > Mammalia > Artiodactyla > Bovidae > Bos > Bos indicus x Bos taurus. The sequence continues at coordinate 118,658,562 of NC_040077.1, forward strand.
AAAGACCAGGTAGTCAGAACTTCAAAAGGTAATTAAAGAAAATCAGACATCTTAAGGAATTTAGCACTTTTCTATGTATGGACTTCCTTGGTGGCTCAGACAGTAAAGAATCTGACTGCAATGCAAGAGATCAGGGTTTGATCCCTGTGTCAGGAAGATCCCCTGGAGAAGGGAAGGGCAACTCACTCCAGTATACTTGCCTGGGAAATCCTATGGACAGAGGGGCCTGGAGGTTTACAGTCCATGGGGTCGCAAAGAGTCAGACACGAGTGAGCGACTAGCACTATGTATGGGAAGATGCAGGAGTCTGGGCTCACTGAAACTATTCCTTTGGTATGCACCCTAGCCATCCTAGGCCAGTGTCCTGTTCTGCCCGGCCTACACCCCCTCAGGGTACACCAACGGAGGGGGCTGCAGTGACTGAGGGCTTGGCAGGGCATGGCTGTCAGTCTCCACCCTGAGTTCCCTAAGCGCTCACCACTGGGGAGGGGGAGAAACGGGGGCCTTTAATGGCTTGATGGTTGCCACATCCTTTGTTTACTGATTTAGCAGGCAAGATTTTTCTTTCACAAACTATTTAGTCATAAAAAAAGAATAAATTACTGAAACATCTGCGACACAGATGAAACTTGAAAACATGCAAAGTAAAAGAAGCCAGACACGAAGGGCATATATTTTATGATTCCATTTACCTGAAATGTCAAGAATAGGCAAGTTATCCATAGAGACAGAAGGCAAATTAATGATCTTGCCAGATGCTATGGGGGAAGGCAGACAGGGAGTGACTGCTAAATGGGTAGGAGGTTTCCTCTGGGGGTGATGAAAATGTGGTTACGAAGCACTGTGGATGTTCTGAAAGCCACTAGATGTGCACTTTGAAATGGTTAACGTGTTGAATTTTATGTTGTGACATTTACCTCAATTTTTTGTGGGGGCACGTTGACTAAGGCAAGTGTTTTTCACAAAAGCTGCTTCTCTCCCCACAACTCTAGTGTTAGAGACCCTCCTCCCCACCCAGTCCCAAAGCCAGCCACCTCTCAAGAGACACTTGAGGACTGGATGCTGGAGAGGAGAGGTCAGCGTGACATTTGCCCTCCTGCCTTCGCGGCAGTCTCAGTAGCTGGAGGCCGTGCCAGCCCCAGGAGATTGCAGGCATTCCCATGCCCTGGCATCAAGGGTATCACATTTGGTCCTCCCGCATATCCAACATCAACAGATGAGACAAAAATCAACACTCCAAGGATTCCACGTGAGGCAGAATATTCCAAAACCGGAAGAAATTACAGGGAACACCAGAGGTCTGTTTAAATGGGTAACAAAACTCAGGGTAATATGAAAAAAGAGGAGATATATATTATACTGTCTTTTGTATAAGGAAAAGGAGAGAATAAGACTCTGTTTTATTTTCGTGTAAGAAACACAGGTAGTATAACAGAAACTAACGAAAAGGGATAACGATGGAGGTGGGAGGGGGCAATGTAGCAGGACTGGGGATGGCAGTGAGAATTGTCTTATATACCTTTTCATATCATTTGAACTTTGAACCATATAAATGTTTTACGTAGTCTAAAAATTAACTTTAAAAGGATGGGATAAAGCAATTCTATCATGGACTGCAAACAGGAACAAACTGATATGGCCACACAAAAGGAATTGATTCAAGTACTCTAATTGTTCTAAGAAGAAAAGCAAAGGCAGAAAAATTCTTGTACAGCTATCCCTTGAACACCATGGGTTTGAACTACATGGGTCCACCAGTATACAGATTTTTTTCACTGAGTATTATCGCAGTACTACACAATCCTCGGTCCCTTGAATCTACAGATGCAGAAACATAGACACAGAGGCTGACAACAAGTTATACACGGATTTGGGGCAGAGAGTGGGTGTCCCTAACTGCCATGTTGTTCAAGGGTCAACTTTACTTAGTAGGTGTATGGTTAGTTGTCATACTAGTCTTGTAGCTCTGAAACTTTTATGAGTTACATAGTATTAAACAAATACATATTTTACTGTAAGAGAAAAAAGATACTAATAATAAGTAAAAGAAGTTAAAGGCGGACTTTCCTAGCAGCACAGTGGATAGGAATCTGCCTGCCAAGGCAAGGGACGCGAGTTGGATCCCTGGTCTGGGAAAATTCCACATGCTGCGAAGCAACTGAGCTCGGTGCCACAACTACCAAGCCCTAGAGTCTCTAGAGTCCCCGAGCCACAGCTACTGAAACCCTCGAGCCTAGATGCTGTGCTCCACAGAAGTCACTGCAACAAGAGAAGCCACAGCAATGAGAAGTCCGTTCACTACAGGAAAGAACAGCCCGCCATCGCTGCAGCTAGAGAAAGCCCACACGCAGCAACAAAGACCCAGGGAAAACAAAAATAAATAAATATAAATTTTTAAAAAAAAGAAGTTAAAGAAAAACCATATGAGATTAAATTTGGGGTGGAAACATCAGTTTGAACTCATGTTGTTCTTGATTTTTGTTTTTTTTTAACTTTTCCTGGATCGTTCACTATTGGGCCCAGAAGTGACTGCACTCCTGTAGCAGTGAACACACATAACACTAAGTTCTTGTTTCCTATGTATCAGTCACTACTGAGGGAACCAGGAACAAGGACTCTTTGAAGAAATGGTTCATTCTAAGTCTGGGGTTGAAAATGTACAGTGTGAGCCTGGAATATCTTGCCATGCCAGAAAGCAAAAAAAAGTACACAAGATAAATGTGATTGTGTCAAAAGGATTCAGGCTCTGACCTAGAGGCTGTGTGGGACAATGTGAACATCAAAATGAATAACAATATTATTGAATTATAACACTGTTTTAAAAATCCGCAGTGATGTTTAGAAGAAAAAAGTAAAAGGCAGGTGGGTGGTGGGGCGGTGGGGTGGGGGAAGGGGGAGGATTCTTACAGAAAAATGCCAGCTAATAAATATAGAATTAATAAAAGAATGAAAACCCAGCACTTTTGTTTGTAGTACTCGATTCAGGCAAGTCTCATCAACGATTGCTAAACTACTGGGTGAACTAGATATTCAGTTGATCCTCTGCCCATGTGACAATCCCATAAATCACTTACTAATTACAAAGTGGAGAGAGGCTTGGTGATCAAATTCAGCATCACCAAGAGTGCTCGACACGACGATGTTTGCCCACCAGTGTGATGCAATGAGAAATGTGATGATCACCGAGGTAGTATTCCTGCCCCAAATACTAAACCTGAATCTAACCACGAGTAAATCACCAGATTAATCCACCATGTGGCACATCCGACAAGACAACTGGCTGAGACTCTCCAGAAAAACCAATGTCACAAAGACAAATAGCAGTAAAACAGCTGGAAGTGGAGAGACTGTTTTAGATTAAGAGAGACTAAAGGGACATAACCAAATATCATATGTGAACTTTGATTGGATCCTGGATAGGGAAAAAAAATCCAGCTATAAAAGACATTTGTTGTGAGGTTCCCTGGGGTCCAGTGGCCAAGACTCCACGCTCCAAATGCAGGAAGCATGGGTTCGATCCCTAATCAGGGAACTAGATCTCACGTGCCACAGCTAAGAGTTTATGCACCTCGGCTAAGAAGTTCACAGGGCACATCTAAAGGTCTCGAATGCTGAAACTAAGACCTGGTGCAGCCAAATATGTCACAATTTTTTTAAACTGCTGTTGGTAGACAACTCTAGAGATCTGAATACGGATGGTATATTGGATGCTGTTACAGTGATGATAATGGTATTGTGGTTTCGTGGGAGAACATCCTTATTAGGAGATGTTGAGATATTCAGAAGTGAAGTGTCAAAAAGTCAGCAACTTACTTTCAAATTGTTCAGCAAAATAAAAGTACATAAGATAAACAGAGAAGGGGAGAAAGAGAAAGCAAATATAGCAAAACATTAACCGTTGGAGAATCCAGGGGATGGTATAAGGCTGTTCACGATACTCGACTTGTCTGTAGATCTGACAATTTCAAAATAAAATGTTGGGGTCGGGGGGGAATTGCAGAGCAGACAGAGAAGGCTGTGATCAAGCTTGCTGCAAGACCCAAGGGGGTCTGCCACCCACACAGTTTAGAAAGGCTTCCTAAATTACGATAGACTAACCCTCTTATATCTTCCTAAAAGATGGAAGGGTCTGTATTTCACGTTCCTTGAACACCCTCGGCCCCACTAAGCACCTGGTAAAACTCACCATTTACAGACACCATGAACCCAGCATTCAGTGGAAAAGTTTCAGTTCAGTTCAGTAGCTCAGTTGTGTTTGACTCTTTGCGACCCCATGGACTGCAGCACACCAGGCCTCCCTGTCCATCACCAACTCCCAGAATTTACTCAAACTCATGTCCATTGAGTCAGTGATACCATCCAACTATCTCATCCTCTGTCTTCCCCTTCTCCTCCTGCCTTCAATCTTTCCCAGCATCAGGGTCTTTTCAAATGAGTCAGTTCTTCGAATCAGGGGGCCAAAGCATTGAAGCTTCAGCTTCAGCATCAGTCCTTCCAATGAATATTCAGGACTGATTTCCTTTAGGATGGACTGGTTGGATCTCCTTGCAGTCCAGGGGATTCTCAAGAGTGAGTAGCAGAGTGACAATATACAGCCTTGATGTACTCCTGGAAAAGTTTAATGAATGGAAAACATACCTGGCAAATACAGGTAGAAGAGCCCTGGGATGGAGAGACCCACCCTGCAAGCTCCAGGGCCTGTGAGGCCTCTGGCTGGCCCCAGCTCTGAGCATGGGTGGGAGAGGAGGTCCCCCTACCACACCAGGGGTTCTCCCCTTTCTTTTCACCTAGGACCCTGGGGCTCTTCCTAAGTAGACTTCAGGCTGTGCTAGGGCAGGAGCCCTGGCCTTTCCAGCCCTCTTTTGGCTCAAAACTGTGTTTGTTCCTTCATTCACTCAATTATTTGACAAGTATTTCCTGAGCACCAGGCACTATTTGGGGCACGAGGGACACCCCGATGAAAGAGCAGCCATGGTCCCAGCCCTCCCAAAGTTCACAGGCAAACTGCAACCACCACAAATGCCTTGAGCGGGAGGAACACGGTGCCGGCAGAGTTGGCAATGGGGGAACTGCCCGGGTGACAGTCGAGTGACAAGCAGGAGCTACAACTGGCAGGCTCTGGGGATGGGGTGGATTTGGGGAACGATGAGCAGGAGGGTTGGCTTGTATAAGCGGATAGACGGTGGTGGCCCTCACAGGACATCCGGGAGTGGCCCCAGTGGAGGGAGGTGCACGACAGCCACACGGAAGAGAGGCCTAGCTGTGCTCTGGGTCTGTGGGGAGTCACGGAAGCCGTGTGTGGCCAGAGCCTGCCCCGCTCCTCCAGAAACCTCGGCCACTCCTCGAAGAACACAGAAGAACAAGTCTTGAGTTCTGTGCAGGCTCCTGTTTCTCCTGTTTCTCAGAAGCAGATTCTGGGCAGCATCCCTCATTCCAAGGGACAAGCCCTTGGCTCGCTAGCCAGGAGGGTGCCTTGCCTTTCTCTCCTGGAAACTAGGATGCGGACAGGAGAACCGCTCAATACAAATACAACAGGCAAATACAAACTCTGTTTCATACACACATAAACACACACACGGTCATAGACACGATTCTGCCTCTGAGGCCTGGCCACCGCAGAGATGTTATGATTTGCTTTGCAAAGGTTAGAGATCATTTTATTTACCCAGGATCACCCTGGAGACTGGAACCTTCCTCTGCTACCCTCCTTTCCCCAACCCCATAACCGACAGTTTCCTAAAAACAAGAAACTCTTCGTGCAAGTGCCCTGTTACTCGGAATGAAACAAAGGGACTAAGCCTCACTTCCAGGTGGACATGGAACAAAACAGGGCAAAACACGGCAAAACAAGCAAGCGTGGGCGAAGCATCCTAGAAATACAAACCCTCTGGAATGAGCAGGAACTGTGGGGTTGGAATCTGTTTTCATTTCCTGGGGCTCCTGCAACAAATTGCCATGGAGTCAGTGGCTCAAAACTACGGAAATGTATGCTCTCACCAGAAAGCCAGAATCAAGGTGCCAGCAGGGCCACACTCCCTCCAAAAACGCTAAGGCTGTTTGTGTTCCTGCGTCCTCCAGCCTCTGGGGACTCTAGGCACCCCCTGGCCCGTGGCAGCAACCCTCCAATCTCAGCCTCTGTCTTCCCACGCCTTCTCTGCTGCGTGTCTGTCCTCTGTGTGTCTCTAATAAAGACACTTGGCGTCGGATTTAGGGTCCATCAAGATAAGGCTCCCACAGGTCTCTTCATCTCAAGATCTTCAATTATGTCTGCAAGGTCCCTTTTCCCAAATAAGGTCATATTTACGGGTCCCCAGAATTATAAGGTGGATGTCTCTTTGAGGGCCCCCATTCAACCCACAGCGGCGTGAGACTTTCACAGAAGATGGGAGAGGAGAGGCAGTGGTTTGCCTCGCTTTCTTTCTGACTTGGCTCTGGGGCCTTGTGGTGAGGACCACTCATACTACAACTGCGCTGAGAAACCCATAACTCCCTCAGGGTCTCACCGCTTGTCAAGAAGAAAACAGAAGGCATTCTGGGAAATGCTGGTGGGCCCCAAGCCCCTTCCCAGCACGCAGACGGAACTCTCTTCAGGCCTGCCTCCAAACCCCCCTGCCTTGAGGTCTCTCTGCCGGCCACCCCAGGCCCCAGCTGTGTCGCCTTCCATCAGACTCCACGAGCTTGGGAATCGATCTTGTTTAAACCCCTTGACAAACATTTGCTGGTTGCCTACTCTGTGCCAGACCCCAGGCTTAGGAGAAAACTCATCTGGCCATTAATCCTGCTGAGGGCTTCTCACACAAGCCTTGAACTGGTTCTGTGACGTCCTGGATTCCTGTGGCTGGGGTGGGGGGGTGGGGGTGGTATGAGTGCAAAGTTCAAAAGTCAGAGCAAGAAGCTTAAATCCTTGTAGCCAAAATCACCCTCGAAGACCCCTTTTTTAAACCACCAAGAGCCAGAACTTGAAGCTCGAAAGCAAAAACCAACTTGTCCCCTTGCACTGTAGGCAGAATTGCCCTTGCCCTGGGGGCGGATCTGATTTGAAAATGGGAGTGGGAAGAGGGACATGAATTAACGAGACTTTTTAAAAATTTCTTCATCCCGATCTTTTCAGTTGGATTTCCTAAGTTATGGGCATGTGTGTGGCAACTCACTGGATGTTATTCCCACAAATGTCAGTTCAGTTCAGTCACTCAGTTGTGTCCGACTCTTTGCGACCGCATGGATTGCAGCACTTCAGGCCTCCCTGTCCATCACCAACTCCCGGGAGCTTGCTCAAACTCCCATCCATTGAGTCAGTGATGCCATCCAACCATCTCATGAGCCACCCTGAATACAAGCTCCCTGACAGCGGGTAGAAATCTCCTCTCCTCTAGAATGGGTCAGGGCCTGTGCAAGGCTGGGCAGGTCAGGGGCTGGATCAAGATGCTGAGGGAGAAATGGAAGGAGGGCAGTGGTGTGGTCGCTTCCAGGGGGGCCTCATTTCCCCGAGTAACTCTAAGGTATTTTTCTGAAGATTAGTCTCATCAAGAGGAATTCTAGGATGAGCTGTCCATCTCACCTCGTTGCGCGGGTCCAGTTCCTTCCTTCTGGGCTAAATATCCTTCCAAAGCCATGTCAGGGACAGGCCCACATCATCCAATTCTAGACTTTCAGGTGCAGCCATGTTCAAAGTCACCATGCCCAGTGTCTGGGAGCTCAACGCACCGCAGATGCCTGGTAAATGTTGAAAGTCTCAGGGAGTTCTCAGGTCTGCCAACCTCAGCCAAGGTCCGAGGTTCCCTATATTAGTCAGGGTTCTCCAGAGAAATTGAATAGGATGTGTGTATAAGGAGAGACAGATTCATTTTAGAGAATGAAGTGCACGTGATCACAGACACTAGCAAGTCCAAAATCAGCAGTGAGCCAACAGGCTAGAGACCCAGGGAAGAACCGATGCTGCCGTTCAAGTGTAAAAGCAGTCTGCTGACAAATTCCCCCTAGCTCAAGGGAGCTCAGTCTTTTCCCTTAAGACCTTCAACTGATTGGATGTGGCCCACCCATATTAGGTTAGGGAGAGCAATCTATTTTACTCAAAAACTTGCTGACTTGAATATTACACCATTCCCCCATAAAAACCCTCATAGAAACATCTGGAATAATATTTGACCAAGTTTCTGGGCATGATGGCCCAGTCAATCTGACACATAAAATTAACCATCATATTCCCCTATCCCTGCCCTACTGAGGCTCTCTCTCTCTCTCTCTAATTCTCTGCATCCACTCCCTTCCCTGCTGGGCTGTCCCTGAGCTGTCCCCTGGCCTGTTCTACCCAAAGAGGCCCCAGGGACTTGAATTTCCTCCTTCTTGGACCTTTTTCTTTCCAGCCAGCTGGATCTCATCACTCTGGCGATTCCCAGAACTATATTTTCCTCCAGGCCCCTCCAAGAGGGACCCAAGCATGGTTGGCTGTGCCAGGGGTTGGAAGTAGCTCTCCCTGCCCCCTCCTCCAGTTTCGCTTCTGTGTGCATCACTATCAGCCTAGACCAGTAAGGAAAAAGCTTTAGATAGAAACCGATAACTTTGCGTTATTTTCTTCTAGCTTAACACCAAAAGAAATCATGGCATTATTCTACCTGTTTATTGCTGTCTCTCTCCCACCAAAACATAATATAATCCCCTGAAGCACTAAGGGGCTTCATCCCCAGAGCCTAGCCCAGTGCTGGGCACAGCTTAGGGCCTCAGAGTGCTGGTTAGATAAAGGATGTTTACTGAACGTCTCCTTTGCTCAGCACATGCTGTGCCAAGGCGTGGACACCAGCTCAGCTATGTCAGCAATTTACAATTTCTGAGCATCTCCATCCTCGGGCCCTAGATCCTTCATTCCTCTCTCCCTGGGAGCTAGATTCTCCCTTCCCTGAGGACAGGAGCTATTTTCCATCTCTCTCCCGATATCTACTCACGGACAGCTGAGTGTCTCAGGGCACAGACTGATACCCTTTCATTCCCTGGAGGAATATGAACTGAATCAATGAGGAGAAGCTTGGGGACTCGTGGGAAGGAAGGGGCCAGGGCACACAGGAGGGCATGGGTGGCTGATACCTTGGTTCAGCTCTTCCACAGTCACAGCAGTTCGGGGGCTCTGCAGAGGAAAAAGGCCCAGGGGTGTGCTTTGGAAACAGAGTTCCAGTTTTGTATCCAGCTCTTCCTGCACCCCTGGCACAGAAGGATCTCCAAGCCCCCTGGCCCAAAGGAGGTAATGTTGCTCTTTCTTCCCTAATGCTGCGATCCCTGGCCATCAGGACCCTTAGCCCCACAGCGCCATCTGGGGGTCAGCATCATTCAGCCCGTGTCGTGAATTCCTATCCTGGCCTGGGCCTGAGTGAGTGAAGATAATATGTTCTACCTCAAGGAATTTAGCTCTGGGGGGAATCCAGGAATCCACCCTGCACACATCTTTCTTACACAAAGCAGAACTCTAGTAAGTTCTCCTTTTTATTTCAAAATTAAAGTGTGTTTATCATTAAAAAAAAAAAGTAAACAAAGAAAACTCCCCCATGTGGCACTGCCAGATAAACTACAGAACTTCCCATTAATTTAGGATTTCAGATAAACAACAAATAATTGTATGAACATGCTTGTTCTAAAAACAAATATTTGCCGTTTATCTAAAACTTAAATCTCATTGGATGTTTTGTATTTTTTATTTGCTAAATCTGGCAACTCTACACCATAACCCAGTTAACACTCTGGGTAACATGTTGAGGTGTATTTATACACTTTTAAAATCCCAATATGTACATTTTTTTAATCCAGAAAGGGGAGAGAGGCTCATAAGGTAGACTGTTTTGCAACGTAATGTCTCCATTGAACAACATTACGTGAACATCTTTGCGTGGCATTGAGTGTTCTTTTATAGTCTAGTTTTCCATGCAGACGTAATGTAAGACTCTTTGACATCTGGCATTGATTATCGTGTCCTGATTCCTTTTTTTTCCCCAGGCGCTAAGTGCCCTGATCGTCCCTAGTTTCCGGTACTTCACCACGGGCTCCCTTTCTGCTTTCTGCAGGCCATTTGTAGCAGGTACCAGTCTGAATTCTACACATTAATATACTAGCCGCTCAGTCATGTCCGACTATTTGCGACCCCATGGGCTGTAGCCCACAAGGCTCCTCTGGAGCCTGTAATTCTCCAAGCAAGAATACTGGAATGAGTGGCCATGCGCTCCTCCAGGGCATCTTCCAGACCCAGGGATCAAACACAGGTCTCTTGCATTGTTGGCGGACTCTTTACATCTGAGCCATCAGATCAAGCAGGGCTGAATTCTACAGCACAAATAAACAGGTGCTGCCCTCAGACAACATGGACCCGGCTCAGGAACCGGCCTGTGGGGTCTAATCCCTTTCCTGCAGCTCCTCACTCAGCAGCTGCATGGCCATGGATGTCCTGGGTGGCAAGATGGGGTTGGTGATCATGCTAGGTTATTGCAAAGACGGGTCTTTCTCTCCCACCCTGGCAGATGGCAATCTCCCAATGGGTAAGAAGCTTCCCTATCTATCCCAGTCACCACTGTATCCTTGTAGAATTTGCTCGATGCCTGTACATCACAGGCATTCACAAAATATATGTGGACCAAATGACCGAAAGGTGAATGCTTTTCCATGGGAGGAAAGGATATGACTGTCCACTCTGGGAAGATGATGCAGTGGTGCTGTGCTGTGCTTAGTCCCTCAGTTGTGTCCTGTAGCCCGCCAGGATCCTCTGTCCATGGGGATTCTCCCGGCAAGAATACTGGAGTGGGTTGCCAGGCCCTCCGCCAGGAGATCTTCCCAACCCAGGATCGAACCCAGGTTCCCCGCATTGCTGGGAGATTCTTTACCATCTGAGCCACCAGGGAAGCCCAAGAATACTGCAGTGCTGCCAGGATCTGTTAAAGAATAAACTGAGGCATATTAAAATTTTTTTAGTTTATTTGAGCAAAACTGATTCAAATTGGGCAGCTCCATACTAGAAATGATTAGGAGGGCCTAGCCCAAAGGAGCCAAGGGAAGATCAGATGTACAGAGAAAGTGTGGAAGCAAAGAAAGGAAATCGTTTGATTTGACTGTCAGTTACAGGCAACTTGGTGTTTGTGATTGGCTGTCCTTAGCGTTTGGATTTCATGGCCCTGGGGCACTTACAGGCTTAGATTGGTTTGCTTTCAAAGGCCTCACAGCATTGCAGCCACATTGGTCTGCTGTCTCCTTGTTTAGTTAGTTTAACAGATCCAACCTGCATTCTATCCACAGGCTCCAGAGCAGCCAGATTAGCCTCTGGGCTTTACCCGCCCAGCAGCACAGCACCTGCAAGAATGCTCAGGTGACTCAGTCATCAGCGATGGGAGCTCCTTCTGCAGCAGAAAAGGTTAAGTCTCTCCACTCTCTGGGAGACGGGGTGGGAAGGGGAAGAGAGTGGGCCTTGGGTCCGAAGACCAGATTTAAGTCTGTGCTCTGCCACTTTCTGGCAATATGATCTTGTATCGATTTCTTATTGCTGCAAATTACCACACGCTTAGCAGCTTAAAACAACATGAATTTGTTATTTTAAAACGCTGTAGGTTGGAAGTCTGAAGCAGAACTGTTTTCCTTTCTGAAGGATGGAGGGGAAAATCCATTTCTGGCTTTTCCTTTTGGTCCAAGGGCTTCCCTGGTGGCTCAGCAGTAAAGAATCCACCTGCCAATAAAGGAGATGCGGTTCGCTCCCTGGGTCAGGAAGATGCCCTGGAGAAGGAAATGGCAACCCACTGCAGTATTCTTGCCTGGGAAATGCCATGGACAGAGGGGCCTGGTGGACTACAGTCCATGGGGTCTCAAAAGAGTTGGGCATGACTTAATGACTAAACAAAACCAATGGTTAAGACTCTGTGCTTCCAAGGTAGGAGGTGCAGGTTTGATCCTTGGTCAGGGAACTAAGATCTTGTGGGGTGTGGCCAAATAACAACAACAAAAAAAACAGAAAGACCCCTTGTCTCTTCCACCACCTGAGATCCAGGCAGCAGGTACCAAATCTTGGACTTCTTAGCCTCCCGAACTACAAGACATAAATGTCTGTTCTCCGCCAGCCAGTCTGTGGTATTTTGTTATAGCAGCCTAAGCTGGCTAAGACACTTTCCTTCCCTTTTAAACAGCTTCTGAAGGCTGCCTACATTCCTCGGCTCATGGCCCCTTACCTCCATACTTAAAGCCAGCACTCTGACACTCTTCTGCGGTTATATCTCCCTGTGACTCACCCCTCCTGCCTCCCTATTGAGGACCTTGTGGTTATATTGCGGCTTCCCAAGTGGCTCAGCAGTAAATAATCCACCTGCAATGCAGGAGCTGCAGGAGACATGGGATCAATCCCTAGGTCAGGAAGATTCCCTGGAGAAGGAAATAGCAACCCTCTCCAGTATTCTTGCCTGGAGAAGCTCATGGACATAGGAGTCTGGCAGGCTATAGTTCATAGGGTCACAAAGAGTCAGACATGACTGAAGAGACTTACCATGCACACAGTGGCTATATTGGGCCTGCCTGAAATAATCCAGGATAATCTCCCTATTTTAAGATCAAGGATTGTGTTCAGTCACTCAGTCATTTCCAACTCTTTGCAACCTCATGAACCGTAGCCCACCAGGCTGCTCTGTCCATGGGTTTTTTCAGACTAGAATATTGGAGTGGGTTGTCATTTCCACCTCCAGGGAATGTTCCTGACCCATGAATCGAACCCACATCTCTTGTGTCCCTTGCATTGCAGGCAGATTCTTTACCCACTGAACATCAGGGAAGCCATTCTGTTGTTCCAAAAAGGCATATCCCAAAGTTGGGTCCAACGAACAAAACACCCCCTCCATTCATGCCAACCCAGCACCTAGTACAGGATATGGTACAAAACAGGTAAGCACTCAACAGCAATGGCTGAATAAATGGAATTAGAAACAGGACCTCAAGGCAGAGTTTAGGAGCTAAGTGAAGTCGCTCAGTCAACTCTTTACGACCCCATGGACAGTAGCCTGCACCAAGCTCCTCCATCCATGGGATTTTCAAGGCAAGAGTACTGAAGTGGGTTGCCATTTCCTTCTCCAGGCAATCTTCCCAACCAGGGATCGAACCCAGGTCTCTCGCATTGTAGACAGACACTTTACCGTCTGAGCCACCAGGGAAGCTCTTAGGAGCTAAGCAAGTATCCTTATCAGATTCTTGAAAGAGGCAATCTGATGCCAGTACTGAGGATTCCAACTGGTAAAGACAGGAAGGAGGCACTTCAAGCATCAGAGACAAGAAGAGGAGCCAGCAAAGTGCAGTCCTGAAACTAGCAGCAGGGAAAACCAGACACCAAATGCAAGATGGTTAAACCACAGTTGGGGCATTGTTAAGTACGGAAAAGAGGGTGGGTCATCCAACAGGGAGGGACCAACCCCTAGGGGAACTTTGGACAGAAAAGGTCCAGAGTCTTCTACTCTGGGCTTCAAATCTGAAAAGAGATGTGTATTTAAAAAAAAAAAAAAGAGTTTGAAGAAAGTCTTTTTGTTTTAATGGGGAGACAAATTTAGTGACAGACTAAGTTTGAGACACAAAAATTTCTAGGAAGTGGCTAGACAGGACCTAAAAGTCAAAACAAATTAGATCAGGAAAGATTTGGGGCAGTTTGTTCCACCCAGAGAGGGTGGCAGAGACCATTGAGGCCCCAAGAGCTGATCAACTTGAAAGCTGACAGCCAACTAAATAACAACTCAGACCCTATGCAAGTAACAACTCAGACCTTTTCACCCTGAAGTGCCCCCAGAGAGAATTTTCATCTAAGAGTTTGTTCTTTACTGGAGCATCTTTTTTTGCCCTAAATCTCTGGAACCACAAATCCACCCTCGAAACGCAAAGCAAGAGTGGAGGAAGGAGTCTCCATCTTGAAGAAGAGCATCACGTTCACAAGCTCCAGCTTCGCGCACTGGGGCCCCAGACCCCCACGTCACCTCCTGACCCCTCCCCAAATCGCCTCGGGCTTCCTCGAACAGGCAGACTCTGCCCCAAAGTGGGGTTCAGCCTGCAGGTGGCCATGACAGCCCCTCCGGGAAGCGGGCCCAGTACCCCAAGATAAAGGATTAGCACTCACAATTCCATCTGAAACCTTAATTCATTTTTACCAAGTAAGCTGACATATTCACAGGTTGCGTGGATTAAGACATTGGCACCTTTTGGGGGCCATTATCCTGTTTACAGTAGACCTCGAATAATTATATAATCTCCAAGAGTCTGTTTCTTTATGAAGAAGAGTTCCTACAATGGTTGGAGCAGGGATTAGGGAGGGTGATTATATTAGTAATTTAATTACTGAGGAACAAATGACCCTAAAATTTAGTATCATAACGCATCATCATCTACCTTTTCTAAGGATCAGAAATTAGTGAGCAGTTTAACTGAGCAGTCTAGAGGGGGGTCTTCCATTAGGGTGAAGTCAAGGTATCACCCCAGGCACCAAACATATGAAATATCGGCCAGTATTGAAAGTTTCCAAGATGTTTCCCTTAGCGGCTGTGAGCAGGAGGCCTCAGTTCCTTGCATGTGGGCCCCCCAAAGGGCTGCTCCAGTGTCCTCACAACGTGGCAGCTGGTTCCCCCCAGAGAGAGTGATCCAAGAAAGCAAAACAGCAGCCACAATGTCTAGTTTTCAACCTGTGTGCTGTGCTTGTGCTCAGTCGCTTCAGTCGCGTCCAGCTCTTTGCGATCCTATGGTCCATAGTCCGCCAGGCTCCTTGTCCATGAAATTCTCCAGGCAAGAATACTGGAGTGGGTAGCTGTTCCCTTCTTCAAGGGATCTTCCCAAACTAGGGATCGAACCCTTAGATCTCCTGCATTGGCAGGTGAGTTCTTTACTACTGGCGCCACCTAGGAAGCCCACTTTTTAACCTAGCCACGTTCCTATACTGCCTACTTTTAAATAATTTTTCAAAATAATAAATAGAAATTACTGAGTAATAACATTATTCAGTTTGGTCTAGCTCAAAAGTTTCCAAGCATTATCAGCAGAATTCTTCCCTCAAATGAAATTTTACAGAAAATCCCGATATGACAACTAGATACAACAGCAAGTGACCCAAAAGGATAGGAGCCCCAGGAATCCACCATCTCTGTGCCTCTCACTCCTCAGTTTACAAATCTCTGGATCCAACCTTTTATCTGAGCAAGAACTTCCTGATTTTCCAAAGCTAGAAATAAGAGCTTTGATGAGATCTGAAATGGTAACACAGCTATTCTTCCCTCCTCCTGGAGTCTTTTCCTCTTAATGTCCCTTTATGATGACATGCTTGTGCTAAATCACGTTAGCTGTGTCTGACTCTTTGAGAGCCCATGGACTATAGCCCGCCAGGCTCCTCTGTCCATGGGATTCAGGCAAGAATACTGATGTGGGCTGTCATTTCCTTCTCCAGGGGATCTTCCTGACCCAGAGATTGAACCTGCCTCTCTGAGGTCTCCAGCATTGACAGGCAGCTTCTTTACCTGGGAAGCCCTTTATGATGACATTTTATTTTATAATTTCTTTAGCCAGAAAGTTGCCCACCTTTCAAAGGAGGGATTAGTCATTGATTCAAACAGGAATTTCTGACTTTTTCTCACTGAGCCCTGAAAACTGTGCATCCAGAATCCTTTGCAACCTGAGAGCCTAAACAAGTGGGGTTTAGGTGCTCTAGGTGCTCTGCTCTCCCCCACCCCCTCCCTCTCCGCCATCCTCCCCAGTCAGAACTACAGAGGATCAGTATGACTCCAGAAGCCAATATGACAGAGGATCAGCTCCACCTCTTGGCCTCAGGATGCTGGGGTATTCACTGTGTCCTGGCAGCCACCTATAACTTGCAACCATTTAAACCTGGATTTAAATCCCAGACCTGCACTCACTAGCTGATTGAATATGGACAAGTTGCCCAACCTTCTGAACCTGTTTCTACATCTGTAACTTGGAAATGGTGCCCTCTCCATTGCTGGGTTGCACTAAAGATCACATGTGTAAAGCACTCAGCACATAGGGATGTCAATTAAGGGGGGCAATTATTAGACACAAAGAAGGATCTGTTAAATGTTCCTCAATATCTGCTCACCCCTTCTTCCCTTTTGTAATAGACATGCCAAAGGAGTAACTGGGTTCCTGCCTGCCTGCAATGCAGGAGACCCGGGTTTGATCCTTGGGTCAGGAAGATCCCCTGGAAGACGGGATGGCTACCTACTCCAGCAATCTGGCCTGGGAAATCCCAGGGACAGGGGAGCTTGGTAGGCTACAGTCTATGGGGTCACAAAGTTGACACAACTGAGCGACTAACACTTTCACTTTGGCCACCCAAGCAGAGGTCACATATCTCAGCCTTCCCTGCAGCCAACGTGATCACATCGCTAGTTCCAGTCAGTGGCCTGTGAGTACACTTGTGCCTTCGACCTTCACCTAGCCCCCCAGAGCCTCCTGGCCTGGGGCTCCTGGAAATGTTCAGCAGGACGCCAGCTCAAAGTTTTCTGGTTAGCAGCTTACTTTCCAGAGTCTTTGATTTAAATAGATGAGGAAACAGTGGAAACAGTGTCAGATTTTATTTTTCTGGGCTCCAAAATCACTGCAGATGGTGACTGCAGCCATGAAATTAAAAGACGCGTACTCCTCGGAAGGAAAGTTATGACCAACCTAGATAGCATATTCAAAAGCAGAGATATTACTTTGCCAACAAAGGTTCGTCTAGTCAAGGCTATGGTTTTTCCTGTGGTCATGTATGGATGTGAGAGTTGGACTGTGAAGAAGGCTGAGTGCCGAAGAATTGATGCTTTTGAACTGTGGTGTTGGAGAAGACTCTTGAGAGTCCCTTGGACTGCAAGGAGAACCAACCAGTCCGTTCTAAAGGAGATCAGCCCTGGGATTACTTTGGAAGGAATGATGCTAAAGCTGAAGCTCCAGTACTTTGGCCACCTCATGAGAAGAGTTGACTCATTGGAAAGGACTGTGATGCTGGGAGGGATTGGGGGCAAGAGGAGAAGGGGAGGACAGAGGATGAGATGGTTGGATGGCATCACTGACTCGATGGACATGAGTCTGGGTGAACTCCGGGAGTTGGTGATGGACAGGGAGGCCTGGCGTGCTGCGATTCATGGGGTCGCAAAGAGTGGGACACGACTGAGTGACTGATCTGATCTGATCTGATGGATGGAGGTTCGTGACATTGTACAGGAGACAGGGATCAAGACCATCCCCATTGAGAAGAAATGTAAAAAAGCAAAATGGCTGTCTGAGGAGGCCTTACAAATAGCTGTGAAAAGAAGAGAAGCGAAAAGCAAAGGAGAAAAGGAAAGATATAAGCATCTGAATGCAAAGTTCCAAAGAATAGCAAGGAGAGATAAGAAAGCTTTCCTCAGAGATCAGTGCAAAGAAATAGAGGAAAATAACAGAATGGGAAAGGCTAGAGATCTCTTCAAGAAATCAAGAGATACCAAGGGAACATTTCATGCAAAGATGGGCTCGATAAAGGACAGAAATGGTATGGACCTAACAGAAGCAGAAGATATTAAGAAGAGGTGGCAAGAATACACAGAAGAACTGTACGAAAAAGAGCTTCATGACCCAGATAATCACGATGGTGTGATCACTCACCTAGAGCCAGACATCCTGGAATGTGAAGTCAAGTGGGCCTTAGGAAGCATCACTATGAACAAAGCTAGTGGAGGTGATGGAATTCCAGTTAAGCTATTTCATATCCTGAAAGATGATGCTGTGAAAGTGCTGCACTCAATATGCCAGCAAATTTGGAACTCAGCAGTGGCCACAGGACTGGAAAAGGTCAGTTTTCATTCCAATCCCAAAGAAAGGCAATGCCAAAGAATGCTCAAACTACCACACAATTGCATTTATCTCATACGCTAGTAAAATAATGCTCAAAATTCTCCAAGCCAGGCTTCAGCAATATGTGAACCATGAACTTCCAGATGTTCAAGCTGGTTTTAGAAAAGGCAGAGGAACCAAAGATCAAATTGCCAACATCCACAGGATCATCAAAAAAGCAAGAGAGTTCCAGAAAAGCATCTACTTCTGCTTTATTGACTATGCCAAAGCCTTTGACTGTGTGGATCACAATAAACTGTGGAAAATTCAGAAAGAGATGGGAATACCAGACCACCTCTGAAAAAGGCAGAGAATGACCTGCCTCTTGAGAAACCTATATGCAGGTCAGGAAGCAAGTTAGAACTGGACATGGAACAACAGACTGGTTCCAAATAGGAAAAGGAGTTCGTCAAGGCTGTATATTATCACCCTGTTTATTTAACTTATATGCAGAGTACATCATGAGAAACGCTGGACTGGAAGAAACACAAGCTGGAATCAAGATTGCTGAGAGAAATATCAATAACCTCAGATATGCAGATGACACCACCCTTATGGCAGAAAGTGAAGAGGAACTAAAAAGCCTCTTGATGAAAGTGAAAGTGGAGAGTGAAAAAGTTGGCTTAAAGCTCAACATTCAGAAAACTAAGATCATGGCATCCGGTCCCATCATTTCATGGGAAATAGATGGGGAAACAGTGGAAACAGTGTCAGACTTTATTTTTCTGGGCTCCAAAATCACTGCAGATGGTGACTGCAGCCATGAAATTAAAAGACGCTTACTCCTTGGAAGGAAAGTTATGACCAACCTAGATAGCATATTGAAAAGCAGAGACATTACTTTGCCAACCAAGGTCCGTCTAGTCAAGGCTATGGTGTTTCCAGTGGTCATGTACGGATGTGAGAGTTGGACTGTGAAAAAAGCTGAGCGCCAAAGAATTGATGCTTTTGAACTGTGGTGTTGGAGAAGGCTCATGAGAGCCCCTTGGACTGCAAGGAGATCCAACCAGTGCATTCTAAAGGAGATCAGTCCTAGGTGTTCATTGGAAGGACTGATGCTGAAGCTGAAACTCCAATACTTTGGCCACCTCATGCGACAAGTTGACTCATTGGAAAATACTCTGATACTGGGAGGGATTGGGGGCAGGAGGAGAAGGGGACAACAGAGGATGAGATGGCTGGATGGCATCACCAACTTGATGGACATGAGTTTGAGTGAACTCTGGGAGTTGGTGATGGACAGGGAGGCCTGGGGTACTGCGATTCATGGGGTCGCAAAGAGTCGGACACGACTGAGCGACTGAACTGAACTGAAAGCTCATTTTCTTAAACAAATTAATAAATGGAAAAAAGTGTCCCCACCAGAATTCCCAGTCACTGCAGTTGTCCTGGGCAGCTCTGTCCTCCCTCTCCACGGCTCTCTTTGCTCACCTGATGTGCTGGGCAGATAAGGCCTTTTTATGCTTTTTGTTTTGTTTTCCAGAAGATCTTTCCTAGCACTTTGACAGAGCTCTGGTGCCCTGTGAGATCACAGGAAATATATAGATTGGTCTCTGCACCTATCCTGCACCTGTCCTGGCACAGAGCTCCTGAACCCTTTGTAATTTCCTAAGTGCTAAGAACACAAGGAGCATCTTTTGTTCCAATAGTTGATCTTTGACCTTGGTTCCTGGGACTGAGCTTCTAGATCCCTTGGAATTTCCTGGGTCATAGGAGTGTCTTTTGCTCTACTGAGGTCACTCTGGGTAGGCTTTGTGGACATGAGCTGGTCACCAGGAAAACTAGCCATGATTCAGTTCAGTCACTCAGTTGTGTCTGACTCTTTGTGACCCCATGGACTGCAGCATGCCAGGCTTCCCTGTCCATCAACAACTCCCAGAGCTTGCTCAAACTCATGTCCATCGAGTTGGTGATGCCATGATTAGAAGCTTGGAATTTTCAGCTCATCCCCTAGTCCCATTCTCCAGAGAGGGCCAAGGGGTTGGAAACGGAGTTAATCACTAATCTTGCCTGCATGAGGAGGCTGCCCCACAAACCCAGGTAGTATGGGATTTGGAGAGTTTCCAGGTTGGTAAACACAAGTGGGGGAGAGTGGTGCATCCAGAGAGGACATGGAAACTCTATGCCCCTCCCCCCCAACACACACACCTTGCCCTGTGTGTTGCCCCCCAACACACACACACATTTTCCAGCTGGATGCTCATCTGTATCCTTTTTTTTAATATTTATTTATTTTGGCTGCGTTGGGTCTTAGTTGCCACTCGCAGGACCTTCATTGCGACAAGCAGACTTCTTAGTTGCGGCATACGAGTTCTTTAGTTGCAGCATGAGAACACTTAGTTGTGGTATGTAGGGTCTAGTTCCCCGACCAGGGACGGAATCCAAGCTCCCTCTATTGTGAGCATGGCGTTTTAGCCACTGGACCACCAGAGAAGTCCCTTCATCTGTATCCTGTATCATATCCTTTTGTGATAAACTGCGAACAATAAGTAAACTGTTTTTCTGAGTCCTGTGAGCCACTCAAGCAAATTCATCAAACCCAAGGAGGGGGTCAAGGGAACCCCCTATTTACAGTCAGAAGCATAGGTAACCACTTGGACTTTGGATCAGCAGAGGGGAAGCAGGGGTCAGTCTTGTGGGACACCACCTGTGAGACCTGGTAGTGTCAGAATCCAGTAAACCTGTAGGATACAGAACTGCTTGAGGTAGGTGGAGAAAAGCACATAATTCATTTGGCGGCCAGAAGTGTCATCAGTGAAGTGTTCTGTGCGCCGGGTAAAGGAGAAACACAGGCAGGAAAGACGATTTTTCAGACGCATAACATAGAAGACTGGAGAGCAAGCAGTCAGACTGAACCTGAGCAGGACCTGCCTCCTAGGGTGCAGCCACCTAGATAGAGCCAGCCTCTCTGCTCCTCACTGCTTTTCAAACGTTCCAGGCGCAGTGAGCATCTAGGCCCACCGCTTTATTAAATGCACAGAAATCCATTTTACTTGGAGCCTTGGACATAATGATCCATCCATGGGATAAACGGACTTGTTCGTTTGACGCCAAAGACACACAAAATGATTGCGAAACTAATCACAGCCAGCGTGCCAGCGGCGCCCGCAGCAAGTTCCCTGTATTAGAAGATTTCCAAGGAACAGCTGGCAGAGGCCCTTGGCCACACGGGAAGAGGTAGGGGGCAGGGGTATTGTGACATGCCCCAGGGAAGGGCAGTATTTCCCTTGGCCATCGGAGGCCCCGGCCCAGAGGGGCAAGGGAGCCGGACTGGCCATGGAGCCTGGGGCCCAGCCCTCCAGGGCCCTGGGAGAGGGCAAGGCCGAGCCGCAGCAGCAGGCCCCCACCCAGTGCATCGAGGGCCACGGCCAGGTGGTGCTGTTGGGCGAACTCTGGAAGCAGGATGAGTGCTGTGTGACCCTGCAGAACATTCTGGAGCAGGACCCGACCGATCCGCCCTCCCGACCGTCCTCCATCCGAGCCACGAGCGGCCACAGCAACTCCAGCAACTGCGCCAGGGGGAGGCTCAAGCGCTCCGGGGACAGCTCGTGGAAGCAGGGCGCCGATTGCCCGGCCGCCAAGTCCAAGCGCTGCTCGCAGAAGCAGCCGTGCGAGCCGTGCAAGGCCAGGGACGCGCCAGAGCGCCAGTGCAAGGCGGCGCCGGCGGGGACCCCGGGCTCGGGGCCGGCGGAGGACGCGGCGCCGGGCTGCCGGGACCCTGGACCGCAGCGGGCGGCGCCCGAGCCCGGCGCGCGGCTGCTCCTCGTGCTGTGCCGCGCGTCCGCGCTGCGCTCCCAGCTCCCGCGGTTGCAGCTGCTTCTGCAGCAGGTGAGCGCCCGGGAGCGCAGCCGGCCCGCCGCGCTCTTCGGCCTCATCGTGCAGCCGCGGCGCGAAGAGGAGGCCGAGGCGCGCCGCCGCATGGAGAGCCTGCTCTGCGGCGCCTTCGCCCCGCACAGCCCCGACGCCGAGGTGCACACGGCCGTGTTCTGCCCCCGCCGCGCGGAGGGCACCCTGGACGTCCAGCGCGCCGCCGGAGGAGCGCACAAGGTCGCGTCGCCGGGTTGCGTCCGCCTCGTGGATCGGGCCACCCAGACGGATGGTGAGGGGCCCGAGGGAGGGCAGGGGGCGGGAACGCCGGGTGGCCAGGGGCGCCCGCGGGGTGGGAAAGTGCAAATACAGAGGAAGTCCCCACCCTGCTGGTCCCAGAAGGGAAAGTCTTAGACGCTCAGTCGTGTCCGACTCTTTGCGACCCCATGGTCTGTCCATGGGATTCTCCAGGCAAGAATACTGGAGTGGATAGCCGTTGCCTTCTCCAGGGGATCTTCCCGACTCAGGGATCGAGCCCGGGTCGCCTGCATTGCAGGCGGATTCTTTACCATCTGAGCCACCAGGGAAGCCCTTGGTGGGGATGATTTTAGTCACTAAGTCCTGTCTGACTCTTGCAACCCCATGGACTGGGAACCTACCAGGCTTCTCTGTCCATGGGATTCTCCAGGCAATAATACTGGCGTGGGTTGCCATTTCCTTTTCCAGGGGATCTTCCCAACCCAGGAATCCAACCCGGGTCTCCTGCATCGCAGGCAGATTCTTTACTGACTGAGCCACAAGGGAAGCCCACGGAAGCCCAGGGAAGCCCAAGTGGTAGACAAATTCCTGATGTCGTGGTCCCTCTCCTAATGCCTCCACTTGCTTCGTTTGGGGTAAAGATGAACTGGGTTTCTCACACCAGATGTCTCGCTCGCTGAGGCAATCCCTGGTCAAAAAGTGTTGGAAATGATTTGTAGTTAAACCTCCCACCAATCCACCGGACCCTCTTCCCCCTTGCTCGCTGCTGCCAATTGCACTTTTCTAAGGTACTCGTTTGGGAGTCTTCAGTTCCCGAGCCCACCCTCTCCTCTCCAAATCCACTATTTCTTAACTTGATTCTTTAGTCTTCTCCTCCAAGGAATCGCAACTACAATGAAAACATGCCGATGGTGAGCCAGGCACTGTTCTAAGGGCTTTTCACGACTAATCCTCACAACAATCCAATAAGGAAGGCCCTGTGTTAGCCTAGTAACCCTCCTCCTTCCCCCACTTCGGGATTCTTACCTCCAGCCCTCAAGACCCTATGGAGGGTTCCAGACCTATGGGTTAATCCATGGGTCTGAGGGCTCTGGGCTCTTAAATGAGCATCTAATGCCTCTGCCTCCTAGAATCCCTCCAGGGGCATCAGTCCAGAAGAAGGAGGTGCTCTGGGCAGGTAGTCAAGGCTCCATTACTGGAGGCTATGCCACCCCTCTGCTGCTGCTAAGTCACTTCAGTCGTGTCCGACTCTGTGCGACCCCATAGACGGCAGCCCACCAGGCTCCCCCATCCCTGGGATTCTCCAGGCAAGAACACTGGAGTGGGTTGCCATTTCCTTCTCCAATGCATGAAAGTGAAAAAGTGAAAGTGAAAGTGAAGTTGTGTACGACTCTTAGCGACCCCATGGACTGCAGCCTACCAGGCTCCTCTGTCCATGGGATTTTCCAGGCAAGAGTACTGGAGTGGGGTGCCATTGCCTTCTCTGACCCTTCTGCTGGTGACCAGAGCTAGTTGTCCCCTCTTGCTGATTAGCTGCCCTCCTGACATGTGGGGGTGAAGGCTCAGTTGGCATCTATGGTACCCTCCAGCTCTAAGATGCTAGTTTCGGGACAAATGGTGACTGCCTGATCTGGGTGCCCCAGATGCACCAGCGTCAGGGCCAGCAGCGTCAGGGACCTTCTGCTCAGGACCTCGTCCCGACCACCTAGCTGCATCCCTTTAGGCCCATTCTCCTCCCTCTCCTAAATAGTCCATGAGGTTTTCCCATGGCCAGCCTGCCTGCTTAGGAAAGCCTCTTGCCTAGGGATTGTTCCAGTGGGGATCCTCAGGCAAGTCCAGAAAATCCCACTCCATCTTTGAAAACAAGCTCTTGGTGATGCAGTTCCCAGGAGCCTTGTCGCCTATCAGCCATGCCCGCCCTGCAGTCAGTGATTCCCTGTGTTCTTTGTCCTCCTACCGTCACCCTCAAGCAGCTTGTTGAGGCCCTTCTCTGGACTCTGGCCCTCCTTGGTCTCCACAGCTCGGGAGTGGGGAACTCAAAAGAAGACAAGCATAGAAATCGTTCTCACACCACACAGAATGTGACCTGGGACTCAGAGCGAGAGAGATCACTTCTCATTGGGGATCCCAAGAAAGGCTTTATGAGATGTCCACTTGAGGTGGATCTTGATGTTGGGAAGTGCTCTGAGAGGGAGAAGGGCTCAAGTAGGGGGAAAATGCTTCCACAAATGCAAGAAAGTGTTCCTCGACCTCCTGGGCTCACCAACAGCTGGAACTGGATGTGGGTAGCAGCGAGATGGCCTATGAGCCGGGGACAATGAGTTGTGACTCATTGAGTTACAGAGTCATGTGTTGTAGAGTCAGACTTCTGGGCTTGGAATGTGTGCTCATGCCCACAGGCAGAGTGGAAGATGTTTTAGCAGTAGTGCTATCCTTCCCCATCCTTCTGGGGCAACCTCTTACTCCACAGGTGCCATCATCCTGCTTCTTGGGACCTCCTTGCTGTTTTCTCCATGGCCATAGGAAGACTCCTCACTCCTCCTAAAGCCTGACCCTCTGTGTTCCCTTCATCACTCTCCTGGGGTACAGGCATTTGTTTTCTGTGCTCTCTTTGGCTTTTTGATGTGAAATGGAATGTTTCTTTCATTGCTACCAGAAAATGCTACCCACATGTGTCTGTTCGCTGTCACTGTTCAGTTGCTAAGTCGTGTCTGACTCTCTGCAACTGTAGCCCGCCAGCCTCCTCTGCCTATGGGATTCTCCAGGCAAGAATACTGGAGTGGGTTGCCATTTCCTTCTCCAGGGGAACTTCTCAGCCCAGGGAGCAAACCCAGGTCTCCTGATTGGCAGGCGGATTCTTTACCACTGAGTGACGTAGGAAGCCCACCCATATGTGTCTACCCATCTCTAATTCACTTAAACCAGTGGTTCTCAACCAGGGGCAATTTCTCATGCTCAGTCTCTCTCTCTCCCCCTCCCCCTCCCCCTGTCTCTCTCACACACACACCACATTCCAGGGACATTTAGCAATGTTGGTAGACATTCTGGGTTGTCACCACTTGGGTTGAAGGGTGGTGGCTACTGTCATCTCACGGGCAGAAGCCACGGATGTTCTTAAACCACTTCCAGTGAAGGACAGCCTCCCAACAAAGAATTTTCTGACCTAAAATGTCAACAGGGCTGAGATTGAGAAATGATGGTATAAACCAAGTCGAGGCCCTCAGTCAAAAGCCCATCGGTTGCCTGAATATCAAATTGCGCAGAGATAAATGCCTTAGGAGTTCCTGACCTGACTGCTAAATCAGGGCAGGTTTCCCAATTCAGGTCTCCAGTCTCTCTGATTCTAAATTGAATCCCCTGCTGAGAGATCCATTGCTCTTGACTTCAGGGAATTACCACCTTCTTGCAGACTCACCTGTTCCGTGAACCTCCTCACGCCAAGGGTCAACCAGATTCAACCCAGCTTTATTGATCTGAGCTTCCTTTCATTTCTAATCCTTCGTGCCTTTGTTTTCATCAATCCTATCAAGGAATTTAAAAATTCATTAATTTTAAGGCTTGTATAATTATCTGACTCCCTAAGAGAAAGAGCCTTGAACGGGACTTATTGATGCCTCCAACTGGCTGTGTGACCTTGGGAAGGTAATTTAACTTCTCTGAACCTCAGTTTCTCTTTTGCAAGAAGAGAATCATTAAGATATTTTCAGGCTCTAGAATCCTTAAAATATTTCCTGTCATTTTATATTTCATGTCAGGTCTGGCCTTACATGGGGGTTCTCCCTAAACCGTAAAAGTTCTACCCTAAACTGTATCCTGGAGCAGGATTATCAGCCCCCAGACTCTCAAGGTTAACAGGTGAAAACTCACTCACCTAGTGACGCATTAAGGGCAGAGTGTCCTACTGTGAACATGTTCTGTGTTGCAGTCCAAGCGTGAAGTTTAAGGTTGTCTTTTTAAAATCCTGTTTCCTCTTCTGTCCTAAAATGAAGATCACATTGTTAACTTCAAGAAAGGGTCATAGTCTCCTAATTGGCACGACGAGTTGGGAGTCCGAGAGATGGTCTGCTATTGTCAGACTGTGTGAATCAAAACAAACTGTGGAAAGTTCTTAAAGAGATGAGATTACCTGACCACTGTACCTGCCTCCTGAGAAACCTGTATGCAGATCAAGAAGCAGCAGTGAGAACTAGACATGGAACAATGCACTGGTTCAAACTCAGGAAAGGAGTACGTCAAGGCTGAATATTATCACCCTGCTTATTTAACTTCTATGCAGAGTATCTCATGTGAAGTGCTGGGCTGGATGAATCACAAGCTGGAATCAAGATTGGTGGGAGAAATATCAACAAGCACAGTTATGCAGATGATACCACTCCAATGGCAGAAAGTGGAGAAGAACTAAAGAGCCTCCTGATGAGGGTGAAAGAAGAGAGTGAAAATGTTGGCTTAAAACTCAACATTCAAAAAACTAAGATCATAGCATCCAGTCCCATCACTTCATGACAGATAGGGTAAAAGTGGAAACAGTGACAGATTTTATCTTCTTGGGCTCCAAAATCACTGTGGTTGGTGACTGCAGCCATGAAATTAAAAGATGCTTATTCCTTGGATGGAAAGCTATGACAAACCTAGACAGCATATTAAAAAAGCAGAGACATCACTTTGCCGACAGAGTTCCGTAGAGTCAAAGCTATGGTTTTTCCAGTAGTCATGTAGAGGTCTGAGAGTGGACCATGAAGAAGGCTGAGTGCTGAAGAATTGATGCCTTTGAACTGTGGTGTTGGAGAAGACTCTTGAGAGTCCCTTGGACAGTAAGGAGATCAAACCCGTCAATCCTAAAGGAAATCAACCCTGAATATTCATTGAAAGGACTGTTGCTAAAGCTGAAACTCCAATGCTTTGGCCACCTGATGCAAAGAGCCAACTCATTGGAAAAGGCCCTGATGCTGGGAAAGATTGAGGGCAAGAGGAAAAGGGGACGACAGAGGATGAGATGGTTCGATGGCATCACCGACTCAATGGACATAAGTTTGAGCAAACTCCAGGAGACGGTGAAGGACAGGAAAGCTTGGTGTGCTACAGTCCATGGGGTCACAAAGAGTCAGACACAACTAAGCGACTGAACAACAGCAACTGCTATTGTCAGTGTAATGAGTTTCAGAAAAGTTTATTTTTCCAAACACCTGTTATGTTTTTGTGGAAATTCTTTTCCCCATTGCAGTGTTTCTTATCAAAGTTGGGGAACCCCCCAAGTCCTTTCCCACAGTGAGGAGAGCAGACTTTGGGAGAAGGGGGAAGCCACTCCAAACGGGATAATCTGGTGTGGGGAAGCAGACAGCAAGACAGTAAAAGGCTGTAGATCTTCCATGGACCCGCAAATCTTCAGTTACCAAAAATTCACAAAATGCATGGTGAAGTGGTTTGTTTGTTTGGAGTGGGTGGGGGTTACATGAAAACCAGTGATAGAGGAAGCGTCTCAGCCAGGGTGTCTTGGAGAGGAATAGCGCACAGAGACCCAGGGACACAACCAGCAGGCAGGTGCCCAAAGGAGGGTCTCAGTTTGCAGAATCCTGAGGTCTAAGTTGCCACAGGCTCCAAGGCCAGGCTTAGCCAGGTGCCCAGGTCTGTGGGCACCTCCAGGAACCAAGGAGGACGGAGGGCAGCAGGCAGGTGTCAGCAGAGAAGACTGTCCCCAGAGCCCCTGCCATGGGAGCCACCCTGTCTTTTGTGACCTCACAGGAGGCGGGTGGGTGACTCTTCGCTTCAGGGCCTTAGCCCAGACGGACGCCAGAGCCTTCCCCCAGGGCAGGGGCACACGGCCCCTCAGCGAGGGAGCCGGGACATTAGGCAGCTCCATGTAGGTGCACGCTTAGGTCAGGAGGATCCACCATGAAGAAGGGCAAGAGGAAGAAGTCAGAAACCAGGCGCCGGGGCTCCACCTCCCGGCACGCCAGCTCCGAATCCACCCCCCAGCAGCAGAGCTCAGAGTCGAGTTCCCAGCAGCCCGTCTCTGGATCCAGCCCGCGACCACCCAGCCCCAAGCCCACCTCGCAGCTGCCCAGCTCGGGGTCGGCCCCCCTGACGCCCAACCCAGCACCTGCCCCACCGCCCCCCAGCCCAGGGCCCACCCCGCAGCAGCCCAGCTCGGGGTGCACCTCACAGCCCAGCAGCAACTCTACCCCCCTCGCAACCTGCACGCCGAGCCCTCCCAGCTCCAGAAGTCAGCCACAGCCACTCAGCTCAGGACGTCGTGTCTCCAGACCCCAACTCCAAAGCATCCTCTCGGTCCAGGAAAGCAGGTGGGCGGCCGTCTTACTCAAGTGGTTCTAGGCTTTCTGCTGATGGATCCCAGGGCTGCCCCAGAGGCTGATAACTCTTCTGATTGGGTCGTGATGTACTGATAATGTGTATTCTGGAGCTGTGCAGTGGGGAGTGTGTGGGTGAGGGCGAGGGTGAAGGGTTTGGGGTTCATTTTTTTACCCAAGAGCCCAGGATTCCTGGGTTTTGTCATTCCTCACCATGTTGAGTCTCTCTAAAGACAGCCACAGGGTATTCAGACAGATTAACATTCGCCGTGGCTCGGTGGGTAGTATTAGCTCCTTGGGAGCCATACATACCCAAATAAACACCAAGGCTGCATTAATAGAAGAATCCAGTGAACGACAAGGAAGGCGGTCATGCTGCTTTACTCTGTCCTCATCAGGCTGTTTGTGTGCGCAAAAGATGCCTAACAATCTAGTCCAAGGAAGATAGTCCAGGATGGGGAGCTGAGAGGAATCGGGGGAGGCAAGAGCCTTCTGGTGTAGGAGACTCCGTTGAGGGAATTGAAGATTGTCTGTCTGTCAGCTGGAAAGTATGAGTAGATTTGTTCTATGTTGTTCTCAGATGTCCGACTAAGGGCCCATGGATAGGGTTGCTGGATAAAATACAGGCCTCCCTGTCAAATTTCAGATAAATAATAAGTGTGTCCTGAATATTGCACGGGCATCCTATATTTTTATTTGCTAAATCTGGCAACTCATCCATGGAAGGCACTGTAGAAGGTAGATTTCTGCTCAACTTTAAAAAGTATCCAACAATTAGCTCTGTCTGAAAATAGAATGGCTGTCCAGGAAAAGTTGTCCCCCGTCTTCTTGGGTAGCCAGAGTCTGAATGAGCATGGGATTGTGTCGAGAGAACTTGAACAGAGTTCAGGAGGTGGTCTGGTTAATACCATGCTACTAATAATGGTAATAGCTAACATTTATCACTGAGCACTCACCGCATACCTGACATTCGACTCAGCCAAGTGATCTTATTTCACAGTCTTATAAAGGAGATACTAGTATCATCTCCATTTTATGGATGGGGAAACTGAGGCTCAAGCAAGTGTAACAGCTGCCCCTCATGCAGCTGCTGGTAGCACTAAGAGGGGAACTTCGGTCTATTCTGACTTTAGAATCCTCCCTCAACTGCAGCAATGATCTTCCAATCCTGGAAGGTTTGGTGGTCTGCCCAGGAGGAAGAACATCCTTTCTGAGCTTCTGGATCTACCTTGAGCCAGTGCCCGTGACTGTGGTCCTGAGCCCACCAAACTCCCAGGACCACAGCATTCCCTCTCAGATTGTGTGGACATAAAATAAATGAGAGGAGTAAGGGTGAGTCCTAAATCCAAGTATGGCTGTGACAACAACATTTCTGTGGCTAGGGATCAATCCATTAACATGTGGAAATGTTTTGAGTATGATACTAAATATTGTATATGTTATGATCAGAAACATTACTTTGCCAACAAAGGTCCATCTAGTCAAAGCTATGGTTTTTCCAGTAGTCATGTATGGATATGAGAGTTGGACTATAAAGAAAGCTGAGTGCTGAAGAATTGATGCTTTTGAACTGTGGTGTTGGAGAAGACTCTTGAGAATCCCTTGGACTGCAAGGAGATCCAACCAGTCCATCCTAAAGGAGATCAGTCCTGGGTGTTCATTGGAAGGACTGATGCTGAAGCTGAAACTCCAATACTTTGGCCACCTGATGCGAAGAGCTGACTCATTTGAAAAGACCCTGATGCTGGGAAAGATTGAAGGTGGGAGGAGAAGGGGACGACAGAGGATGAGTTGGTTGGATGGCATCACCGACTTGATGGATATGAGTTTGAGTAAACTCCGGGAGATGGTGATGGACAGGGAAGCCTGGCATGCTGCAGTCCAAGGGGTCACAAAGAGTCAGACACGACTAAGCGACTGAACTGATGACCGTCACACTGAGATAAATCTTTCTGGATTATGGCCTTGAGAACTGATCTGTAGAACACAAGACTTTCTATTTGCACATCTTTTCATGAATGCATGTGGCTCACCCTCAGATTGGTATTCTGTTTGTGGCGGAGGCAAAGTGGGAACTGGTGAGGCTCATCCATGGTTACAGTGGATGCCCACTCTTCTTCTGCCAAAGGAATTGTCTCCCTTGGAGCCAGAGTGGGAAGGAAGGTTGGTGATAAGGGATGAGGACCTTTAAATAAAAGATGCCATATTCTAAAATACAAATCTTTTCATATGTAGAGAATACTGTAGCTCAAGAAAATACAAGTCTTCCAGAAGAATGTCTGTAATCAAGAAGATGGACAATTTCAAGCCTCAGTGAGGCTGTGGGGAAGTCAAAACCTTCTCACACTGATGGTGGGAATGTAAAATGGTTAAACTGCTGTGGAAAACTGTCTGGGAGTTCCTCAAACGGTTAAACATGAAATTGCCATCTGATCCAGCAATTCCTGATCTGAGTATATACCTAAGAGAATTAAAGACATACATCCACACCAGAACTAAAACAGCAGCATTATTCATTATAGCCGAAAAGTGGAAACAGCTCAGTGACCATCAAATGATAAATGGATAAACAACATATGGTACATCCATGCAATGAAATACTAGTTGGCAATAAGAAGCGATGATGGGGATTTCCCTGGTGGTCCAGCCGTTAAGAATTGAAATTCCAATGCAGAGGACACAGGTCCCATCCTGGTCAGGGAAACTAAGATCCCACATGTCTTGGGGCAACTAAGCCCAGGTGCCACAAC
The DNA here is from genome assembly GCF_003369695.1 of Bos indicus x Bos taurus. Taxonomy (NCBI): domain Eukaryota; kingdom Metazoa; phylum Chordata; class Mammalia; order Artiodactyla; family Bovidae; genus Bos; species Bos indicus x Bos taurus. The sequence continues at coordinate 118,689,517 of NC_040077.1, forward strand.
TACTGAACCTGCATTGCTCTGGAGCCCACACACAACTACAGAAGCCCTCGCATGACAACCAAGACCCAGTGCAGCCAAAATCAAAGACACGAGCGATGCTGATACATGCTGCCACACAGATGAACCTCAGACACATTAGACTAAGGAGAGAAGGCAGTCTCGAAAAAGCCCACATATTGTGTGATTCCATTTATGAAATGTCCACAATAGACAAATCTATTGCCCAGAACCGCAGGGAGTGGAGAATATGCAGGGCTGCTAATGGGCTTGGGGGAGGATGGAAAAGTTTGGAATTAGTGATGATGATTGCATACATTCATGAATATATTGAAAGCCACTGAACACTTCAAAGGGGTAAACTTTAGAATGGAAATTGTGTGTCCGGTTTGTTTGTTTGTTTTTTCCCAGTTTTTTAAAAGAAAAAAGATAAGTCTCATCTTTAGAATCCCGTCCCTCCCCTTTCCAGGAAAAGTTTCTGTCGTGGGCAAGTCTAAGTAGAATGGGTGTTGATCACTGGCTTCCTGGGCTTTAGGGTTGGCAGTTCAGTCAAGAAGCCAAGACAGGGAATTCCCTGGTGATCCAGTGGTAAAGATTCTGAGCTCCCAACATGGGGGGCCTGGGTTCGATCCTTGACCAGGGAACTAGATCCCACATGCCTCAACTAAGAGTTCACATGCCGCAACTAAAGATCTCACATGCCACAACAATGATCAAAGATCCTTCATGCTGCAACTAAGACCCGGTGCAGCCAAATATTATTTTAAAAAATAAAAAAAAGGAAGAGGGAGCCAAGGCGGAAGTAGTTACAGGAGGGAATGATCCATCCGGGAGTCCTCTTGCTAAACAGCAGAGGGCGCTGTCTCCAAGTTCCTCTGGGACCTGCAGCTCAGGACAGTAATGGAAGATGAGCTTGGGAAAGGATCTCAAAGACGGTCCACTGGAGTGGTTGTCTTCTGGATAAATCTGTGAGCTCCAGAAAAACGGAACATGGCCGCTCTGGTTGCAGGAATGTCAATGCCACCTCTCCTAGGATGTGCAGTCCTCCTTCCCTCAAATTCCGTGGAAAGAGCCCCAAATTGCGAGTTAGTAATCCTGAGCTGAAGCCCGATTCTTCCATCTCCTTACTATCGGGGCACATATTTGATATTCTTTGAGCCTCGGTTTCCTTATTTGTAAGCTGAGGATAACAATATTCCCCACCCCAGGACTGCTGACAATGAGATGCGATGGATAATGCCATACAGAGCACTGTCCAGGTGTGAGCTATTACATGGGTGTTCTCTGTGTTATTCCCAGGTAGCATGCATTATTTCCCCAAGCAGTCGTTCCTCTCTCCTCTACATAGGCCACTGCTCCTCGCATGGACACCTCCTGCAGCAGTGGGCCCCTCACCTCTCTCCTTCTCTGTCCAGCAGGGCCTCTGATTCGAGTGGGCCCGCGCGCATTCTGTTCCTGTTCCATTTGCCCCGGCAGCTCTGCTTGCTGGCGTCGTCTGGGCCTCTGCCACAGCCGCATCTTCGATGTCCTTCTGCCTCGGGCCTGGCCGACCATGTCAGGGAGAGGATTCCCAAACCTCCTCACCTTTTACAGGTTCTGCAGCCCCTGGGGGGGTGCTGGATCTTGGGCTCACCTCGTACTTACAGTCCTATGGACAGAGGAGCCTGGCAGGCTGTGGTCCCCAGGGTCGCAAAGAGTCAGACACGACTAAAGCAACTCAGCACGCACACATGCACTCAGCCTCCTCTGGGGACTCCAAGGCCCAGAGGAAAGCTGCTTCCTCGGGTGGGGCTTCTGGCCTTTTCTGCCTGGACCCACCTGCACAGAGAGGTGCCAATTTTCTCCTTTGGGGTTCATTCTTCTTTGCTTCAGAGCACACTCTCCCACAGCCCCTCCATCGCAAGCTCCCTGTCACTCAGAAGCTCGGTGATTAAACGCTCTGTCAGGCCACTGCCTCCTTCTGTGGCCTGTGCCACAGCCAAAAGCTTCCTGTTCTTGACCCGCATGTGAACTTCCCCCAGAATTTAGAGATACATGTGAATGTAAGTCACGTACCCCTTGGTGAGAAGAAGTCCTCCCCCTCCTTCAGCAGGTCTCAGGCTATTCCTGGCAGCCCCACAGGGGTCTGTCCCTGACCCAGTGGCCCCCACTGCCTCACCCTTCTCTTCCTCTCCCATGAAGCCCCCAGGTGGCTGCCGCTTCCCCTGGTGGGAAGACATCTGTCCAGGGAACTTCTCCAGTAGCTTTTGCAGTGGCGCAGGGCTACGTACGGAGAAGGCAATGGCACCCCACTCCAGTACTCTTGCCTGGAAAATCCCATGGACAGAGAAGCCTGGTGTGCTGCAGTCCATGGGGTCGCCAAGAGTCAGACACAACTGAGCGAGTTCACTTTCACTTTTCACTTTCATGCATTAGAGAAGGAAATGGCAACCCTCTCCAGTGTTCTTGCCTGGAGAATCCCAGGGACGGGGGAGCCTGGTGGCCTGCTGTCTATGGGGTCACACAGAGTCGGACACGACTGAAGCGACTTAACAGCAGCAGCATCAGGGCTACGTACAAGGGCTAGAGCAGGACCTCCACCTCCCCCCAGCTCTGGAAGCCAGGGAAGCCCCACTTATACTCAGATCTTACACATGTCCAACAGGATACATCTTCCATCTGGGCATCACCCACCGTAAAGCAGAACCCACCCACCCCCATCTCCATTCTACTCCTCTTCCCAGCCCCTCCCCCGCCAACTCCCCTGTCTTGTACATTCTTGAAAATCATCATCTCTCAGCCTTGTGAAGCGAGGCGAACAGATACCCAGGTGTGTTGGGAGAGCACACCAGAGCTAAAATGCTCTGCTACCTGGTAAGTCCTGGCTAGGAAGGGCCTGCCCCCGCCCCCACCATTGCCATGATCAGCTGTCTTTCCATTCAGTACATTCATCCATCTGGTGCCAGGGAGCGCCATGGATTCACAAACCACCAAGTAGGAAAACCTCCTCTGCATAGGATGCTAGGCACGGTGAGGGAAACCAGAACAGGGAGCTTTACTCTTAAAAATTGTGCCATCCACATGGTATCTGATTCGCGCTCCTTCCGTGGCCACCAGACCAAGGGGGAAGGCCTGCCTTTCCTCCCCACAAGGCCAGGGCCCTAGCTGCCTGCTTCCTTTGCCCCAGGGACCAGTTCTTCACTGATCTTTCTGTTTATGAAATTGCCCTTAGCCTCAGCAGGTCATGGGCTTCCCTGGTGGCTAAGCTGGTAAAGCATTCGCCTGCAATTTGGGAGACCTGGGTTAGATCCCTGGGTTGGGAAGATCCCCTGGAGAAGGGAACGGCTACCCACTCCTGTATTCTGGCCTGGAGAATTCCATGGACTGTATAGTCCATGGGGTCGCAAAGAGTCGCACATGACTGAAAGACTTTCACTTTCATTTTCTACATGATAAGCTAAGATGTGCATCTAGAAACTCCGATGCAAACCAGGAAGGGATCTGTGTCCCAAAAGAGATGTTCAAAGAGCTTCGCTCCTGAGCTGGGGTCCACGTAGATGCTGTGTTATCAGTCATATCTGAGCTGAATCTGGAAGGATTTTAGGATGCTCTTGAGCACACGCATACATGCACACGCACACACATACACATGGCCTATTTTAAAGGGAAAGGATCCCGGGTGGAGGAAAAGGTACAAGCGAGGCTCAGAAATAGGAATGTGAAGGGGAGGGGCCGAGGTCCAGTCTGGCCTGTGTCAGGTGTGCACCTAAGTCTGCTCAAGTTCACACCTGCTTCTGTAACCTTTCCATTTCTATGCAGAGTGGAGTGTTGGCTCTGGCTTTAAATACATTAAAATTTTGATTTTTTTAAATTAAATTAAAAAATTTTAAGTGCTTAAATATTAAGTAAGAATCTCTGCTTTAGTAGGGTCTTTGTCCAAATGGCTACTGCTTTTTCTGAGTGCCTTCCACGTCTGCCTGCAGTGCAGGAGACCTGGGTTCAATCCCTGTGTTGGGAAGATCCTCTGGAGAAGGAAATGGCAGCCCACTCCAGTACTCTTGCCTGGAAAATCCCATGGGCGGAGGAGCCTGGTAGGCTAAAGTCCATGGGGTCGCAAAGAGTCAGTCAAGTCACTTTCACTTTGTTCATACTTACTAGCAGCCTCGTGCAGTTTCCCTTCCCACCCGCTTTGTGGGGGTGTAATATGTGGCTTCTTCAGTTGCCTAATCTCCAGAACAGACCTATGCGGCAGGACTCCTCCACAGCGGGGTTGTGAGGCCTGAAGAGGACACTGGGTGGGAGGGAGGTGTTTAGCACAGGGCCTGGCACACGGTGGCCTTAAACACCTTGTCATCTTCTCTCTGAGTGCCCAGGGGAGCTGGCATCCCAGGCCAGCCCATCCCCGGATCCTGGAGGGAGTCTTGTGGTAGAGCGTTACTGAAAGAGGCGAAAGGAACTGTGTTCCCTTGAGAGGAGGACCTTTAGCGGGGAGGTGGGTGTTCCTGTCATCCTCATGGTTTCCTTTCCCCTGCCTACGGACGAGCACTAAAGCCCAGCTGCCCCCAACCCATGGGTTCTCTGCTTTGCTCTGCAGAAGACCTTCAAGAAAACATTCCACTCATCGTAATTCGCGTGCTCCGAGCCCTCGGAACTGTTGCTGTGGCTCTGGGAGCCCTAGGAGCTGCCTACTACATCCTTGAATCTTTGTAAACAAGTCCCCAGGCCCGCAGTCCGGCAGGTATGTGGACCCCTTTCATGCCCGTGGCCCTCTGCAGAGTGATCCTAGAGCCCATCGACTCGCCAGCCCTGTAGCATGGTGAAGCGCCTGTCCCTTCTCTGAAAGGAGGAGGTCTTTATGGGGGCACCAAGACCCCCAGTCTTTCAGGGGAAACTTGAGAGTGAGAGACTCATTTCTGGCCTCAGGGCCTACTGGCGTGGCTCTCTCGGGCAGCCCCGGACACTCATGGACAACGCTAAACCCATTGTTGGGATCGTCAAAACAGAGATTTCCCTGTTCCCTGCTGACCTCGGGTGGTTCCTCTCCTCACAGACCCCAGCTAGGAGGAGACAGGAGAGGTGAGCCGGGGGTCCTACACCTCTTGGAGCTTTTCCTTCAAACTTTCTCCCTGTGGTTCCCACTGTTTCCAGCCCTTCTTGTCCTCTGTGAACTTCGTGTTCCACAGAAACCTTCTCCCATCTTTTAAACCACTGTTCTCTCCAGCCTATTCCATCCTGTACTGTGGATGATTTTTACGTACATAGGTGGCCTGTCTCCACCTTCTAGTACAAGATCACTGAGGGCAGGGAGCCTGCCTTATGCAACATCTTGGATCCTCCCCTGTCTCAGGCTGGGCTCCCTAGTAGCAGAGCCTGAGACAAGGATTTGGGTGCACAGGATTTAGTGAAGGAAAAAGAGTGAGGGGAGGCCAGAGAGGGAGGGGACGGAGCAAAGCAAGGATGAGGTCTCAGCTGAAGTCCACTTAGCCTGGTCCAGGCAGGCCTGGAGGTTGAATGACACCCAGAGGGGGTCTAGCCTTGGGGCAAGAGGGTTGGCCTTTCTTGCTCTTCTGTGAGTCAGTCGTTAGCTACTGGGAGAGGTTGGGAGTGTGTGTCTTTGTGAAAAATGGCTCCCGTTTGGGTGAGGACAAGTTCCTGGGGAAGCAGGCAGCTCTAGGCCATCAGTAGACAGCGTTCATAATTCACAGGACTGGGCAGTGGATATGCAAGCGCACAAAGAGGATCTGAGCAGGCACTGAGAGCACCTTTTGCCGGGAGCCATCTCCCAGCATATTGCATATTGAGTGCAGCACTTTCACAGCATCATCTTTCAGGATCTGGAATAGCTCAGCTGGAATTCTATCACTGCCGGGAGCCAGCGTGAGGAACTCTGCCCGTGGCAAAGGTCATGAGGAAGGAGGCTCAGCATACGCAAAGGCGGGATCGAGCCTCAGGAGTCCCCTTGGAAATTCTCGAGCATCTACCCCCAAAACCAGAGTCTGCCTATTTTCTGCTTTGTGCTCTCACCTACACCTCTGACTTTATGGGGGGCTGTCCCCCACTACCTCTCTCTGAAAAAAGAGTTAACTTACAGCTCCAGTTAATAATTCCTGGGTGTGATAGTGTTTCAACCTACAAACTCTTTTGGAAGTCCTCTAGCCTGCCTGAATAGGTTTTTCCGGCCACATGTGATTGCTCAGAGTCTCCCAACTGTGAGAGGCATGAGATGTTCTAAACTGTCTAAATACAGATTCCTTTGAGCAGTTAAAAGATTGATTAGAAATTGTATTGGTGAAGGGTTTGTCACTTGTTGGGCCATTGTTTGCTGCTAAGTCTCCATATCCCTTACCTGCTGTGTCCCTGGCAGTGTATTGACTACATTCAGGAATCTAAGCAGTAGCTTTAATGTTTGTAACCTGGGACCCTTGAGTTAATTCTTTTTCTCGTTATAGCCCACCACACCTTTGCCCTGTAGGAATGCAACTTTATCTAATGCTTTTGGAGGGTGGTGCCTGACTCATCACCTTTAGAGAAAAATAAGTTTTCTGAAGAAAGGGTCTTAAAATGTTAACAGGCCTCCAGGCCAGAAGATGATGCAAATCACCTAAACTTTTGCATATGATAAATTTGCAGGAAGAAAGCCTGGCTTGCTGCCTGACTCTACCCCTTCCCCCATTATCCTCTATGCATAACTTAAGGTATAAAAACTACTTTGGCAAATAAAGTGCGGGCCTTGTTCACCAAAACTTGGTCTCCCCATGACGTTCTTTCTCTCACCTTCTGGCTGAATTATTCAGCCTCTTTTCTCCACTGAATTTCCTCACTGAGCTATCCTTATTTCAGCCTCTTTTCTCCACTGAATTTCCTCACTGAGCTATCCTTATTCTATTACTCTTTATATCTTTAATTAACATTTAAATAAGCTGTTGTTTCCTGATTCCTTCCTTCTCCGTTCCTCTCTCCTTTTCACTCTTTAGCTCTTTCTCTATCTTTAGATCTTTCTCTATTTTCTTTTGGTTATATACCCTATAATACATATTCTAGGGTCATAGATGGGAAATAAGTAATTTTTTATATAATTCCAGATGTTATTCCAAAATTATTATTCAAGTACTCTCCAGTTACCATTATATCGATATTCTCATTGCTTTACATCACCAGTAATTGGCATCATCTGGTATCATATATGTTTAACTATCTCCTGATATGTGGAGGGTGCACTGATGCCTCATACTGGTTTTCAACTCTGTTCCACTTATTCCTTGTGAGGTTTACCAGGATAATTCTGTTTTTTTTATCAATGAAATACCAGTTTATATATTTCTTCCACATTTCTATTGATTTAGAGAGCTTCTTTATATATTCTGTTTGTCATATTTACATATTAAAAATACATTCTTTTCAAAAAAAAGGGGGGAAAAGAAAAAAGGAAAGAAAATAGAGAAAGATCTAAAGATAGAGAAAGAGCTAAAGAGTGAAAAGGAGAGAGGAACGGAGAAGGAAGGAATCAGGAAACAACAGCTTATTTAAATGTTAATTAAAGATATAAAGAGTAATAGAATAAGGATAGCTCAGTGAGGAAATTCAGTGGAGAAAAGAGGCTGAATAATTCAGCCAGAAGGTGAGAGAAAGAACGTCATGGGGAGACCAAGTTTTGGTGAACAAGGCCCGCACTTTATTTGCCAAAGTAGTTTTTATACCTTAAGTTATGCATAGAGGATAATGGGGGAAGGGGTAGAGTCAGGCAGCAAGCCAGGCTTTCTTCCTGCAAATTTATCATATGCAAAAGTTTAGGTGATTTGCATCATCTTCTGGCCTGGAGGCCTGTTAACATTTTAAGACCCTTTCTTCAGAAAACTTATTTTTCTCTAAAGGTGATGAGTCAGGCACCACCCTCCAAAAGCATTAGATAAAGTTGCATTCCTACAGGGCAAAGGTGTGGTGGGCTACAACAAGAAAAAGAATTAACTCAAGGGTCCCAGGTTACAAACATTAAAGCTACTACTTAGATTCCTGAATGTAGTCAATACACTGCCAGGGACACAGTAGGTAAGGGATATGGAGACTTAGCAGCAAACATTGGCCCAACAAGTGACAAACCCTTCACCAATACAATTTCTAATCAATCTTTTAACTGCTCAAAGGAATCTGTATTTAGACAGTTTAGAACATCTCATGCCTCTCACAGTTGGGAGGCTCTGAGCAATCACATGTGGCCGGAAAAACCTATTCAGGCAGGCTAGAGGACTTCCAAAAGAGTTTGTAGGTTGAAACACTATCACACCCAGGAATTATTAACTGGAGCTGTAAGTTAACTCTTTTTTCAGAGAGAGGTAGTGGGGGACAGCCCCCCATAAAGTCAGAGGTGTAGGTGAGAGCACAAAGCAGAAAATAGGCAGACTCTGGTTTTGGGGGTAGATGCTCGAGAATTTCCAGGGGAACTCCTGAGGCTCGATCCCGCCTTTGCGTATGCCGAGCCTCCTTCCTCATGACCTTTGCCACGGGCAGAGTTCCTCACGCTGGCTCCCGGCAGTGATAGAATTCCAGTTAAGCTATTCCAGATCCTGAAAGATGATGCTGTGAAAGTGCTGCACTCAATATGCAATATGCCGGGAGATGGCTCCCGGCAACCTTTAATTATCAGTTCAGTCACTCAGGCGTGTCCAACTCTTTGCAACCCCAGGGACTGCAGCATGCCAGGCCTCCCTGTCCATCACCAGCTCTCTGAGCTTGCTCAAACCAATGTCCATTGAGTCGGTGATGCCATCCAACCATCTCATCCTCTGTCATCCCCTTCTCCTCCTGCCTATAATTATCCCCATTGTCAAATCCATGTGCCATGAAAGCTTAATAAGTGATGAGGGGGAGGAGAAGGGGAGGCAGTAATGGGAGCTTTTTTTTTCTTTTTTTTAAAAAACTTTTTATTTTATATTGGAGTATAGTTGATTAACAATAGTTACTTTCAGGTGGTTAGTTTCAGGTGAACAGCAAAGGGACTCAGCCACACATATACATGTATCCATTCTCCCCCAGACTCCCCTCCCACCCAGGCTGCCACATAACACTGAGCAGAGTTCCCTGTGCTATCCAGTAGGTCCTCATTGGTTATCCATTTTAAATATAGCAGTGTGTACATGTCCATCCCAAACTCCCTAACTGTCCCTTCCCACATCCTTCCTCGCTGGCAACCAGCCCCAGACCTCTAGCAGCCACAGCAGGGTGTGTGGTGGGAATAGATGCTCAAAAGCCCAACCCAGAAAATAAGCTCCAGGGAGAGCTCGCCATCTCCTCAAAGGCTCTGCTGCCTGATCATGGGACCATTCATAAAAGAGCAGAGAAGCACCTTAAGCTTTGCAAAATTCCATAGCAGCTGAGGATCCCCGGTTTCCTCATCTGTAAACAGGAAACGTCATAGAACCTTCCTCTTGAGATGGTTGGGAGCATGAGACGGGGTGCTTGGAGGGCAGAGAGATGGCCAGGAGTCTTGTTACTGTTATCATCTTGGAGATGGTTGGGAAGATGCTGGTTTTGGAGTTAGAGCCCACGGTTCTAGTCTGGCCTCCACTCCCAGGTCGCTGGGTGTTCGGGCCCATATTACTTAACTTCTGTGAGAGTCGGTATCATCTCTAAAGTGGGGAGAATAACAGCACGTTCAAGGGCAGTGGTTGTGAGGATGAACTAAGGGATGTACGGCCCTCCCGGGCTGGCCACCGGCTGGGTAGACAGTGTGCTGTGCTGAGTCATTTCAGTCATGTCTGACTCTTTGCGACGCTATGGACCAAAACCTGCCAGGCTCCTCTGCCCATGGGATTCTCCAGGCAAGAATACTGGAGTGGATTGCCATGCCCTCCTCCAGGGGATCTTCCCAACCCAAGAACTGAACCAGCGTCTCTTACATCTCCTGCACTGGCAGGCTGGTTCTTTATCACTAACACCACTTGGGAGGCCCTGGGTAAGGTGGTAGTGACTGGCGTTTGAAGATGGTGCCTGAGCTAAAGCGTTTCATCTTAGAATCTCCTCCTGGCAGCACCTATGGGTGTGAGCTTGGGCAGGAAACCTTGGGATCAGATCCTCATTCTACCCCCAGTATTTCTTGGGCCTGGACAAGGTTTTTAACTCCTGATGCTTCATTTTCTTGCTAAGTGCTGATAATAATAGTACAGCCCACGTTAAGTGGGGGGACTCGGTGAAAAAAACGCATGTTAAACACAGTGCAGTGTCTGCCACAAAGAAGACCTCAACGTAGCGGCTACATCATCATCATCCTTTTTTAACTCAGTAGTCCCCAAATTTTATTGACCTTTGAAAGCTATAATATAATTTATTTTTTAAATATTTTTAGAGTAGTATTAACCTACAATGCTCCATTAGTTATGGCGCACAACATAGCGATTCTATGCATTACACAATGATTGCCACAGACACTATAGTTTTATTAAAACCTAAAATTGTTAACATCAGTAGATAAGAAATTTGTAAACTAGAAGTCAGAATATAGTCAAGCTATGTTTTACAGCTGATCACTTATTTTCTTTAAATTAGCTTCCTTTTTAGCTTAAATGCAATTATCTCCAGTTCAATTCAGTCACTCAGTCGTGTACGACTCTTTGCGACCCCATGGACTGCAGCACGTCAGGCTTCCCTGTCCATCACCAACTCGCGGAGTTTACTCAAATTCATGTCCACTGAGTTGGTGATGCCATCCAACCATCTCATCCTCTGTCATCCCCCTCTCTTCCTGCCTTCAATCTTTCCCAGCATCAGGGTCTTTTCAGATGAGTCAGTTCTTTGTACGGAGAAGGCAATGGCAACCCACTCTAGTACTCTTGCCTGGAAAATCCCATGAACAGAGGAACCTGGTAGGCTGTTGTCTATGGGGTCGCACAGAGTCAGACACGACTGAAGCTATTTAGCAGCAACAGCAGCAGTTCTTCATATCAGGTGGCCAAAGTATTGGAGTTTGAGCTTCAGCATCAGTCCTTCCAATGAATATTGAGGACTTATTTCCTTTAGGATGGACTGGTTGGATCTCCTTGTATTCCAAGGGACTCTCAAGAATCTTCTCCAACACCACAGTTCAAAAGCATCAATTCTTCACCACTCAGCTTTCTTTATAGTCCAACTCTCACATCCATACATGACTACTGGAAAAACCATAGCTTTGACTAGACAGACCTTTGTAGGCAAAGTCTCTGCTTTTTAATATATTGTCTAGGTGGTCATAACTTTCCTTCCAAGGAGCAAGCATCTTTTAAATTTCATGGCTGCAATCACCATCTGCAGTGATTTTGGAGCCCAAAAAAATAAAGTCTGACACTGTTTCCACTGTTTCCCCATCTATTTGCCATGAATTGATAGGACCAGATGCTATGATCTTAGTTTCCTGAATGTTGAATTTTAAGCCAGCTTTTTCACTCTCCTCTTCCACTTTCATCAAGAGGCTCTTTAGTTCTTCTTCACTTTCTGCCGTAAGGGTGGTGTCATCTGCATATCTGAGCTTATTGATATTTCTCCTGGCAATCTTGATTCCAGTTTGTGCTTCATCCAGCCCAGCATTTCCCATGATGTACTCTGCATAGGAGTTAAATAAGCAGGGTGACAATATTCAGCCTTGACATACTCCTTTTCCTATTTGGAACCAGTCTGTTGTTCCATGTCCAGTTCTAACTGCTGCTTCCTGACCTGCATACAGGTTTCTCAAGAGGCAGGTCAGGTGGTCTGGTATTCCCATCTCTTGAAGAATTTTCCACAGTTTATTGTGATCTACACAGTCAAAGGCATACTTTGGCCACCTCATTCGAAGAGTTGACTCACTGGAAAACACTATGATGCTGGGAGGGATTGGGGGCAGGAGGAGAAGGGGACGACAGAGGATGAGATGGCTGGATGGCATCACTGACTTGATGGACATGAGTCTGAGTGAACTCCGGGAGTTGGTGACAGACAGGGAGGCCTGGCGTGCTGCGATTCATGAGGTCGCAAAGAGTCGGACACGACTGAGCGACTGAACTGAAATGATAAAGCAGAAATAGATGTTTTTCTGGAACTCTCTTGCTTTTTCAATGATCCAGTGGATGTTGGCAATTTGATCTCTGGTTCCTCTGCCTTGTCTAAAACCAGCTTGAACATCTGGAAGTTCACAGTTCACATATTGCTGAAGCCTGGCTTGGAGAATTTTGAGCATTACTTTACTAGCGTGTGAGATGAGTGCAATTGCGTGGTAGTTTGAGCATTCTTTGGCATTGCCTTTCTTTGGGATTGGGATGAAAACTGACCTTTTCCAGTCCTGTGGCCACTACTGAGTTTTCCAGATTATCTTCAAATGGGCCATAAATGCAAAATCCTACGTTTTGTCATTAAAAGATCACGGGAAATATAAACACTGTAAAAATGAAATGTCCTGGAATTCTGGCTGACGGGGTGCCTGAAAAAAATCTCAGCTTTGATGTCAGTGTCCTGTGTGTTCAAAGATACTTGATTAGTGCTGGGTGTTAAGACTAGCCAGCTCCACACCGAGACCTTCTTTAACCAGAGAGTTGAAAGACCACAGGAATAGGTAGTGATTCCATATTATTGACTGCAATGTCCAGTGCCACTCAGAGAGTCTGGGGTCCACGACGGGTATGTCCAGCCCTGAGCCCTGGGGGATGGGGAGATGATGGGAGGAGAGACAGGAGGAGGGGAAGTGAAGGGGGGCGCAGACTGCAGGGAGAACGGAGAGGCAGAGAAGGGAGGAAGGAGTGAATTGGAAACCTGCCCTGCCTGGACTAGGTCACCTCCCTGGGACTACTGAGAGTTTGCATTGGTGGCAAAGTTAACAAGGCTCCCCAGAGACCGAATCCAGGCTCCACTCCGGCCCTAAAGCTGTGTGTATGTTGCTGGCAGGGGTCCAGTTGGCAGGTGGGGCTTGTTTGGGGACCCCAGCATCACTGCCATCACTTTCAAACCACGCAGTGTGCCAACATCACACAGTTCTGCCTCTTTCTTCTGTTCTGAGTGGTGACTCCTCTGTCTCCCTAGGGCAGGCCCCTTTCCCAACACAGAGTTAGGACAGGTGGGTCCTCCCAGGGACAGACAGACCCTCTGTCCTCGGTCCCATGATTTCCCTGGAGAAGAGGCAGACTATGCCAGCGCCCCCGCCCATGTAGTGGCCTGAGACAGAGCCCTTTCCAAGCCCCAGAGCCCATGCCTGGTGATTGTGAGGAGAGGGTGCTTTCTCACCAGACCCTCTGCTTCTGTCAAATTGCTCTTCTGGTGACAATTTGGGAACCAGTGTTGAGATCCACGCTCACTGGCATCACATGTGTTTTAAATGACCTCATTTCCAAACTTGGCTTCTGTCAGGGCCAGGCTGTGATGTAAACTCCCCCGTCATTCAGTGGATGCTGAGGGTTCTGAGGGTTGGATGCACGCACCACCAGTAGGAGGCAGGGAAGCATTTTCTGGAAGCCCAGAACTAATAGCCACTGGTGGCCATGGTATCTCCCACCTGGCTCCCCAGTGTCCGCCCAACACCCCTCCCCATGTAGGTGTGCAAGTGGGTCAGCTGGGCTGTCACACATTAGTACTGACCATGTGCCCAGCACCACATCAGGTGCTGTGAGATGTGATGACACAGTAGGGCATGGACAGCCAAGTCCACCAACAGGCCAGGGCTAGACTCGCGACTCTGAGGTCTGGTAAAATCTGTGGATCTAGGCCAGCCAAAGTCCCCAGGCAAAGAGATCAGAGGTGAAAATTCAGATGGAGGCCCACATACTTACCTGCCATCCAAGCTAGAAGGTGGCAGAGTCCACACAGTGGGGAGTATTTGGTAATTAAATAATGCATTCATTCATTAGATATTTCCTGGGCACCTACCTTGTGCTATAGGAGTAAACCAAGCCAGACAAGAGCTCTCCTCGGGGAGCCTACATTCCAGTAGATGCAGGCAGACTGTGGACAAGTCAGTGAATAAACAGGATCACTTGATTTGGTGGTAAATGTTGTCAAGGAAATAAAGTGGCTCTGATAAAAAGCAGAGAGAGGTGGGCTGAGCAGGAGGGGCCGCTGCCAGAGCCTGGCTGTTCTGTGAAGACCCCTCTGAACTGAGGTACCTTTGGCAGAAGGAGCCAGACCATGCGGATCTGAGGGAAGAGCATTCTGTGCAGAAGGAACAGCAAACCCTACATCCCTGAAACAGGAAAGATGCTTAATGTTAAGTTTTAGGGCCAGAGAAGCCAGTATGGCTAAGAGCTAAGGGGTCAGGATGCCACTTTAGGGGAGACCAAGGTCAGGCAAGGTCTTGGAGTTTCCATTGTGTTCTAGATGTGGTGGACAGCCCCTGCTACAGAGCAACAGCAAATCCTTACATAAGCACACCTCTGGACACTTTACATTTATTGCGTGCATGCTGAGTTGCTTCAGTCATGTCCAACTCTGTGTGACCCTATGGACTGCAGCCTGCCAGACTCCTCTGTGCTTGGGATTCTCCAGGCAAGAATACTGAAGTCGGTTGCCATTTCCTCCTCCAGGGGGGTCTTCCCAACCCAGGAATCGAATCCAAGTCTCTATGTCTCCTGCATTGGCAGGCGGGGACTTTACCACTAGTGTCACCTGGGTTGACCAAAAAGATCATTGGAAATTTTCCGTAATAGTACGAAAAACCTCAAACGTTTTGGCCAACCCAATATTAACTCATGCATCCTCCTCTCAAATGGGAATATCTCAAGCTCCTGGTTTTGATTCAAAACAATCACAGTATCTATTGGGTAAAGAATGGGAATGGAGAAGGAAGACCAGGTAGGACTCATTTGCACTGGTCTAGACAGGCAAAGACGGTGCTTGGACCAGGGTGATGGGTGTAGAGGGAAAATGAACAGGTACAGTGTGGGCTTCCCTGGTGGCTCAGACGGCAAAGCATCTGCCTGCAATGCAGGAGACCCGGGTTCTATCCCTGGGTCAGGAAGATCCCATGGAGAAGGAAATGGCAACCCACTCCAGTCCTCTTGCCTGGAAAATTCCATGGATGGAGAAGCCTGTAGGTTACAGTCCATGGGGTTGAAAAGAGTCAGACACAACTGAGCGATTTCACTTGGCTTCAGTGGACAGTGTGGGGATTGAACCAGCAAGTCTGGCTGGTAGACTGGATGAAACAATGAGGAAAAGGGAAGCCTCAAAATTGACTCCAAGAGGATGAAGGCACAAGGGACAGAAATCAAGAGTTCTGTTTTACTGTTATTTTTGCTGGACAACCAAGTGGAGATGTCAAGTAGGTAGAAGGATAGAGGGAGCTCGCAGGAAAGGATGGGTCTTAGCTGTGAACATAAGGGTCATTAGCAATAGCTGATGTAGGGAAGATGGATAGAGCAGAGGGCCAACGTGGAGAAGTCTGATAGTGAAGGGAGACCCTGCAGAGTAGACACCTGTTCCTGGTCTTCTCTGGGTCTAGGTGAGCACCTGGGATCTCAGGAGGCTTCCAGAGGTAAGGAAAGCAGGCAGGCTCAGGTCAACAAGTGTCCACAAGGTCACAGAGATGTATCTCAGTGGGAGGAGCTGGTGAGCTGTGACCTCTGGTGGTAAGGCTCCAGCTGCTTCTCTCTGCTTGTTCCCCTATTCCCTGACAAATGTGGACAGACAGATGTGCGCTTCCCCAACCTGGTGCCAGGACCCATCCCCATTCATGTAGCGAACAGTGGGAGGACCCTGAACCAGCACTGGGGTTCGGGTCTCATTGCCTCTTGATTGGATGAGCCGACCCTGGTGCTCACAGAGCCCCCACTTGCCAGGCATCTTGTTGCTCAGCAGCTGCTCTCCATGCAGACCCTTTCACGTGCAAAGAGTTTTCACTGCTTCGAGAGAAAATTTCCTTAGCTTGACAGTTGAACGAAGCTTACCTACCTCTCTCATGTGGTTAAGGTGCTTCCCAGTAAATCTGGGAAGTGTTCTACCAATGGCATTGCTCTGACGCCTCTCTTTTTAACTCAACTGTAAGACGAAAGTGGGAACTGGTAGGTTTCCAAATGCCCACAAGGCCTTTTCAGTTCAGTCAGTTCAGTCGCTCAGTCGTGGCCTTTTACGACTTGATTTACAAGTGGATTATGAGTTAGGTTACTTGGTGCTGCCAATTTCAGAGAATCCAGTTCAAAATGATATTAAGGAGATTATCTCACATAACAACAGGACAGCGGGCAAGTGTCAGAGCTGGTTAACTCAGCGGTGTCATCAGACACCTGGGGACTTTTCCAGCTTCCGGCTCTGACACCCTTAGCACGGGGCTGGCTAGTTCCCCTCCTGGGCAGATGGCTAGAGGAGCTCTCAGAATTGTATCCTCATACCTTAAAAAGCTAGGTGGCGCTGATAGTAAAGAACCCCCCTGCCAATGCAGGAGACCTAAGAGATGCAGGTTCCATCCCTGGGTTGGGGAGAACCCGTGGAGAAGGGCGTGGCAACCCACTCCTGTATTCTTGCCTGAAGAGTCCCATAGACAGAGGAGCCTGGCGGGCTACAGTCCAAAGGGTCACAAAGAGTCAGACACAACTGAAGCGACAGCACGCATGCACACCCTGACAGCCAGAAGCAAGGGAAAAGGCCACCTCCCCTTGGGTCTCTTCTTGAGTTAAAAATCTGTTCCCAGGGTGCCCCTCTCCTGGAATACTTGCTCCCTCATTGGGGGTGACAAGCCCCTGCACTGGGTCTCCTGCTCCTTCTTAAGCAAATTAATAGCATAGCAGGGTGAATTTTCGTGACTGGATTAGACCGGTCTAGATGTCCCCCACACCCTGCCCCTATGGACTAGTGGGGACAAGGAGGGGCGTATCCAGCCAAAGGAGGCCCCTGCCAGGAAAGAAGACGTGAGAGTGGATATGGGAGAAGCAGACAGCAGCACCGACTATGGCGGGCAAGAGCGTTTAAAGAAGGTGATATGTTAGGCAGTGCAGGATGAACGGCCAAGTGCAGACCTGTTGGCCTGGAGACCTCTCTGACTTCAGTATTTCAGCCACTGAAAGCCACCCTGAGGACCCGTGAATCAATGCACATGCGTATGTTGGTGGGTGGAGGAGGGATGAATTACGGGCATTTGCTGAGTCATCCAGAGCTTCAGAGACTCAGCTCTTCGACCTTCTGAGAGGGAGATGGGCAGTTGGGTGTCCTTCTTACCCTAGAGTGAGGAACCATATGATGACAGTGGCAAAGCCTCCTCTCAAGGGAAAGACGTTTACAGAACTTTCTTTCCAAAAACTTGGTGAGCCTCTCTCGCTGCATCCCACCAGTGAATGACGCAGCACTAAAATCAATCAGCTGCTTTCCCCTCTCCTTTTGGGCGCTGAGTGTAGTAAAACCACCACGGCCTTCCATTTCAGGGGAGAGAGGCTCCATCTTAAGTGCTGGGGACAGGGAGAGGAAACAGAAGGTGCCAACAATGGCCCAAGCCCAGTTCCTGCCAGGCATTTTGCATAAGCTCGTTACAGCCTGAAGGGAAAAAAACAAAGTCTCTGTGAGTTCGGACAAAAGGAAGAGGGAAGGTGATGAATGGAAGAAATTTTAATCCTAAATTATTTATTTTCCCACAGGAGGATCTTAGCTGCTAAACCCTCACCCTGAGGCCATAAAACTGGAAAGCCACCAGAACTCTGGGGTCACAGAGTGTTGTCTAAGCTAATGGCTCTGTCCTTATTTTTCTTACAGATCCAGTTTTCCATCAAGGATCTCTCTTGTCACCAAAATAGAACAAAACCAAAAAAAAATCAAAAAAAGGAGTTCTGTTTCTTTAGTGTGTTTTACCTAGAGACACAAAAGTTGGTCTTGGCAAATGGGTAGGGACATGTGAGGGTCTTGGTGACTTTGTGAGCCCCCCCACCCCAAGGTAAACCAAGGTGGAATCCTACCCTTCCTTTTGGGGGCCACGGACCCAAGGGAGGCAACTTTGTCTGCACACACTCACAGAAGAAACGATTTCAGATTTTCCTATTTTAAATGCAGGAATTAGGCAACTTAATTCAATACCTAAGGTAACTAGTCAACGGGCACTAGTATCCACCACCAGAAAACTCTGTCCCTGGGAAATGGCTTCATTCAGCTTCGCCTGGGATGGGGGAAGTTCAGAGCCTGTCGAGGCGTGGCTCGCAGCCTTGTGGTTTGTCGGGTGACGTACCTGCCCCCAGCCAGTGCCTGCTGGGTCTGGACATCTAGTTCCTGGACCGGCTGAGGCAGAAGTCTTAGTTCAAGGTTATCCCAGGAAACACCAATAGGGGAGACAGGTGTGGAACAGGTACAGTGGCCACTGGGGGCAGATGAAGCTGTATCCTTCTAACACAGTGCTAGGGAACAGAACACATACCTCAGAGTCACCCCGCCCCGGAGGGGAAGTTGGGTATTATTTATACACTCATCGGTTAAGGGCTCCTGGGAGGGAGGTGGTTAATTTTGTGCCCTGCCCCCTCGGTGGGGAGGGGGCCCAGGGGAATGCAGATGGTGGAAGTTGGGAGTTGAGAATGCACTGAAGCCTGTTACCCAAACAGGAAGGGGTGAGTAGCAGCAGGGGTGAGGACAACCCCTAACTCAAGTGAGCGAGTGCACAGAGCACCTGGGTGACCCGCTGGCCTCTAAGAAGGGGCCAGGCTTGAACCAGCAGGACAGCCCTGGGGGAGGCAGGTCCGCCTGCAACAGCACAGGTGGGATTGAGCAAGAAGGTGGGGGGGGGAGGTGGGAGGAAGGGGAAGGCAGGTTGCCAGGAATCCCAGAGCCCACCCACCACCTCCCAATCCCAGGATTTCCCTTCCTGAGTAGACACTGGGAGACTTGGAGAGGGTGCCCTGGGTTGCCAGGATCCTTCTCTGGGCAGTCAGCTTTTGGGAAGAAGAATGCTGGTTTCTGCTGGGGTGGGGTGGGGTCCTGCTGCCATCTGGCCTGCAGAAAAGGGACCCACAGACACGGTGGGGAGACCAGGGACCCCGAGACTGCTGCGTCCGGTCAGCCCAATTCTCTGAAGACATTTAGCTCCTTTTTCTGGCATATTAATCAGGCCCCCTTTGGTTGTAAATGTCAGACAACCTAACCCCAAGTGGCCTGAGCAAAAGGAGCATGTACGGACTCCAGTAAAAGTCAAGAGAGAGTTCAGTCCAGATGTGGTTTGTTCCCTGGGTGTAGGCCGTGCCCCCAGAGCCCGTTTCTCTCCGTCTGCATTGTTGTGTCAGTTCCGTGTTCAGGCAAGTTCATCCTTCAAGGTGCACCAGCCATAGCCACCCCCAACCCCACCACCTCTGAAGTCAAGTCTGGCTGGGAAAGGCAGCCTGTCCCCGAAGCAGAAGGCCCCTGATCGGGCTCTGATTAGGTCTGGGTCCCTCCTGGAACTGCACTCTAGCCAGGGCAATGCGGTGCTCTGATTGGCCAGGCTAGCCCTACACAACCACCTTTGGAACTGAGGGTCAGCTCCACAGAAACTACGAGGGCTGAGAGCAGGGAAGAGACCAAACAGCGTTTTGGTAACCTTTAACCAAAGGAAATGGAAGTGCGTGCTAGGCAGCTACAAACAGCAGATACTGATGCCAGGTAGGTTTGGACCTGCGACCAGGGCCTTGGTGCTGGCCTCCCACTCCTGCCTCTTTCCCTTCCACCTCCACCGTTTCACCAACATGGAAGTAGCGGGGAGCTGAGGATTTCCAGCTGCTTTGAGCCCCAGACCCCTGGTGGTCAGATTCCCCCCAGCAGTGGTGACCTTGCATTACTCCCCTTCCACCCAGGGAAATGTAGAGTCAGTGCTGACTGTCACAGTAATTAGGGGATACTATGGGCCACTAGTGGTGACGGCCAACAACACAATGCACGGGACAGTCCCACACAATAAATAATTATCCCACCCCAAAACGCCAACAGCATCCTCCTTGGCAATCAGCACCACTGGGTTCACCCCAGATACTCTGCTGTGCTGGTCTAGCCTTGGGTCTCACAGTACTTATCATGGACCACAGGCATCACTCTTAAAGAATGGGAAGCCCTCCCCCATGAGAACAGCCACGTTCCGAGAGTCCCCCATCATCCTGCTGTGTGGCCTTGTTGTCCATCTCCCCCACACCACCACTCTCCCCTCCCCCCGTTAGGTCCTGGAGGCAGAGACCAGGTGTTTTCCTCTCTCGAATCCTTCCCAGAACATAAAAGAATCTCGTGAGTGAATAGGCCTGCCACCATTAGGACCATTTTTGAACAAACAGATTTGGCTTGGGTCATTGTATTCAGAGTGGTTTATAAATGTAATCATGGGATTGAACTAGAGTTGACCCTTGAACAATTCAGGTTTGAACTACACAAATCCACTTGTACACAGATATTTTTCAACAGTAAATGCTGCAGTACTACATGGCTCATGGCTGATTGAATGTGAGGATGCCGAGCAAGCGCAGATAGAGCAGCCAACTATAAATTAACTCAGATAACCCCTCATGTTGTTCAAGGGTCAGATGTATTTTAATTACTGCCAATTTCAAGCGATAGCTCTGTGAGTGCCAAGTCACTTCAGTCGTGTCCAACTCTGTAACCCTATGGACTGTAGCCCACCAGCCTCCTCTGTCCATGGGAATCTCCAGGCAAGAATACTGCAGTGGGTTGCCATGCCCTCCTCCAGGGGATCTTCCTGACCCAAAGATCGAACCTGCGTCTCCTCGCCTCCTGCACTGCAGGCAGATTCTTTAGCACTGAGCCACCGGGGTAGCCAAGGTAGCTCCAAGAGGTGCTTTTGAAGTTTAGAACTAGAGAGAAGTAGAACCAAATATATTTGTAAACATAGTGCAATAACTAAGGTTATCATGGCTGTGAGCTTGTAGACAGCGTGGTTGAGGCTAGACTTGAGGATTTAGCATCTTCAACAGGCTGGACTCAGACCTCAACTCTGAATATGGTCTCCAAACCACGGGTTGGTTCTTCTTGGGAAAATCAGGTCTGTCCCACTGGAGCAATCCATCCAAGGGTGGGAATGAGAGTAGAAGAAGGAAAAGGTGGAACCAAGTCCAGAAAGCCCCATCCTCCAGCACTTGCCTGTCTGGTCCATCCAGCTTATTGGTGCCAGGAGCCTAGGACCAAGTGAAAGGTGCTGAGCTTTCAGATACTACTGTGGCCTTTATCCATCCCATCGCCACCTCCAGAGGACAACACTGTCCCACTGGTCATGAAGCATGGTGGGTTATAGGTACAGATCATTAGTAACTATGATCCAGAAAACTGAACTGACAAATCCATCCATAAAATTCATGAGAAACACCTAAGTACAGCCTCTTCCAACTCCTGCCTAGGGTCTCGGGCTCACTGTCGTGTCAGGCAAGGCAAGTCGTAACCCAGTGGAGCAAGGACAGCTTTTCACGCTGCCGTTGCAAGTTGTGGCTTTACCAGGAAATTCAGGCAAATCCTGTGTCCCCAGGAAACTCCTCTTCTGTATATGTAGAAACAGCATATACGTAAATAATACGCAGATTATATACATGATCACACCTCGCACAGCCATAGAGACTCGAAGCAGGGATTTGAATCAACAAAGTGCCCTTGTCAGCATCCCAAGATGCATTCCTGGCCAAAGCCAGGAGGAACTGAGCCATGAACTAACAGAAGGAGTGGGACCAAGAGCCTTGAGGCACCTCCTCGCTAGACATGTAGCATTGCTGGCTGACAAGGAGGAAGCTCTCCAAGAAAGAGGACCGCTTGGTCCCAGCTGCAGGGTTGAAGCAAGGAAGCCAAGCTCAGACTCCTCCAAGAGAGAGAGCTAAAAGTCTATACAAGTCTGGGGTGACCAACCCCAGTTGAGTACATAAAAGAGACACACAGGAAGGCCCACCTGTCTTCCGCTGGACTCAGGGTGAAGAGTCTGGGATGCCTGATTCCATGAAAACGCTGAACACCCTCACTGGATTCTCCTATATGCCTTTCTCCTCCGCCTCACTCCATTTTTCTGCCCTTCTCTTGCATGCCCACCTCCAGTGCTCTAGTGAACTGCTTTTACCGTGTTCTGGGGAATCTGATTATACCCCCAAAATGGTGTTTGGATTGGAGTCTGCTGGAGAATGGCACTGGGGTGTGGTTTTATCTGCAGGTGTGGTTGGAGGTGATTTTAATGTGCTGATGAGCCATCTTCAGAGACATAGTATGTATGGAAGGTTCCAGAGACTACAGTTGCTCAAAGAGCCTGGGGCTCCCAGCAGGCCCTTGGCTGAGCCCTGGGAGTTGGATAACGCTGACTGTCTCATCCTCCAGGGATGAAGGATCATTTGGGGTATATTTTGGACCTTTGGGAATGGCATCCCATCATATCAGTGTCTTCTAGGAGTATCTGAGGTTACACATGTAGTTTTGTTGTTCAATCACTATGACTCTTTGCGACTCCATGGACTGCAGCACACCAGGCTTCCCTGTCCTTCACTACTTCCCTGAGTTTGCTCAGATGTGTGTCTGATGAGTCAGTGATGCCATCAACCATCTCATCCTCTGTTGCCCCTTCTCTTCCTGCACTCAATCTTTCCCAGTATTAGGATCTTTTCAAATGAGTCAGTTCTTCGCATCAGGTGGCCAAAGTATTGGAGTTTCAGCTTCAGCATCAGTCCTTCCAATGAATATTCAGGACTGATTTCCTTTAGGATGGACTGGTTGGATCTCCCTGCAGTCCAAGGGACTCTCAAGAGTTTTCTGCAACACCACAGTTCAAAAGCATCAATTCTTCGCCGCTCAGCTTTCTTCATAGTCCAACTCTCACATCCATACGTGACTACTGGAAAAACCATAGCTTTGACTAGACAGACCTTTGTTGGCAAAGTAATGTCTCTGCTTTTTAATATGCTGTCTAGGTTGGTTATAACTTTTCTTTCAAGGAGCAAGCGTCTTTTATTTTCATGGCTGCAGTCACCATCTGCAGTGATTTTGGAGCCCAAGAAGATAAAGTCTGTCATTGTTTCCATTGTTTCACCATGTATTTGCCATAAAGTGATGTGACCAGACGCCATGATCTTAGTTTTTTTGAATGTTTAGTTTAAAACTAAAGCCAGCTTTTTCATTCTCCTAGATTTCACTTTCATCAGGAGGCTCTTTAATTCGTATTCCGTAAGGCTGGTGTCATCTGCACATCTGAGGTTATTGATATTTCTCCCGGCAATCTTGATTGCAGCTTGTGCTTCATCCAGCCTGGCATTTCGCTTGATATACTCTGCACAGAAGTTAAATAAGCAGGGTGACAATATACAGCCTTGACCTATTCCTTTCCCAGTTTGGAACCAGTCCATTGTTCCATGTCCAGTTCTGACTGTTGCTTTTACACATGTAGACACCTCAGCAACTTGACCCCAAGTGCACACTCAGGAGTCGAAACAAGAATTGGGACAGCAACCTCAGAGGGTCTTTCATCTTTCCAAGAGGATACACCCAACAGGCCCTGGGGTGGGGTGGAAGTGGAGGAGGGTGTTGCTAAAACACCCGCATCTTTCTCACTGTGACCTCTAGGGGGAGCCTCCTGCTTCCTCCAGCTAAGAACCCGCAATGAGGACCCTTACTGGGACCAATTCCTGGCCCTGAGTTTGAGCAAGCTCCTGGAGTTGGTGATGGACAGGGAAGCCGGGCCTGCTGCAGTCCATGGGGTCTCAAAGAGTTGGACACGACTGAGCAAATGAACTGAACTGAGGCTTCAAAGCCTCCTTCCTCCTCAAGGCTTTCTCACTCAGCCTCTCCAGAGCGGGAAGAAGAAGAGCATGGGGTGGGGCCAAAGGGAGCAAACGACAAGGGTCAGGTCTCCTGACCGCCCCTTGGTTCCCACAGGACCCCAGGGAAGTGAGAAGGGATGGGAAAGGAGCCCCTCTGAGTGTGGGGCTGAATCTCTTAGAAACACCAAACGGCTAGAGTCTGCCCCTCCCCAGCGTTGCCCACTGGGCTGCCCTTCCCCTCCCCACCAGGCCCGGTCCTCCAGGGAAGAGGAGGCTGCAGAGCACCAAACGGTGGCGGCCCTTGGCATTGAGAACAAGGTTGCGTGTTTATCTCATGCAAAGCAGCTCCCTGGAAACCTGCAGGGGGAGGTGACTCCACACACATCCCAGAGTCCTCCGCACTCTTGGCACACACACCGCCCCCACCGGCTCAGCCGCCTGATGCCCTGCACTCCTTTCTCTCCTCCCTTCTGTATCCTTCACATGGTACAACAAACATAGAAAGACTTCATTCACAGGCTCCAAGGCTCGGCCTTCTGTGGGAAGCTTTCTAAATATGCAAATTCCTCAGTATTGGATTTCTCTTTTCAAGTGTATTCTCACTGAGAGCCCTTAAGCAGATCAAGACTTTCCTGCGCAAAGGGCTCCTTAAAAATGATATCTGCGTGTAAAGGAGAAGCTTCTGAAACTGCCAGGAAGCAGAACTTCCAGCTATCAAGTCAGGCCTGACCACGAAGGGAGGGAGACCAGTTTCTCAGAGCTTCGCAGGTGTGAAACCCTCACTTTTGATCTTTGTGCCCCACCCTCACCTAGGCCTGGGCCCCTCTGTTCAGAGTTGCCCTGCACCAGTGCACATGTTAGTCCTGGATAACTGGGAACTCAAAACAAGACGGCTGTCACTCACCAGAAGCTCAAATCCAGGGAGGAGGACAAGCCTTGAAATGAGCCAGCTCTCCACTTTCCAGAAGCCCAGCTCCCTTTACCCCCACAACCAGGAGGTTCGGGCCTCAGTGCCTCCTGGACAGAGCAGATCCGCCCTGGGGCAACTGTTGGGTCAGTAAGTATCGGGTGTTTTAAGGCTTGATGTCCTGTCTGGGCTGCCCCCACGTTGTCATTTCCAAGAGTAGGTCTCTTCCCCTGAGCTTCTCCTCTGACCTTCACCCTCTTACTCTCTGACCAGGTGACCCCCCAGGAGGGGGTGCCCTAATCTCCCTCTAGCCTCACATGGGGTTTAAGCTGAAATAACTGAGGCAAACAAGATTCCTCTCTCCTGTTACGCCCTTTCCCAATGCCGCCAAAGAGATCACTTGGTTAAAATGGACATTTTTTCCCCTGATTATATAAGATTTCATGCCTATATTTGCCACCCGCTCTTGTCACTTCTCTTGGAAATTGTTCCATGCAATACATCATTTTTAACAGCTACATGAGGTGCTGTCATCTGACTGTTCCTTAATTGATCAAATGAGCCTCTGCAGGTTCCGCATATTGCTGGCTCCCAGTGCTAATCAGCGAATACTGGCTATGATGCCTGTCAGACTCACAGATGGGGAAGGGGGACCTAGCTGCATCTGGCTTAGCCAATATGGGAAACAGTGGCTCATGATCTGTAGAGTCTACTGATCAAGCAGGCTCTGGGGTGGGCTTAATCCAAAGATCCCATTTCTTTCTTTTTCTCCACTCTGCCTTCCATGAAGTTAGCTTCGTACTAAGACTCCTTGAGGTTGTAAGACGGCTGCCAATAGCACCTGTTACCAAACCAAACTTGAGTCTACTTGCCTGCGCACAGTAAAGGCAATCTACCACCACGAGGCTGTGGTGCAGGAAAGTGCAGTGTTCATTGTAAGGTACCAGACAAGGAGTCTGGGGCAGCTAATGCTCAATGAACCTGTGCGGACATAGGGCACCACATTCTCACAAGTTTGGAGTGGAAGCTGTCAACATAGTCTATAATATCTCCTTGCTAACAATTTTAGTTGCCCACTTACATATATACTCTTATTATCCTAATCATTAACTGCTCAGTTTTGTACTTGGGAGGAGCCCTGCTGTGTTCTGCTCAGTTTGAATATGGCTGATTCTCTGTTTAAATTCTTACCAGCTCTCCTGGCTCAACTGGCTATTTTTGCCACTACATGTTCACATTCTTTGAATCATTAATTCTTGAGCCAGGCTCTTGTGACTCAGGGGAGGCCTAGGTGACTACAGCTTTTCTACAAACAAGAGGCAGGCAGAGAATATGGGGAAGGAGTCTGTCCCAGGAAGGTCCCATGGCCTGACACACCCAGGACCATGAAGGGTGACAGCGTATTTTACCCATAAATGTGCCATATTTGTTTTGAGCTAAAAACACTTAAAGCACAGATGATGCAAGAATGGCATCCTAATCTCCCCTTTCCTTCCTGAAAATAGGAAATTAAAAACTCCCATATGAAAGAAGCCTTCCAAGTACCAGAAAGAAAGTAATATTCTTATCAAGGACAAAACTGACAGTTGGGACTGAGAGAATTCTATACAAACAGGCTTTGTTAAAATAATTCTTACCTTCCTTTAGCCTCCCCACACAGTTCAGTAACTTTTCCACAATTGCCTGTCTTTTTTAAACTAATATAAAAGCATATATGTTTTTCTGTTTTTGGGGGGTGTTCATTTCCTTATAAGGGTTCCAATGTCATATAACATTCTTAGAAATTTGTATGTTTTCCTCTTGTTAATCTGTCTCATGTCAGTTTACATCTCAAGCCCAGTCGAAAAACCCTAAGAGGGTGCAGGGAAAAGGTTGCCTCCCTGACAGTTGCAATATGTCTTTGTCAACATCCAGAAAGGGCCCACAAGCCTGTGCCTTTCCCAGCATTCCAAGCAGCAGTCCTATAATTTACTCTAATTGGACCCCTTTGAGTCACAAACCACCAGTGATGGAGACCAGGGGAGTGGAATGTGCTGATTGTCTTAGACCTCCCAGGGGCCACCTACAGATTCGGGTTGAATTAGCTTCCCCTGAAGTGAGTAGATTGCATGAGAGAAGGCATATGATCTGAGTGAAAATTAGGTTGTTTTAGTAAAGAAGCTTATTTAGTAAGGGCTTCCCTAATAGCCCAGTTGGTAAAGAATCCGCCTGCTTCGCAGGAGACCCTGGTTCAATTCCTGGTTCAGGAAGATCTACTAGAGAAGGGATAGGCTACCCACTCCAGTGTTCTTGGGCTTCCCTTGTGGCTAAGCTGGTAAAGAATCCACTTGCAATGCAGGAGACCTGGGTTGGGAGGATCCCCTGGAGAAGGGAAAGGTTACCCACTCCATTATTCTGACCTGGAGAATTCCAGGTCGCAAAGAGTCTGACATGACTGAGTGACTTTCACTTTCAGTAAGGAAGCATGGAATGCTGAGGAGATGATCAACATGTACATTCTCAGTATTGGTTTTTTCCTTTTTTAACACGTCACCTACTGATGGATATAATAATGTGCGTGTTGGCTCAGACAGTAAAGAATCTGCCTAACAATGCAGGAGACCTGGGTTTGATCCCTGGATGGGAAAGATCCCTTGGAGAAGGGAATAGCAATCCACTCCAGTATTCTTGCCTGGAGAATTCCATGGACAGAGGAGCCTGGTGGGTTACAGTCCATGGGGATGCAAAGAGTTGGACATAACTGAGCAACAGACACTTTCACTTTCACTGATGAAGATACACATTTTCCCAGTCTTTCACTCTTAAAAACAGTACTACCATGAACATCCTTAAACATACACACCCTTTTGCACAGGATCCCCAATACCATCTTCAAGCTTGCAGTATACTTCTCTCTCCATGTTTGAGGCCCCAAGAACAAGCTGCCTGACACCTTCACTGTCATGGCCTGAGGAACAAAGACAGAAATGAGTCAGGGTGGCTGTCCAGGAAAAAGTGAGGCCTGATTCTCACTGCACAGAAGCCAATTATGGCCAGGGTGTACTCCCCGAGGGCCAGAAATCCTGGTCAGAGACCTTCATTGGTGCAACTGCCATGTGTTTTTAGACTAATTCTGTGAAGTACAAAGACTAATTAGCTCTCTGATACACACCTGACAAATAACAGTGAGACAGAGACAGAAAACAGCAATGCTCTCTCATTCAAAAAGTTGATGGGAGGGCTTCCCAGGTGGTCCAGTGGCTGAGACTCTGTGCTTCCTATGCCAGGGGGCCCCAGGTTTGATCCCAGGTTTGATCAGGGAACTAGATCCCATATGCTGCAACTAAGAGTTTGAATTTGGAAAAAAAAAACAAAAAAAACCAAAAAATAATGCTGCAGTTAAAAGATCTTGCATACTGCAACTGGTAACAACTAAACAAATATTTAAAAACAAAAAACAGGGACTTCCCTGGTGGCATAGTGGAAAAGAATCTGCCTGCCAATGCAGGAGACGCAGGTTCAATTCCTGGTCCAGGAGAATCCTGCATAATGCAGAGCAACATAGTCCATGTGCTACAACTACTGATCCTGCGCTCTAGAGCCCACGCGCCACAAGTACGCAGCCTGCAAGCTGCACTGGTTGAAGCCTGTGTGCCTAGAGCCCGTGCTCTGCAACAAGAGAAGCCACTGCAATGAGAAGCTTGCACTCCGCAACGAATAGCCCCTGCTTGCCATAACTAGAGAAAGCCCACCAAAGCAGTGAAGACCCAGCACAACCATAAATAAACAAATAAAATTATTTTTTAATAGAACTTTGAAAGAAAACAAAAAACAGAACAACAGCCAAAAAAAAAAAAAAATTGAGGGGAAAGAGGGACATACAATCCATAGCTATAACAAAAAAAACTTGCTACATACTGATTTAGTCATACCTCACACATTTTGGTGTTTTATTTTTACTTTTACTCAATTAAAAATATTTCCTAACTTTACTTGTTTTCATTTGCCCCACGGGCTACTTAGAAAGTGTCCCATATATTTGAGGAATTCCTAGATATTTTATTGATGACTAATTAAATACCTCAGATACTGTACCTGTGTGTTTTCAACCCTTTGAAATTGATTGAAGCTGGGGGATGAGTCTATCATAGTGAAAGTGCTACATGTTTTTTTTTAATACAATCTGACAATCTCTATTTTTCACATAAAAGTATTTCGTTCATTGATGTAAATAATTATTAATATGGTTAGATTTCAGTTTACCGTATTGGTTTAGTTTTCTGTTTATCCCATCTGTCCTTTTTTTCTATTCATCTCTTCCCTGAGTATATTTAGTCTGCCATTTATTTCATCTATTTTTTTAGCCAAACTTCTTGGTGTTGTTTCTAGTGTTTTGTTTTGTTTTTTCTAGAAACTGGAACATTCATCTTTAACTTACCCATGTTATGATCTCAAGCCTGCCTACCACCACCTGCATGCTACCTCCTACATGTGAACTGTCTGTCCCTCAGTCACAGCATTTTTCCAGTCACAGAAGCTATTCATTCATGCATTCATCTATCAGGTACACTTAATGAGCACCAGGATATTGCAGGAAGGAGGTGCTAGTTCTCAAACGAACTGTAAATGGAAAAGGATATGTTTCCTTCTGGGCTTCCCCAGTGGCTCAGCTGTATAGAATCCACCTGTAATGTATGAGAAACAGGAGATGCAGGTTCAATCCCTGGGTCAGGAAGATCCCCTGGAGGAGGGCGTGGCAACCCACTCTAGTGTTCATGCCTGGAGAATCCCATCAACACAGGAGCCTGGCAGGCTACGGTCCGTAAAATCGCAGAGTTGAACACGACTGAAGCAACCAAGCACGCATGGTTCCTTCCACCACCAGAAGTGACAAGGCAGTGCAATCATTATCTCTAAGACCAATATGAAATGATGCTGTCACTGGAGAAAGTAAGGCCATTACAAGGATGAAGGCAGACTCTCCTCAATCATGTCCCAAGCAGTTCCAGTCAGCTCGACTTGAATGCAAACAAGTCAAGCTTCCTATACAAAATTATTACCTGAGAACAGGCAGAAGTCATTGAACTAGGAAAGCCAGAATGATTATGGGTGACTTGGAGCCAATTTTCCACACTGGTATATCTGAGGATGGTTTAAGAGCATCTTTAAAATGATGATTGAGAGGATTTTCAAATCATAAGACCAGTGCACAAGATCTGTATGTGTCAGGCTGTGCACAGAGGTGCTTTTTATAATGGCATGCTGCTGCTGCTGCTGCTAAGTCACTTCAGTCGTGTCCGACTCTGTGCGACCCCATAGACGGCAGCCCACCAGGCTTCCCCATCCCTGGGATTCTCCAGGAAAGAACACTGGAGTGGGTTGCCATTTCCTTCTCCAATGCATGAAAGTGAAAAGTGAAAGTGAAGTCGCTCAGTCGTGTCTGACTCCAGCGACCCCATGAACTGCAGCCTACCAGGCTCCTCCGTCCATGGGATTTTCCAGGCAAGAGTACTGGACTGGGGTGCCATTGTCTTCTCCATTATAATGGCATAAAAGTCCCCAATTCAAACTACCACACAATTGCACTCATCTCACACGCTAGTACAGTAATGCTCAAAATTCTCCAAGCCAGGCTTCAGCAATATGTGAATCGTGAACTTCCAGATGTTCAGGCTGGTTTTAGATAAGGCAGAGGAACCAGAGATCAAATTGCCAACATCTGCTGGATCATGGAAAAAGCAAGAGAGTTCTAGAAAAACATCTATTTCTGTTTTATTGACTATGCCAAAGCCTTTGACTGTGTGGATAAACTGTGGAAAATTCTTCAAGAGATGGGAATACCAGACCACCTGACCTGCCTCTTGAGAAACCTGTATGCCGGTCAGGAAGCAACAGTTAGAACTGGACATGGAACAACAGATTGGTTCCAAATAGGAAAAGGAGTACGTCAAGGCTGTATATTGTCACCCTACTTATTTAACTTATATGTAGAGTACATTATGAGAAACGCTGGACTAGAAGAAGCACAAACTGGAATCAAGATTGCAAGGAGAAATATCAATAAGCTCAGATATGCAAATGACACCACCCTTATGGCAGAAAGTGAAAAACTAAAGAGCCTCTTGATGAAAGTGAAAGAGGACAGTGAAAAAGTTGGCTTAAAGCTCAACATTCAGAAAACTAAGATCATGGCATCCAGTCCCATCACTTCATGGGAAATAGATGGGGAAACAGTGGAAACAGTGGCTGACTATTTTTTTTTTTTTTTTTTTTTGGCTCAAAAATCACTGCAGATGGTGATTGCAGCCATGAAATTAAAAGATGCTTACTCCTTGGAAGGAAAGGTATAACCAACCTAGACAGCTTATTAAAAAGCAGAGACATTACTTTGTCAACAAAGGTCCATCTGGTCAAGGTTATGGTTTTTCCAGTAGTCATGTATGAATGTGAGAGTTGGACTATAAAGAAATCTGAGCAGAGAAGAATTGATGCTTTTCAACTGTGGTGTTGGAGAAGACTCTTGAGAATCCCTTGGACTGCAAGGAGATCCAACCAGTCCATCCTAAAGGAGATCAGTCCTGGGTGTTCATTGGAAGGACTGATGTTGAAGCTGAAACTCCAATACTTTGGCCACCTGATGCAAAGAGCTGCCTCATTTGAAAAGACCCTGATGCTGGGAAAGATTGAGGGCAGGAGGAGAAGAGGACGACAGAGAATGAGATGGTTGGATGGCATCACTGACTCAATGGGTATGAGTTTGGGTAAACTCCAGGAGTTGGTGATGGACAGGGAGCCCTGGCGTGCTGTGGTTCATGAGGTCGCAAAGAGTCGGACATGACTGAGCAACTAAACTGAAAAATCCCCAACATTAGGGTACTGATTGAAATAAAGTATGGTTAATCATGGGCTTCCCCGGTGGCTCAGATGGTAAAGAACTTGCCTGTAATGCAGGAGACGCCAGTTGGATCCCTAGGTCAGGAAGATCCCCTGGAGGAGGGTATGGCAGCCCACTCCAGTATTCTTGCCTGGAGAATCCCATGGACTGAGGGGCCTGGAGGGCTACAATCCATGAGGTTGCAAGAAGAGTTGAACATAACTGAAGCAACTGAACATGTATGTACGCACGGTTAATCATATATATGGGACTTCCGAGGTAGCTCAGTGGTAAAGAATCCATCTGCCAATGCAGGAGACATGAGTTCAATCCCCAGGTCAGGAATATCCCCTGGAGAAGGAAATGGCAACCCACTCCAGTATTCTTGCCTGGGAATTCCCATGGATAGAGGAGCTTGGCGGACTATAGTGCATGGGGTCACAAAAGAGTCAGACACGATTTAGCGACTAAACAACAACAAATTACATATACGTGACACTATTTAGCCTTTTGAAATGACAGTGTCCGTCTATAGATGTTGACATGGAAAGATATCCACAATATATGGTCCAGGGAGAAAAGCAGGTACTCGAACACTGCGTGGTGCCATCTGCATGAATAGTTAATGGTAGAGCAGACCTATGGTAGGAGTCATGGCAACCCACTCCAGTGTTCTTGCCTGGAGAATCCCAGGGACGGGGGAGCCTGGTGGGCTGCCATCTATGCGGTCGCACAGAGTCGGACATGACTGAAGCGACTTAGCAGCAGCAGCAGGAGTCATGGACCAGGGATTGTGTCTGGTTTTGAATACTGTCATATTCTAGGGCATGACACAGGGATTTACATATTCTAGGCCATCAATAAATATGTGTTAAATATAATCAAGATTTTGTTAAAAACCTTGAAGGTTAACCCCCTACCTGTTAATAATAGAATAGCGGGTGATTTTTTTTTCTTTTTTTATTGTCTTTATTGTCCGTTCTTTTTCTGCAAGAAATATGCTGAGAAGAGGACTGACCGCTGCCTTCAGAATTACACCGTAATGAATACATACATTCCTCTGTAAGCACACACTGGGTTTTCAGGTCCCTGTTGTCTGTGTTGCTGCCTGAGAGAGATGGAGGCCAGTGGAGGCTCTAATGAAGCTTTAGTGACTGCATTTTGTTCTTCTTAAGTTTGCCTCGCAGACAAGCTAGTGACTTTCTGATGTTAATCTACCAGATCCATGACCAGAGCGGGGAAAAGTGCTTAAAAACTCAAAATTCTTAGAATTCTTCCTGAGGATTATAAGGCTCCATGAGGACATGAGTTTCTGAATCCCATTCCACTATCCAAGCAATAAAGATAAGTTCATAACTATTATGTCACATGTCAAGTAAACATCAGATGGAAGAAGAGGAGTTTTGAAAGACTGCAAGTGGGTAAAAATTCTTTCTACTGCAGGAATCACAGAAATGGTAACACAATGATTATTCTCAAAGGCTGAAATAGAAACTTTCATCTCAATAAAACCCCTGAGCTTCCCAGATTAGAGAATGGCACAGAGTTCAGGATAAGCCCAAGTGAAAACATTTGAGATATTTTATGTGTATCTTTATTTTGATCCTGCTCTGACTAAAAAATAGAGAAAAAAAAATTTAAGCTTGCTTGCGAAATACATTAATAAAATATTTTTTTAAGAAGTCACAGATGCTATTGGGAAGAAGAGAGAATTAGCTTAGGAGAAATAATGTGAAGCCAGGGATAAGGTTGATACACAAAATGCTTGTAATGAAAGTTCTACACAGTTGCTAGTTACGAGCCACAGTTTGAGCTTCCTAGTAGCCCATACAAAGAAAGAAACAAGACCAGCTGTTTTACTCAGGATGTCTGTGAGTTTAAAAACAATCACGTGCTTAATTCCAAGACCAGAAAGGCATCTCTTCCATGTGTTTTCATAGGGAACAAGGGGTCCCATCGAACACACAGATCTGTCAATGGAACACATGTTTCCATGCACTCACTGAGCCCATCTTTTTGAATCCTTGATCCATCCCTCTGGGAAAGAGAAGTTCCAGCCAGGATCTGGTCTGAGCAAGAAATGTTACAATAAGATTCATATTTAGTGGTCAGCTTATCTTACACCAGTCCCCCTGTGAACATTGATCATGAAGTCACTGATGTCCATATGCTCAAACACATATGTCCTAGATCTTATCAATTAGGGGACTAAGGGGAGGCTGAAAATGCACAGAATGAGACGTATAGGTAGAGGAGCAGGAAGTCCGTGGTGAGTGCTGGCCCTCAGGTCCACCCCATGGACACAGCTGACCTTCTATTTGATATTCTGTAAAGTGGAGCTTGCTCTGAGTCTTAACTGAGGAATGGAGATGACGCCTGTGAATACTGTCCTTTCATCCCCTCTGATCTCGAGGTGCCTGGCAGGGAAAGTGTGCCTGGTTGCTGAGATCTGTACATTCATGATGTCCTGGAGAGGTATGGTCTCATTCTACTTTTAGAGCTCCCCTGGTACCGTTAGAGCTTCCTGGCCACTCGTGACCAGCATCATCCTACCATAAAGCTGGATCTGGAGAGACTCAGGCTCAAGCTCCAAGTTGATACAACCAGGTGGATTTTTTTTCTCATTCTTTTATTTTTTTCAATTATAAAAGTATGGCAATACATTTAAATGAGACTTGGAAAATATAGAACAAAGTTACATACAGTTCCACTATATATTACAATTATTTTTGAGTAGATAAATTAAGATTTTTTAATTGGAATTTCAATATCAAACTCTCAAAAATTAATAGAATATACAGAGAAGTAGAAGGATATAGTAGACCTAAAAAGCATCATGAACCAATTCAACATGATTAAGATTTATACAATTTTCACACAACAGCAGGATACAAACTCTATTCAAGTTCCCATAGACTGTAAACTAGGAGACACTGGAACATATCCAGGGTGCAAGAATTTCATGGTCTAAAGGTATTGAAATCCTACAGAGTCTGACTAGGTGGATTTTTAAAGGAAGACCAAGTTGAGTGGCTTTGAAGTTCTTACAGCACAGTTCAGCTGTTGTTCACTCCCTGCCCCACCGAGCCTCAGATGCGGACACAGCCTCCTGGAGCCGCCTGGAAGCCATGGCCCCGGCAGCGGGTGCAGATACCCTCTTTGAGGGTGCAGGTCGAGGCTGCTTTTTGCCAACGCTGTGCTAAAGATGCAGACGTGCAAGCCCTGCTCAGGGAGCCTGTCAGCTGCTCCTGGATGCTAATTAAGCAGGGTGGGCTAGCGTGCACCCTTCACCCAGATGTCCTTTCAGCTGTTGCTCTCGGGTCTTCTATCATGAGCCCCTCAGTGGATGTGTGGGGCTGGGATGGGGTAGAATGGCAGAAATGTGGCTAGGTTTCTGCTGATGGAGGGGGTGCCTCTGTGCCCTTCCCCCATCCACCCAGATAGTGCAGGTGTGCCCTGAGGGCCTGCCCACCACTCCCCCTGACACCGCTGTACCATCGTGGGCCCCTCGGGAGCACTACAGGGGCTTAAGTCAGGGTTTCTGGTTCAGCGTCCTCTCCCAGGCTTCTTAATGAACCTTCATTAGACCCTAGAGTTCAGGTAAGGCTGAGATGCTTAACCCCCAGAAGAACACCTGCTGTCCCAGAGATCTGCACTCCCAGTGCCCTAATGGGAACCAGCGCTGGCCAGGGAGAACACAAAGGGGAGCATAACATGCCACCCGAAAGTGTGCCACTTTGGTGTGTGGATTATTTTGAACTGAAGGCGATTAAGACCTTGAAAACTTAGGAAAACCTTTTTACCTCTTCTTTAACTGCCTGAAAAGTGAACACGTTAGTCGCTCAGTTGTGTCCAACTTCTTGTGACCCCATGGACTGTAGCCCACCAGGCTCCTCTGTCCAGGTGATTCTCCAGGCAAAAATAGTGGAGTGGGTTGCCATTGTCCTTCTGACCCAGGATCTTCCTGACCCAGGGATTGAATCTGCTTAGCAGGCAGATTCTTTACTGTCTGAGCCATCAGGGAAGCCTAAGAGATTTTTGAAAGGAAGCTTGTATCAAAAAGACAGCTCTTACCAGAGATAACTTTTTTCTAATCTGAGAGACTTACCGGCCTGGGTAATATCTGATGCCAACCATCTGCTCTTCCCATCTTCCTATGAATGGCCCTCATCCTCCTCTGGCACCCCAGACCCCTAACCCTTTCCTCAGCTCAGGATGGCAGCAAAGCCTCAATTGGCCAACTGCCTTTGTATCTTCTGTCTTTGTGGGGCTCCAGTATGCACGTAATTTGTTTTTCTCCTATTAATTTGTCATCTGTCAACTTAATTATTACACCAGCCAAAGAATCTAGAATGGAGGAAAAGAATCCTTTTCTTCCCCAGCAATGAGGAGATGAGCTTCTAGCACAAGGGAGGGAGGGGAAGGAGGAAGGAAGAAAAGACTGGGATGAAAAAGAGGGAGAAGAGAAGAGAAAGAGGTGCCAGCAACTCAATCAACATTACTCCTTGATTTCTAAATCAGCACTTTTCTATCACTCCTCCTCCCAAGCTCTACTTGAGCAAATACGTGTGCTAAGTCGCTTCAGTCGTGTCTGACTCTTTGTGACCCCATGGACTGTAGCCCACCAGGCTCCTCTGTCCATGGGATTTTCCAGGCAAGAATAGTGGAGTGGGTTGTCATGCCCTCCTCCAGGGGATTTTCCTGACTCAGGGATAGAACCCAGGTCTCCTGCATCTCCTGCATTGCAGGTGAATTCAGTACCACTGAGCCACCGGGAAGCTGAGCAAATATAAAGAAGCAAATTGTTTCAGAAATCCTAGTTTCACTTTATGTCTCCATTGCTAAACCAGAGACATAAGAGCAAGCCTGTTTGTTTCATGATTTTTAGGGCATGAACAGAGGGAAGGAAGAAATACTCTTGGCAGCCTACCGCTTTCTCTAAGGCCTTCGTAATTTCCTGTTAATTTAAGACCTGAACCTTTGCCAGGTAAATAACACAGGTAAAGATAAACTTCACTGGCCCTGGACTCTGACCTTTGTTGAACGCCCCGCCCCCTCTCCAATCTGGCCTCCATCCCACCGCTGGAAAGTTTGGAACTGTTACCTGGAAATTTTGAGCAGAGAACAAATAGCTGAAGAGACAGAGCATATTGATTTTAGACCAGTGAAAGTATAAAAACACCAGCACATTTGAGAGTTCCTCTCCAGTCAGCTGATAAGTTTCCCTCTCTTTCTCAAAAAGGTAACCCAATGGAGTCAATTTCCCTTCCACGTTCTTGATAGGGCTCCCACCCACTCTGCCACCTCCCAGCTTATACCCACCCAGGCTGTACTTTGCCAGCATTGCACAGAACAATTTACTTAGACAAGAGTAATTTAAATAAGTATTTAATCACTTTTTCTCCCTATTGTTGAGCTCACCTATATTTCTCTTCTTGTTGGAAGGCTTCCTCTAACAGTGATTTCAAAGAGGGGCTGTATATGATAAAGGGGTTATACCCTTTATATAGCTGATAATCTAGCTAAAGATCAAAATCTAGGTTCCAAGTTCTTTCTCTTTGATACTTTAAAAATATCATTCAACTATTTTCTTAAATCCAGTGTTACTGTTTAGAAATCTGAAGGCAATTGATTTTTGTTCCTTCCTCACCCCTCCGCTACCCTGTTGCCTGGAGCATAGAGGTAATGGCTGGAGCTTTCGCTGCCAGTTTGAATCATGAGGACAAGATGGAGGAATAGTGATCCAGAATGAAACCTGTGTCTTCAAAGACCCAGTAAAACAGAGCTACAACATCAGCCATGAACTATCCATCTTTAAACTTCTACAACAGAGAGAAATAAATGTTCATTGTGTTTATACAGTTATGTGTAGTCCGTGTCATTAGCAGCTAAAATGAATCTGATTTCATGTATTGATTAAATCTGCATTAGCTTATACTTTCCAGAAATCTGATTAATTTTCTCAGTGAGTTCCTGTTCACCAGATATCAGCTATCTTGGCTGGCAGCGGGTAAATATGAAAGGGACTGAAATTTAGGGTTTATCTTGAGCTCCCTCCTAGTGAGCTCAAGGAATATGAGTGGGCATAGGAATGGCCTCTGGCATGACAGTGGGAATTTGGCAACTCCCCATGTGCCACCACGCTCCACCCCCATCAGGGGACTTGTGGGCACATTCTCCCCGCACGACTCTTTTCATGAGCCAGGCCTTGTGGTTGGAATGCCCTGTTCCCGCCAGGGGAAAGAAGGGACTGCTAGGCTGCAGGTCTGCTTGTCTGTACTTCTGCCCTCAGCCTGATGTTACCATCTGGGGCTGTTTTCAGTGCCATGGGAGGCGGGGTGGGGAGAGGCTGGAATTGGGCAATGATCCATGGAGGCCTCTGTGGGGTGAAAAGAACACATCACAAGGCGATCGATCACTCAGCCTATCCCTCTCCAGGGCACCCAGCTCTCATCTGGAAAGGGTTTCTGTGTCTCTCCCACACATGTGGCCTCCCCTGCTGCGGCCGCCAGGAAGGTAGGGTGGGGGAGGGCACATTTCATGGTTTTAGGTTTGTCTCTCGGTCTTCTTCAACCTCCCTCTCGCTTCCATAGCACCTTCAGGTCTGTATTCACGGGAGTGTGCCGACATCTCAGGCACATTACCATCTTGTCAGCCCTGCATTTTTTCATTGTACCAATCACCATCTGAAGCTGATATTTATACATGTATTTGTTTACGGTCTTTCTCTCGAAACCTCCACTAGATCTGCAGCTCCACAAAGGTTGTAATTTCGCCTGTTCACAGCTGTCTTCCCAGCACTGGGCACAGTGCATGGTAGAGATGCTTGATAAATCCAAACTGTTGACTGAATCACTGAGCTGGTGCTGGAGCACAACCTGATTCCAGCGCGGGGATTCCTGCTCCATATCTTGTGCTTTTCCCACCAAAGTCCCTGGATCTCCTGGGCAAAAATGGTGTAGAGAAGCAAGAGCTCATATTAACTAAGACCCCAACAATGATATTGGGTCCTTCCCGAAACACTGGCTGAAATCACTGCTGGATGATCAGACGTAGGGCAGGGCTCCTCTGTCCATGGAATCCTCATGGCTTGAGCTCAAGAAAGCTTTGTTTTAATTGAATAGACACACAAACTCTCCAGGAAGAGGTGTTTCAACATAACTACAGGGGGCAGGAAACAGGGTAACTACAAGAGCAGTTTGGGGGTTATATGGTGGAGGAGAGAATGGAATACTAACGTGTTCTTGGCTTAAAAGGGTCTTTGGTCTATACTGTCTCATAGAGGGCAGGTAAAGAGCCTTGACCAGCGCTGCCCAATGCCCTAGCCACTCATTTCGTGTGGCTATTTACACTTAATTAAAATGAAATAAAATCTAAAATTCAGTTTCTCAATAGTACTAGCCAGGGCTACTGATTTCCAGTGCTCCATAATAGCCACATATGGCTAGTAGCTATTGCACTGGACAGCTGTTGTTTAGTTGCTTAGCACTGTCCGACACTTCTGCAACACCATGGACTGGAGCCCACCAGGCTCCTCTCTCTACAAGATTGACCAGGCAAGAATACTGGAGTGGGTTGCCATTTCCTCCTCCAGGGGATCTTCCCAACCCAGGGATCGAACCTGCATCTCCGGCATTGCGGGCAGATTCTTTACCGCCGAACCACTTCGGAAGCCATCACTGGACAGTACAGGTAATATATAAAACACTTTCATCATCACAGAATGTTCTGTTGGACAAAGCTGACTTAGACCCTCAGAATGAAAGGGAATTTATTCCTATTGCTGACCTGGCCTACTGACATTCTCTTGTCTTCCAGCCCATCCCCACGTCCCCAACACACACATAGATCAAAACAGCATCCCATCCCCCCAGACTTCCTGCTCCACAGGGAGCAACACTATCTGCCTTTACTTCCAGGGCCCTGCAGGTCATAGGATTTACTGAAACGATGAGCCCTCAATACGTTTTTGTTCAAGGCTGAAGGCCCCCAAAGTGAGTCAAGGACCGAAATAAAGGAAGAGACTCCTGCTTCCCTTCTTTTCTCACCTCTGGTGCCCACACACACACACACCCTCCCCAAATTCCAAAGCGGCAGTCAGGGACAGTCCCACCTCCAAAACTTCTGTCCCCACACCACGAGAATGCCTCAGAAATATCTGCTCCAGGTCTCAGACCAGTCTTGCTTGTGAAGGTACATTTGTTCACATGATAATTTTCTGTCTTACCCCACCTTCGACTCCTGTGCACTTAGCACAAGTGTGAGCTGCTCAGCCGTGTCTGACTCTTTGTGACCCCGTGGACTGTAGCCCACCAGGCTCCTCTGTCCGTGGAATTCTCCAGGCAAGAATCCTGGAGAGGGTGGCCGTTCCCTTCTCCAGTGCACCTAGTAGGTGTTCAGTAAATGTTGAATGAACCGCTCAGTTTCCCCTTGTCTGCCACCCGGGGGACCTCGGGAGGCGCCACCCTTAGAGAGCTGGTGGGGAGAAAGCCCCCGCCCAGTTCCCGGCTGAAGCTGGGCAATCCGGCCCGAGGGCCGGGGGTCGGGCAAGGCGCAGCCCTGGAGGCGTGTCCTCCCGGGCCGGGCGCTGCCGCCCCGAGAGGCGGGCAGTTGGCCCGGCAGGGCCGCAGCGGCCGCAGAGGTCGGGCGGCCGCGAGCATGGAGAGGGAGCTGGAGGCGCTGGCCGCCCGGCCCGAGAGCCCGGGCGAGCCGCCCTTCCAGGCGCTGGTGGAGGCGGCGGGCGGCCGCGGGCAGGTGCTGCTGGTGGGCGAGCTATGGGAGCGCGAGCAGAGTCGCGCGCTGCTGTGGGACTTCGCCCGAGCGATGTTCCCGCCCCAACAAGCCGCCAGCAAGCCGGGCGGCGGGGCCGCCGAGGGCGCGGGGCCCGGGGCGCCGAGGGCGCCGAAAAGGCACGCGACCGGGGCGCGCGCCATCCGCTCGCCGCTCGTCTTCGTGCTGTGCCGCGCGTCGTCGCTGGCCGCCCGGGGGCCGCGGCGCCACCTGCGGGAGATGCTGCGGGATGTGCGAGGCCGGCGGCGGGCCGGCGCGGCGCTTGTCGGGGTGCTGGTGGCCGAGGCGGAGCCGGAGGACGCGGTGGCCCCGGAGCTGCGGCTGCTGGAGGCGCTGCTGCGCACTGTGTTCGGCCGCCAGGCGGGAGGCCCAGTGCAGGCGGCAGCCTACCGCCCTGGCCAGCCGGGTTCCAGCCTGGCGGTTCAGGCTGCCGCCTGCAGGGCCCTGCAAGCCGCCGGGCCCTGGCAGCCAGGTGAGGGGGGCGCGAGGCCCGCGGGGCATGGGCGGGCGGCAGCTGGACATCGCACTGGGTGGGAGCTCTTTAGGACAGCGCCCCCCGCCCCCGCCTATTGGTACCCGAGGTAAACTGAGGCCGGGAGAGAGGCGGTGCCTAGCCCTAGACCTCCCAACGAGGGCGGAGCGGGCCCTGGGCAAGGGGCCGAGTCTGTGCCAGGCGGACCCTGAGTGTATGCGAAATACAGGGGCTTAGGAAAGCCAAGCAGAAGGCAGGGGAGGTTGGTAGAGAGAGGGCTGGACGGCGCTGGACAAAGATCTAGAAGTTTCTGGGAGGAGAAGGAGGGCGAGGAGACGGGAAAGCCTTGCGAAACGCCAGTTTAAAGGTGGGAGGAGCACAGGACTGGGACTAGGGTGTTTCTGGTGCTGGGAGCTTCTAGGACGCGCGCTGCTAGGGATGCGGAATGCGCTACGGATGCGATGGTGAAGCGCCGTGGGGTCAAAGGAACAAGGCAAGGAATAAATGCGGGGCACTTGGAAGTTGGGGGAAAAGGATGTAAGGGACTGAGGCACAGGCCTTCCCAGTCCTTCTTGACTGCCCACCGCAGTATCTGTCTCTCTTCCTCCTAAGGAGAGGGGAGGGGAGTGGGGGTCTTTTCCCAGCCCCGGTGACTGCTGCCATCAGCGAAAGGGTGAGAATCTCCTCCATTCTGGTACACGAGGTCTTACAGAAGCTTTCCAGG
This sequence comes from Bos indicus x Bos taurus, assembly GCF_003369695.1. Classification (NCBI taxonomy): domain Eukaryota; kingdom Metazoa; phylum Chordata; class Mammalia; order Artiodactyla; family Bovidae; genus Bos; species Bos indicus x Bos taurus. Next base: position 118,730,884 of record NC_040077.1, read on the forward strand.
GCCCCGAGATTAAAATACGGACGCTAAGTACAACTGGACCTGGCAAAGCTAGGAAGTGCCAGAGCGATCTTTGCACTTCTAGCATCCTTCGCCTACTCCTCTCTCCAGCATCTGCCACCCCCAAGCCTTCCAGCCTCTACCAACCCTTCTTGCTACAGTTTCTTAAGATAGAGGCTGTATTCTGCCTCCCTGGGCATTCGTGTGTTAACCCAGCAACTGGGTGATGCCAGACTTAACAGGGGTGGGGATGGGTCTCCTTTTCCAGCAGGAAACCTGGTACCCCTGATGTCACAGGCTTCCCTGCCAACTTGGCCAGCCTAGGTGAAGACCATCCCTTTCAGCTGTAGAGCCTGTCCTAACCTCTCCCACCCCTTCCCACATCTGTTCTGTTGAGTCTGTGAGAAAGCCAGCTAAATTTGAAACACAGTGTCTAGCATCCAGAAAGACATAAGAATATCCCGAGGTGGATTGTCATTCAGATTGTTGCTGCCAGCACCTTTGCTGACCTGGCCCCATGGGGAAAATGTTCTGTTCCTTAGTGAGTTTGTGCCTAGAAAATTATCTGAGCCCTTAGTTTCTTAGCTATCTACTATTCCCAGGGAACAACTTTTTAATTCCCCAGAGCCAAGCTTGCTCTGGCCTCTACTTTTTTTTTTAACATTGCAATTGCATGAAAAGCGTTTTCTTCCATCCTCCTTTTCCTCTCACCATTCAGAAGTGGACTTCTCCTCCAGAAAGCCTTCCCTGACCCACTCCCCTTCACAAATCAAACCCCAGGACCCGCTTCTGCTCTCCAAGCTCTTACCATGGTGGTTTCGTCACTTTCCCGTGTGAATCACCACTGTATTCCCATTTCCCGACACCCTGCTCAGCACACAGAATCCTTGCCTCCTTTTAAACAGGAACACTTAAAATCTTTTAAAAGTTTGTGAGGGAATCATTCTCTATTGGATTAAAGTCAATTATACTTTCATCAAAAAGTATTGAACATGAAACCTTTCATTAATGACTGAAGGTCATGGGTGTAATTATAACTCATTGTCCAGAAATTCCTTTCAGGTTTTTGTGGTAGGCTATGCCGTGGATTCATGCTGCTAAGGTTTTGCTAGTGATAGCAAAGTTTTCCAGTCTCTTCCCTCACTGTCTGGTGGCTATTCTTAGACTTTTAGGCTACCTGCCTCTTGCTAGTGGTTGTTTACTCGGTGTATGCTTAATACAGCTGTCTTTTGGTTGCAAAACTAAGGACCCACTCTTATTAAATTGGGTACAAATTAAGAGTAAATGGGCCCCACATAAAGAATCATAAATAAGGATTTTCTGTGTTTTGGCTCTCTGGAGTCCTTTTTTAAAACTTTGTTCCAGTTGACCTGATTGCAGATGGCTAGGGATCCCCAGATAACTGAGGTGATACTATAATAAGGAAACTCGAATCAACATGTAATTATTTTGTGTATGATTATCAAAAATGATTAATTCTATTCCTATTAAGAAATAGTTTGATGGCTTTTTCAAGAATAGTTGAATGGCCATCATTAAAAAATACAAATAATAAATGTTGAAGAGGGTTTGAAGAAATGGGAACCGCTCGCTACACGGTTCGTAGGAATGTAAAGTGGAGCAGCCACGATGGAAAACAGCATGGAGGTTCCTCAAAAAACTAAAAATAGAGTCTCCACGCGATCCGGCAGTCCCACTCCTGGTCATATATCCAAGGGAAGCCATAATTCAAAAAGGTACACCACCCCTACGTTCACAGCAGCACTGTTTACAATAGCCAAATGTGGGAACAACCTGAGTGTCCATTGACAGATGGAGAGACAAAGAAGATGAGATACATACACAATGAAATGTTACTCAGCGTAACAAAGAATAAAATAATGACATTTATATATATATATATAATGAAATATTACTCAGCCATAACAAAGAATGAAATAATGCCATTATATATATACAATGAAATATGACTCAGCCATAACAAAGTATGAAATAATGTCATTATATATATAATGAAATATTACTCAGCCATAACAAAGTATGAAATAATGTCATTTTATATATATATATAATGAAATATTACTCAGCCATAAAGAAGAATGAAATAATGTCATTCTCAGCAACATGGATAGACTTAGAGATTATCTTACTGAGCGAATGAAGAAAGTCAGAAATATCATATGATATCACTTATATGTGGAATTTAAAATATGACACAAAAGAGCATATCTATGAAACAAACAGACTCACAGACATAGAGAGCAGACTTCTGTTTGCCAAGGAGGAAGGGTCATGCAGAAGGAAAGGATTGAGAGCTTGGGGTTAAAATTATTATGTATAGGAGGGACACACAGCAAAGTCCTACTGTATAGCACTGGGAGCTATATTCAATATCCTTTGATAAACAGAAATGGAAAAGAATATATTTTTTAAATGTATAACTGAGTCACTTTGTGGCACAGCATAAATTAGCACAACATTGTAAATCAACTATACTTCAATAAAATTTTAAAAACTTGTTTGAACTAAAAAATCGAGGGAGGAGGTTTATGGGTCCTTGAATTTTTTCTTTTGTGCTATATAATTATAATTAACTTCACATCGTTTTGGTTACTGTTGTTTCTCCAATATGGTACCTACATAGGGTTTCTGTGAAAATGAAATGAAGTAATATCAATATATATAAAAACAACTGGGTTTTTAAAGTTAAGTTTGAAAACCCTACCCCCTTTTGCAAATTAGAATCTTTTTTTTTCTTTTCTTTTTTTTTTTAGTTAGTTGAAACTAGGGCAGTTGACAGCTGAAACTTTGGTTGCTGAACTGAAAATTCTCTCAGTTGCATCAGGAATCATCTGACCCATGGCCTCTGAGACTTTGTGTTCTTTCTAGCAGAAGGAGCCTGGGAGAGACCAGGCCTTCCAGCACTGCTGGCGTGCTTTTCCTGGGGTCCCTGGAGCCGGGGGAAGAACCCAGATACCAGCTCCCGCAGTGGTCCAGCTCAGGGTGAGTGTGTCGCCTTCTTGGACTCCTGGACCCTGAGGCGGGGGCGGGGGGGGGGGGGGGTGGGGGGGTTGGGGTTACAGTCAGGTGCACACAGGGACAGGAGGGATGGAGTGGACCAACATCCAGGAAGGCGGGGAGTAGCAGGGTGGGGTGGGGTGGGGGCTCTAGCCCCAGAAGTCTCCGCCTAAGGAAGGCCGTGTGGGCGGGGCGTAAGGCAGATGTCAGACTTGCCTGGTGGGGCACCTGGAGCCAAAAGCATTGTTCCCTGCCTTGCCCCACCCCCGCACCCCTGCCCACCCCCCCAAGGATCTTGGGAGGTTCCCCAGAACAAGTGACTTTTGAGCTAAGGGTTGGGGGATTTTCTTAGACGGAAATGGGAAAGCTTTGGAGAGGGAGCACTATGAACCAAGGCTTGACAGCATGATGTCAAGCTCAGAAAAGGGACCCCTGCCCAGAGGGCCGGGGTGTGAGACGCATAAGAGGACTGGTGAGGGCCAAGGCTGAAGAAGAGAGTCAGAACCAAATCAGGGCCCTGGGCCCAGGTCTCTCAGGAATAGGGAGCCACTGGCGACTTCTGAGCAAAGGTGTGCAGATTAGGATGTTAAAGAGGGGGCTGGACTGCAGGAGCAGGGAGAGACCAGAGGCAGAGCCCAGCTAAGAGGGAACTGCACCCTGCTGGGGCGCTGGGGTCCCTGCCTCCGCAGGCTGTCACCCCAAGAGGCCCTGAAATTGCCTCCTCTCCCAGGCTCTCTCACTCATGGCGGCTGCTCCTTCCATCAGCAAGAGAATCTCCAGCCTCGTGTAACATAATGTAATTACACGAGGGACAACCCGTCACCTTTGGCACAAACCGAAATCAGTGGCCTGACTATCTCATCATATTCACAGGTCCCACCCGCACACAAAGGAGGGGATTATGCAGCATAAGTGCCCCAAGGAGTGGGAAACTTGTTGTCTCAGAATTCTGCCCACACAATCGAAAGCTTAAAAAATACAAAAGGAGAAGCACAAATATTAAAAATCATTCGTTTAATTCCCTCACTCAAAGGTAACCATAATTTGGATAGACTACTCTGTCTCCCTAGCTACCTATTTATAGCACCTTGTACTATTTACATTTTAATAAATTCACTTCTATATAATAGATAAATCATCTGCAAAATGCATCACATATTTAAAATATTTAATTACAAAAATGTTGACTTCAATCTCTGCATCATCATTTTGGATGTATCTGGAAACGAAAGGGAAAGAAAGTGAAGGAATCATAAACAACTTTATGTATATCTTGGATCACTTCCCTCCGTAGCATAGAACAGATTGTTTAGTCTCATGTAGAAGTGAATACATTAAGATGCAAATTGCATGTACAGACCATATGTATACGTTTATAATGCAGATCATAAATAGTAGATTATACATACATACATATACTGTTTTAGAGTCTGCTTTCTTCATCAATAGCATAGTGTGACTGTGCAGTATTCCACAGCAACAATTACACGTCAGCATCTCTCATCTCCTTTTTTCTTTGAGATAATCGTAGATTCACACACAGTTGGAAGAGACCATGTAAAGAGTTTCTATGTACATCTTGCCCAGTTTCCCCCCATGGTAACTTCTAGCAAAACTATAGGATAATATCGACAACCTGGATATGGACACTGAAACAATCCACAGGCCTTATTCATACACAAATGCAAGTAGAATTAGATATCCCTAATTCTACTTGCGTTTGTGCATGTGTTTAGTCTTAGGGAATTTGATACATCATTTTTAATGCCTGAATCCCATCATATGACTGAGTAAGCGATAGTTTACTCAGCCAATCCCTTTGTCAGACCTCATATCAATTAGGGTGCTCTCAGCTCCGGGTGAAGAAACCATGATGCAAACCAGTATCAACAGCCAAGGAATTCATTATTTCACCTAAAAGACAGTCTAGAGATGGAATCAGCTTCAGGGCTCATTGATTCAGGGGCCCAGTGACCCCATCAAGGACTCAGGCTCTTTCCTTCTCTCTGCCGGGCTGTCCGTGCCGTTTCATCGGTAGGCTGGTAGCAAGATGGCTGGAGCAGTTCCACTGCTGCTGGTGCTATGCTGCTGCTATATCGCTTTAGTCGTGTCCGACTCTTTGCAACCCCATGGACTGTAACCTGCCAGGCTCCTCTCTCTTTGGGATTCTCCAGGCTAGAATACTGGAATGGGTTGCCGTGCCCTCCTCCAGGGGATCTTCCTGACCTAGGGATTGAGCTCAGTCTCCTGTCTCCTGCCCTGCAGGCAGATTCTTGACCGCTGAGCCACCACCACTGGGAATTCTAATTATTCCTAATTATTTCCTTAGGATAAAATCCTAGAAGTGGAATTGCTGGGTCAAAGGGTATGTACCTTTTTAAGGTTTTCGCTATGCATTTTGTTGGGTTTTTAAAGTAGATAGTTACTGGGGCCGACTTCTTTGCTTTCATTCCCAGCGTACCCACTCAGAAACTTTGTCCTCTGACTGGGTGATTCCTTCTCTTATGTTCCAGGTGACCTCCGGGACTCTGAGGAGGAGCTGGTACTGACGGCTGTATATCCCAATGGAGATTGCGAGGATCCCGGAGAGGGGTCAGAACCCTGTGACAGAATTGCCTCTGCTCCCACTGAGCCCGCCGGAGACTTGAGATGAAGGCTGGACCCCTGGCTGCCCCAGCTCTAACCTGCAGACTTGGAGCTGGCTCTTCTCACTGAGTTCCCCCTGCCTCCATGTTGACCTTGGGATGATGGTAACTACAAGGTCCCACCTGCCGGGGGCTGTTGCATTGACATGTTACCAGCCAGGCAGTGAGTCTTACGAAGCGAAGTAGGGCCTAGGAAAATGTATCCTCTGGGAACCTGCACCCCACCTTGCATCTGCTCATTCTCTGGTCACAGTGGGGTTATTATTTCTCTTTGTGCCTCGGTTTCTCTATGCCATTGAAACAGACAGCTATGGGCTTTGAGGTCCTGTGGTGCTGTGGCATCCTGTCGTTGTTTGCATGAGCATCCATCATTTCAAGAGCAGCTGGACCAGAAATCATCAGATCTGAGAGAGGAGCCCTGGACCTGTCACTCAACCTTTGGGGCTTCTAGTTTTCAAACACGTAGGAGTGCTACCAGCCCAGTGGCTCTCAACCAGGGGCCAGGCTACTGCTCCAGGCAGCATTGGAAACTGTGTTGTGTGTGTGTATTGGGAGAGTCACTGTGACTGTGGGGCACCCCTGGAATTTAGTGGGCACCTCATAATGTACAGGACAATCGCCAATGGTGCAAAATTGTTCCATTAAAAAATGCCAGTTGTGGCAACTTTGAGAAACGATGGGTGAGACTGTCTCCTCCCAGTCAAATTCTAGGAAGAGTCCCCAGAGCAGAGAGAATTGGATTTCCTGGGGCTTTGGCTCCCAGAGCAAGCCAGAATAAAGATGCACTGCCATCCTGAGGGCCTCTGGGGCCAGAGCGAAGATGGCCCATGATGCAGCCCCAGAGTATAAGTAGTTTTGCGCATCTTTATTCTCCACGTTGACATTGACTTTCTGTGCCAAGTTCTTTGAGAATAAAGATGCTGGGAACTGACCATGTCACCAAACAGAAGGAAAGTTAGGGGTAGGAATTACAAGAGCATAGGATTTGTTTTGGATCTCAGATCTGGTCCTAACACAAGATCAAAGCTGATGAAGCCCAGAGGTACCAAGTTCCAGAATCCTTTTTGCTCTGCTTATGAGTCCATCGGAGTCAATGATGTTCCTTTAAAAGTCAGGAAGACCATCTGTGTTTACTCAGAGAGAAAACTCTGTATTACCTCCCTTGTCCTTCTCACCTGCCCCTGGAGAAATCCAGTCTTTAGAATGGCAAGGAGAGCTCTGATTTTCCCAAGTAGAAAGCACTATCTGTGGGAAGCAGCTAAATGCATTCATCCATGCATGATTCACTCAGCAGACATGCAGCTGTGACTGCTATTTGCCCAGCACTCTACAAGATGCTACATAACTTGTGTTAGTTATTTCAGCTCTTGCTATGATGGCAACCAAACATGGAATGGGAAACCTTCTGCTGCCCAGGAGCTCTTTGATGTTAAGGAGGAGCGCTTTCTGCTCCAGGCCTCCTGTTTATTCTAACAGGGAGCCTAATCCATATTCGACTTCCCAGGTGACACTAGCGGTAAAGACTCTGCCTGCCAATGCAGAAGAGGCAGGTGCTATCCCTGGGTCAGGAAGATGCCCTGGAGGAGGACACGGCAACCCACTCCAGTATTCTTGCCTGGAAAAAGTCCATGAACAGAGGAGGCTGGCAGGGTACAGCCAGAGGGTCAAAAAGAGTTGGACACGACTGCATGACTGAGCACACACACAGTCCTTATCAATGTGAGGGCAGGTAGGATGACAGGAAGGACTTCCCCATACACAAGGATGGATCAGTGAACTGCTGGTTTTGTTTTAAAACAAGGGGCCCCATTCCTTCAACCGTGGCCACCTCCTGGGAAGAGAGGAAGCGGGAGAGCAGCCCATGTCCCCCTGTCACCCACGTCCTCCAGCCAGGCAAGCTGTTTGCCTGCACCGCCACTGCAAGCTGGATCCAGAGTTGCAGGCAGACCAATTTCTGCATCAGTATTATCTCGACTGAAGGCTAGGACTGCAGAGGGCTCTGCGGTATTTAGTGGGGCCCAGAATGGTGTGTCTCAGTTAATCCAGAGGGAGTTCAGACCAGTGCAGTCAGCAGAGATGCTGAGACTGCGGCCACTGTTATTGGTGCACTTGTGCAACAACAGGAGTGGCTGGTTCCAGTGCTGGTATTGGAACAGTCTTCGGCAGCCTCATCATTGATTATGCCAGAAACCCTTTTCTGAAGCAGCAACTATTCTCATATGCTATCCTGGAATTTTTTTTTTTTTTTTTTTTGCCAAACCACATGGCATGTGGGATCTTAGTTTCCAGACCAGGGATCGAACCCACATCCCCTGCACTTCAAGGCGGAGACTTTACCACTGGACTGCCAGGGAAGTCCCTGATGATTGCTTTCTTGAATTTTGTTTGCCATGTAACAGAAATTACTGCTTGAAATGTTGGCATTCATATTAAGTATGGATGTAATTCTGTGTATCTTACTGTGACTCTGAAAACTGTAGCACTGGTGTCAGGGAAATGTACATTATTTCCAAAGTCATTTCGTTAACGATAAAAACTTTAAAAAATAAAAAGGAATTAAATAAAATGGGAAGGCTGGTAATTTTGAAGCTGCTACATATTTCTATTTCTCTGTTAACCTCTTTGTAATAATTTGATTGAAGTTTTTTTAATCTAGTGGGGGAGGTGGGAGCTTTATTTAAGTTGGGAAATTGTCTAAGGCAGAAGTCACACGACAGCAGCCTCTGCTGTGTTTAAAAATCTTTTGTAGGGATTTCCCTGGCAGTCTAGTGGTTAAGAATCCACCTTCTAATGTAGGGGATGTGGGTTCAATCCAAAGTAAGATGGCAGCTGAGCCCACGCACTGCAAAAAAGAGTCTGCCACTACTGAGACCCGCAAGTGAGTCTGCAAGCCTCTGGTGTGAAGGGTGGTTTGGTGATGTTCAGTCACTTCAGTCATGTCCGACCCTCTGCAACCCCATGGACCGTAGCCCACCAGGCTCCTCTGTCCATGAGATTTCCCAGGCAAGAATACTGGAGTGGATACCATTCCCTTCTCCAGGAGATCTTCCAGACCCAGGGATCGAACCCAGGTCTCCTCCATCTTCTGCATTGTAGGTGGATTCTTTACCGCTGAGCCACTGGGGAAGCCCAAAGGGTGGTTTACACATGATTTTTTCATTACCTTCAGTATTTGCTGTGAATAGTTGAAGAGAGCAGGTCTTTCTTTACTGAGCTTTGGGTTCTGCCTCCCAAATGTTAAATGGGACTGAGACCCACCTTTGCTTCCTTTGGGCAGGGTCTCCTCCTCTTCCCACCCCACAGTTCCTGCTTGGAAGCCCTGGCCTGCCTTCTCTGCCATCTCGAGAAATTGCTAAGACAGGCCCCATCCTTTCAGGAAGTATGGTTGCTGTCTTCTAGCAGACAGTAGAGTTGGGTACCAGAGGGATGCCCTTGATGGTGAGTCTCTTCGCAAGGTGCAAAGGTTGGGGTGGGCCTGTCTGAGGGGGCAATTAGAACAATGGTACCAGGAGCCATCAGCAAGGGGCCTCCGGTCAGGTCCCAGTGTGGACTCTTGGGGGCTAATCTTTCTAATATGGCCGTGGTTCTGACTTGAATCAAGAATTCCTAATAGCTAATAAAATCAGACCTCATTGCTGTCTAATCAAAAACAAAATGGATCTTCCCCTTTATTCTCATAAAATGTTTCTTGAAGGGACCTTTGAGAGCAGGGCATCAGGGCGAATAGCAGGGCCTCTGGAATCATCTGGTCTGAAAATCCCCCAGTCCTGGGCAGGGTGACATGTCCGCGAACACATTTGTTGGGATTGGAAAACCGGCAGCTGGAAAGTATCAGTAAACATTTAAAAGAGACTGCCTTTTCTTTAAAAGATAGCATTTAACTTGGTACTTATTAGGGTGTGTGTCTGCACACGCGAATGTTTAACAAGCCGAGACAGCCTAACGGAGTCTGAGAGAGCCCTTTATACTATGTGCGTCACGGTTTCCTCTCAAAGCCTTTGTCTACAAGAGGACTCTGCACAGGGGTCCCTTGGTGATCAAACCACAGGCTTAAGGCAAAGTTGCAAAGGGGCCAGGGGCTGAGGCCCCCAAACCTGTGGTCTAAACAAGCCCCTCTCAGCCGGGACAGACCACCTAGGACCCCACGTGCCTGGAGAAGGTTGATGGTGGCCACGTTAACCTGAAAGCCATCCATGCTGTAGCAGATCCCCGCTGCAGGGCTGTTCCTGTGGTCAGGAGGCTGCACTTTGTCCTGTTTGGGAGGCAAACACAGCCCACACAGCGGAGGAAGCCAGTTGTTTAGGAGGAAGCCGCTTATTTTGTATTCGAGGCCTGTATAACCCCCTCGTGACATGGTTTTGTGTGTAAGTGGCTCAAGGATTGGGACAGAAGTGGAAGCTGCCCTGGGCAGCCTGCCACATTATTACATGTGGAAAGTTCAGGGGGAAACAGGGTACAAGGCAGGAGTGACGCCCAGAATCCCACATGTATCCCTGAAGCCTTTGGTCCCTGGGCCGGAACCCTCTGGTTGCCTTCAATCTGGGGCTGCCTAATTGGAGCAGGGGCTTCCCTAGTGGCTCTGTGGTAAAGAATTCGCCTGCATTGCAGGAGACATGGGTTTGATCCCTGGGTTGGGAGGAGCCCCTGGAGAAGGGTGTGGCTACCCACTCCAGTATTCTTGCCTGGAGAATTCCATGGACAGAGGAGCTGGTGGGCTACAGTCATGGGGTGGCAAAGAGTCAGACACGACTGACCTACTAACACATATATACAATATGGAGCAGAGGCAGAGACCAAGCCACGCTGTGGTTCACAGAGATCTTGGAATTCGACTCCGAGGGACCATGGGATATGACTGGCTGGGCGCTGAGGCTGTCGTGGGACCAGGGCTTTGACAAGAGCGTGAATCTTGTCTGGCTTCCTCCCTGAGCTGCCCAGTCCCAGCCAGGCCTCCTGCTGCAAGTGCAGACCAGTGCATTTCCAAGACAGAAATTCAGATTTTAAGTCTTAAATCATGCTTGTGACTGTCCTGCTCTGCATTTATTTGGAGTAATTAGGTGCTGTGCTTAGTCCTTGTGACCAAGCCCTCATAAAGAGTCCCAGTGGCAGAAACCGGGCCTTTGTCTTGTCACAGGAGTTCTTTCTCTTCCTCACTGGTTGACAAGGTCTTCGCAGAGCAGGGTGTGGCCTCAGATCACTACCCCAACACCAGAAGGCCTCCAGCCTGACCACCCTGACCCTCCCCCGTCCGGGGCACTGTGCTCTCCAGAACTCCTAGCTGCCATGGCGGTCACTCCCAGCCCCTTAACCCCAGAGAGAGGTGGGTATTGTGTTCAACTTTTGCCCCTGGTCTGGTCTGGCCCTGCCTGTGCCATCACCAAGGAGCAGCCATGACTATGAAGTAAGGCAAGGGGCCTGGCCCGAATCCAAGGGCAGAGGGACTGCGGCCTTTGGGTGAGTCTAGACCAGCTCGTCTCAGGAGAACCTACAGGCACACCTGTAGCTTTAGCTTTTCTAGTAGCCATATTGTAAAAAAGATCAAAAGAAACAGGGGAAATCATTTTAATAACATTTTATTTAGCTCAGTATGTCCAAAATAGTATCATTCCAACCGCATTTTTAATACATTTTAATGAGACATTTTGCGTCTTTGAAATCCCAGTGAGAATTTTACACTTCAGATAAGTTTTATTCAAAACACTTACTCTATATTTAGATTTTATTAAATTTACAGTTGCAAAAATAGATTTACATCTTCAGATTGTTCCACATACACTTACAAATTGTCCAGTGACTGAACTGGGTGTCCGTTTTTAAATTTCAATGGAAAAAAATTGTAATTTAATTTAAAATCAGTTCCTGGGTTGCACAAGCCACATTTCAAGCGGCCACCTGGGGCTAGTAGCCCTCGGATAGAACAGCCAGAGTGCAGGAGACCTCTCCTGAGGGCACATTGTGACTCCTCCCACCCCTGGCCACTAGCCCAGAGCTGGCTCGTCATCTTAGACCTTTCACTCTCTCAGCCACCCTAGCCCCTACTCCGGACCCTATACCCACCATGCCCTCTCCCTACACCCTTCCCCCACCCCACGAGGGGACAGTGGCTTCCAGCATCAGCTCGTCCATGGCAGACTTCCAGTTTCCCAAGATAGGCATTGCCTTCCTGGTCACTGTCCTTCGAGGAAAGAGACCCTAACATCTTCAATGGCTTCCAGGGTTCTCTCATGCTTTAGTCCATCCAGGCCAATTCCAGCCCCAGCCGGGCATTTCCCTCCAACGGAGCACCTACCCCCTGGAGGCCCAAGTCCCCATCTGCATTTCCCGTTTCTGCTCCATGAATAAGTGCTTTCTGTCAAAAAGCATGTGGCCTGCGGGCTATACATGAAGCAACCAGTAGCCACGTGACCAGTTTTACTGCCCGCTGTCCTCTGCCAAGCCCTTGATGACAGCACCTCCCGGCACGAGCCCGGCTGCCACGTAGGTGGACCCACCCCCTATACAGCAGAACTACTGTGCAACAGGGATCTGATCCCTGGTGTCCTGGAACCGACAGCGGCCCTTTGCACCTTATCACTCGGCAGCTTAGGAAGCAATCCCTGGCAGTCAGTGATTAAAGACACATGGCTGGAAAAGAGGGAGAAAGGAGAAAGGAAGAGAGAGGAAGGGAAAGAGAAAGACAGAGACAGGGACACAGAAAGAGACAGAGAGGCAGAGCCAGGCAAAGGGCACGTGCACAGAGGTCTTCTGAAAATTTGCCTGTGTTTGCTGAGCTCATCACCTCTGTGGAGATCAAGATCACTCCCATGAAAAGTGGGTCTGACATGTACTCCAGTGTTCATCGCAGCACTGTTTACAATAGCCAGGACATGGAAGCAACCTAGATGTCCACTGGCAGACGAATGGATAAGGAAGCTGTGGTACATATACACAATAGAATGTTACTCAGCCATTAAAAAGTATGCATTTGAATCAGTTCTAATGAGGTGGATGAAACTGGAGCCTATTATGCAGAGCAAAGTAAGTCAGAAAGAAAAACACCAATACAGTATATTAACAATATATATGGAATTTAGAAAGATGGTAACAATGACCCTATATGTGAGACAGCAGAAGAGACACAGATGTAAAGAACAGACTTTTGGACTCTGTGGGAGAAGGCGAGGGTGGGATGATTTGAAAGAATAGCACTGAAACATGTATATTACCATATGTGAAATAGACTGTCAGTCCAGGTTCGATGCATGAGACAGGGTGCTCAGGGCTGGTGCACTGGGATGACCCTGAGGGATGGGATGGGAGCGAGGTGGGAGGGGGGTTCAGGATGGGGAACGTATGTACACCCGTGGCTGATTCATGTCAATGTATGGCAAAAACCACCACAATACTGTAAAGTAATTAGCCTCCAATTAAAATAAATAAATTTTTAAAAAAGAAAAGTGGATCTGCCACCCTCACCTCAGCCACCAGCACTTGTCTTTGGCAGCCCCAGGGGGCCACTTGAAAGGTGGCTAGTGCAACCCAGGAACTGATTTTAAATTAAATTAAAATTTTATTTCATTGAAATTTAAAAACCGACACCCAATTCAGTCATCGGACAACGCTTAAGTATATGTGTCTAATACGTCTAAGTAGAGGAGCTATCCCTTGAGTTCTGCCCCTGCCCTTGATTGGAGTGGATGGTGTCCTTTGGTGGTGGTCGTTTTAAATCCCTGGCGGGAGAACTAAGATCCCGCATTCCAGGTGACAAGGCCAAAAATAAATAAGTAGATTCAATTCGCTTAAAATATCTGTTGTAAAAATCAAATACGTAGATTCAATTCGCTTAAAATATCTGTTGTAAAACTCAATTAATCAATAATTTTTTTTTTTTTTTAAAGAAAAAGTCCCAGGGCTTCCACTAGAGGGGGCAGGGCTTCCATCCGTGGTTGGGGAACTACGATCCCGCATGCCAAACGGAGGCCAAAAAAAAAATTTTTTTTCAAAAATCCCCAAATTTTTAAAAAAGTAGCGGGGGGTGGGGAGGTGGAAAGCAATCAAATCCAGTTCTTCACAGGAGGACCGGGCCCTCCGAAGACCCAGGATTTAAATGCCAGAAGGCTTACGGACTGTGCGGGGGCGGATGGGAGGCTGGGGCAGCGGATAGACGGTGCTCGCTTTGGAGAGCTCGCCCCTTCCCATTTTCTCCGCCTTCTGGGAGGCGCTGCAACCACTAGAGGGCGCTGCGCGGGCCACGGAGATGCTCCCGCTACGCTTCGGACTGAATCCTGCTCCAGGTGGGTATGAAAGTGAAAGTGAAAGTCGCTCGGTAGTGTCGGACTCATTGCGACCCCATGGACTATACAGTCCATGGAATTCTCCAGGCCAGAATACTGGAATGTGGGTAGCCTTTCCCTTCTCCAGGGAATCTTCCCAAACCAGGGATCGAACGGGGATCTCCTGCATTGCAGGCGGATTCTTTACCCACTGAGCTTCAGGGAAGCACCAAGGTGGGTATATGTGCAAATAAAAATCAGAATCATGGTTTCCTCCTTTCACTCTTGACAGAGACCCCGGCCCAGCCCATACGAGTGTGAGACAACAACTGACCTCGTTGGGGCTTTGAGATCTTTTGTGTTACCCCTAAATCTGGAGGGAGATTGTTGTTTTATGAACAGAGCACTGGGTAAGAATCCTTTCTGTGGTCTTGCTGTGTCCTTTGAAAAGAAATCACTTTAGAGTCTTGGAGAGGCAGGGGTTTCTAAGATATAGGTCTGAGTTCCACCCTTGTGCCATTGGTCTAATAAACATTTATTGATCATCTGTTACCTGCGTGACCCTGTGCTAGTTACCATAGGGGACACAGATGAATGAGATGTGGCTGTGCCCTTGAGTAGTTCCTTGTCTACTTGGAACATAGGCAAGGAGATAAGATTATAGCTGTGTGGGGTAAAGGCTGTAAGGGGACACATCGTAAGGTGGTCATGGAAGGCTTCCTGGAGGAGGTGTGGCTTGACTGGAACTCAGGACAAGTCTGATTAGCTGGGTATGAGAGGGAAAAGGCCTTGAAGGTAGAAGGGCGGTCAGAGACAAGGTGCACGGCTGCACAGCTGCTCAGGATGGCAGGAGTGTGGCCCACAGGGCAGAGGAGTGGGGCATGCAGGTGGAGGGTAAGCAGGGTTGGGTGAAAGTCCTGGAGGAGCTCGGAGGAGACAGTCCCTGTCTTCCTTGTTTTGAGTAGTGCTCTAGGCTGGCTGTGAAGAATGGCCCGCAGAATTGTGAGATGGTGAGCAGGAAGTCAAGGCTGTTGGGAGCTGCTGCAGCGAAAAAAGAAAGAGGGGAAATTTATTTTTCTTATAAATATAAGTTTATACCTTTCTACCCTCTTCACCCATTTCACCCGAGTTACCAACTTTAAAAATTCCAAGGATTTCACAAAAAATTCTGGTTTCTGGTTTTTCTTGGAAAAAAGTCATAAGCCCTCATGACAGTAGCCCGCATCTTGGCCGACCACCACAGTAGGAGCAAGCAGCCACTGCTCTCTTTAAATGGGGTGGGCAAGCATTCGCAATCGCTCAGTCCAACTCTTTTCGACCTTTGGACTGCAGCTTGCCAGACTCCTCTGTCCATGGGAGTTTTGAGGCAAGAATACTGGAGTGGGTTGCCATTTTCCTCCTCCAGGGGATCTTCTTGACCCAGAGATTGAACCTGTGTCTCCTGTGTCTCCTGTATTGCAGGTGGATTCTTTACCCACAGAGCCATCAGGAAAGCCCTGAATCGGGGCATCACTCTTCACTTTGTCCCAGTCGCCGCTACCCCCTACTGCCCCTCACACACTAGTATCAGTTTCCATGCACTATCCTGCTGAGCCGGTGTTTTCTTACACTAGACGTGCTTCACTCATTTCCACTACCTGTTAGCGTTTGTATCTGATTCTTTTAGGACTTTGGGGCACACAAGAGTCTTTATGTGAGTGATCAGTCAGAGTACTGATCAGTACTCAGCCTGTTTGTTTTTCATGCACACTTCTGAGGGCAGTGCCTTTTAATCTGAGCTAGATTCTTCAAAAGTGTTTAATAATTACATTTAATATATTTTAACACATAGCTTTAAGAATACTAATTTTTTTTAGTTGATGACACTCAAGTGTGTCATCAATCAAATTTTATTTCCAGTGAGAAACAATGGTTTGTGGAACTAGGTTAAACTGTTTTGAAAAGGCCTCAGAAATAAGCTTTAGTAATAACTAGCCTGTTGAAGACTAGCTTGATAGTGCGAGGCTAGAAGCTTTAAAATGCCACCATTTGTCACTCATGTTTGTCAAGACTTTCTCAGTACTGACTATTGAAGTAAATTGTCTACTAAAGCTGGAATAAAACCGCGGATGGCGATCATAACTGCCATTTCAAATCAGATATACTAAAAAACAGGAACCCGCTGCTATGGAGGCTGAGAGGAACTGGGCAGAGGGAAGGCAACAACGACATTTTTTTTCCTTTGGAACACTTTTCACTGTATATCTTTGTATATTTCTGATTTTTAAACCATTTACAATATTCACTATTCCAAATGTAAATTAAAACTTTCCTTGTTCAACTTTATGATAAACCAGTGATTACTTAGGCATTCACTGTGATACGATAATAGAGCACTGATGTGAGAATTTCTTTTAAAGCTGGGCTCCACTTTTTAAAAATTTTGAAAATCACTTTTCTAAGAAAATGCTCTTTGCACTACCCAGACCCTCAAAGGCTTGGCTGGGGGGCGCTGCAGGGAGACCGCCCAGGCAGCAGGTGGCGCTGCCAACACCGCGAGCAACCTCCCCTCAACCTCCCTTTTCTCATCAATGGCGGGTGACGGTGGGGTCCTTTTTCTAGGGGTGGCTATTCTGAAGCCTGACCCCAGGTGCGGACGCGAGTTCCTGTCCCCGTGGGAGCTGTGGCCTCGAGGAGGGTTAGAGAAGACCATGGAGCTCTTCGTGCACCCCCATCCCGCGCGAGG
This sequence comes from Bos indicus x Bos taurus, assembly GCF_003369695.1. Taxonomy (NCBI): domain Eukaryota; kingdom Metazoa; phylum Chordata; class Mammalia; order Artiodactyla; family Bovidae; genus Bos; species Bos indicus x Bos taurus. Next base: position 118,747,521 of record NC_040077.1, read on the forward strand.
CGGGGCGGCAGCGGCGGCCCGGGGAGACACTGGCCCAGGGGGCAGAATTCGCGCCGGGCGGCAGGCGGCGTCGCGGGCAGCTCCGGGGCGGGCAGGGTCCTGGGTGAGAAGTGAGCCGGCGGCCTGAGGCGGCGACTGACTCGAGCAGGGCACCGGGGGGAGCCAGGAGGCTCGGCGAAGCGAGCGGGCCCTGAGCTGACAGATACACGGCGCGGCCCGGGCGGCGAGCGAGCGGGCGGGCGAGTGCGGGGCGCAGCCATGATCACTTCGGCCGGTGAGTGGGGCCGCCGCCGGCGCCGCCAGGGAGGAGCCGCCACGCCGGCTTTTAGCTGAGTCAGGGCCGGTGACTGGGCACCTCGGCGGAGGCGCGGCGCGCCTCGCTGTCCGAAGCCCACCTCCGGGCGGGAGCTGGCCGTGCGGCCCGGCCTCTCCGAGGGGGGCCCCGCGACCACCTCCGGCTCGGGGGGAAAATCGCGCTGAGTGGACCGGCTCGTCGTCCCTCCCCAGCCACTCCCCCCGACCCGTGCCCGCACCCTAGGGGCTTCCCGGGCCGGTCTGCGACCCCAACGGCTTTTCCTTAATTCCCTCCCTCCCGAGGTTGAGCGTGTGGGGCCGTCCGATCCCAGCCCTTTCTCGCGGGTGGTTAGGGTGGGATGGTTCCCTCTGTGCAGCCGGACAGTAAGGCAGCCCATGCTACACAGTACTTCCCGACCTGACCCAGCTCTTATCTTCTTTGGAGTGAAATCTAAATTAAACGAGGGCTGGGGCAGGTCGTTTCTGAGTTTATTCCAAGGATATTTTAATTAGGCACCCCGAGAACTTTTCCTGTGTACTGAGAATCAGCCTAAGGTTTTGAGGCTGGATGCGCGGTAACTCTGCTACCTTGAAGAAGGAACTCCTGGGTGTGCGGGCGGGTTTCCTCTACTTAACCCTTGAGCGCGTGGATTCGTGGAATGACGTTTGCAGTGGTATCAGCTCCGAAGTCAGTTTTCAAGTGGAGATTTTTAAGCCCCTCACTACAGATCGATCTGCACAAAGTTGTCCACAGTCTTGGTGCCTTTTTTTTTTTTTTTTTTTTTGCCGGCTCACAGACCTTTTTCTCGTCCTGCTTTACTCTACACTTGTCCCGCAAGTGTTTTGTTGTAAACAAACTGATGATCAGAAGACAGTGACTTGCACTTTTAAGGAACTTGTGTTTCTAAAGATTGCTTAAATTGGCGGGACCCTGGAAGGCATAATTTTACACTTGAAGAAATGCCACCGGTACATAGACTTTTGTTTTAGTTCAGTATAAGTAAAAGCTTTTCCAGTCAGAATTCTGTAAAGATAAAATTAGCATTAAATTTCTTACCACTTGTAAATGTAGGACTCATTATTTTTCAGATTCATCTTCTTAGCCCAAAGTACCTTCATCTCTTGCCTGGGTTGCTTTGAGAGCCCTAAGATTCTGTTTTTCCAACATTACCTCCATATAGTTTATTCTTCTTGTTGTAGTCAGAGTATTCTTTCTTAAACTTTAATCACATAATATTCTTTTGCTTAAAATCCTTCAGTGCTCTCTGTTGTGTTTATAATAAAATACAAATTTAAAGACCTACATGATTTGATTCCTGCTTTGTCTTGTACTACTCTCTTCTTCGGTTTTACATAATCATACTGGCCTTTCTGTTCCTTGAATATGTCAGTTTCTTTCCTATGGGCCCTGTCACATTCTCTTCCCCCTTTCTAAACTCTTCTTCCTCAAGTTTTCCCTTAGCTTCTCAGTCCTTAGTTTCTGATCACATTTTAGTCTTTCCTGATCATCCTATTAAAACATGCTGGGTCTCTCCCCCTGATCCATCCCCTTCCTTCATTACAGTCCTGTAATTACTTTGTTTACTTACCTGACTACTGTCTTTCTGTCTGTGGTAGAATTTTGGGCGGGAAACCTTTCATAATTCCTAGAACTGCCAAGCAGATGGCAGAACTTCAAAAGTGTATCTCGAATGAAGAAATCAGTTAACTAATCGAATCAATAAATCAGTCACTAGAGTATTTGAAGTAGAGGCTAAAAAGAAAACACTTGTATGGAACTTAATAGAATTTAAACCTGATGATTTCTGAAGTCCTGCTCTGAGGCTCAGTGATGGTAGAATAGTACTTATTTTGTTACTCATTGGTTACATTTACAGGATTACTTAATCAGCTTCTGCTCCAAACCTTTTTGTCACCTGATTTCCTGTTCTTTGGCTGGCTGTGGTTTAGGATCTGTCCCTGGTGCTAAAGAGAAGCTAACAGGTTCCAGTTTGAATTAGTCAGTTTATTTGTTCATTTATGGTCTAGGCACTTGCAGGACACTACAGACACAGTGGTGAATAAAAGGTCAGCATGTACTGTTAAGTTTTTCAAGAGTTTTGGCTGTGAAAGGGAGTGGAGAGAGAGATAGGGGGTTATTAAAAGGGAGATGTTAGAATGAAATTCTTTGAGGCAACTGTTTCAACTTCAGGCTGTGTCTTCTGGAGCATAGCTTCATGTTTATGAATAATATGCTATTTTAAATAATGCTATAAGTTGATACAGCAACTTAGATAGTACTTGCTGACTTCGTATTACGGCACAGGAGATTTTTTAGCATCCTGAAACCTTTCCCATTCCCCAGTGCACCCATCCCCCATCTAAAGGTGAGTTCTCCTGCTTTTAAGATGGGAAATATTTGTGTATGAAGTGTAGGTATTTGATTTCATTGTGTTCCATGGACAATGGCAGCATTTCTAAGCCAGGACAACCATGTAACACGTTAGTCATAAGTGAAACCAAACAGGAGAGTGTACAAAAATTTTCATCACGTCTTTTGGTAAAAGCAGTTCAGGCATACTGTTGATTGTTGATAAGGGAATGGGTAGCATTTTTAGTATTTTGATAAAGCGTTCTGCTGTTTACCATCTGTTCCAGATTTAAGGCACTCTTCTCTATTAGCTCTTCATTGTCACTAGTTCCCAATCTCCCCCCACCCCCCACATTGGATTCTTTAATCTGTTTTCTCTTCATGCTTTCAATTCAGCCTCTCTCTTCTGAATTTGTTATACCAACCTATAGCACCAAGAGGTTCCTTTTATTTGCATTTAAAGTTTTAGAATAGTAATATGCCCTAGCTAGAACCATGGCATAGTTTCCTTCGCTGAATTTTGTGTCTTTTCCCATATGACTCTTTAAAGACTCCTGAAGCTGTTTGGCAAACCTACACTTAACACTTAGAAATGACTACATCTACTAAGGAAAGTTGCCTTGACACTTTTTGTATCAGCTTACAGTTTCAACTCACTGTTGCAGAATGATTTTTAGGACCTACATGGAAAACATCTGAGAAACATTTTAGTTTGCTTTATGGTTCAAGGACAATAATTTCCCACTTTTTTCCCCCCCTTAATAATCCCTTTGATATGTGACTGTATTTCAGGGTGCATTTTTGGGAGAGAACAGTTATTTCCTCTACTCTTCACTGTTGGTGCCAACACCTCAGGCTCGCATGAGGATTGCTTTGCTTCAGTAACATGTCAGAACAAGTGAGATTGCTCATCATTTAGTGAAACCTTGTAGGTTACTTGTAATACAACAGAGGTGCCTTAATATAAGCATCTTGAAATAGTCAAATTATTTTACTCCATTGAGTTGACAAGTAAATATTCCTGCTTCTGTAAATAATTTTATGACTCTTGGTTTATTTCGTGTGAATAATTTTATTCTAAAATTGTGTAGGCAAGTTTCTCATTTTGGTCAGTCAATTAGGCCAGTGATTTTCAAACTATAATGAATATCAGTATTGTAAGGAAGGCTTGTGGCCCCATTACTGGACCCCACCCCCACAATTTTTGATTCACTAGATCTGTAATGGGGCCAAGAATTTTTATTTTTAACAAGTTCCCAGGTAATGTTTGTACCAATTGATCCAGGAGCCATACTTTGAAAACTGTTGAATTAGGCACATAATGTGATATATGTGGTATCGTGAGAGTTTGATAACAGTTAACTCTTGAACTTTGAAATAGAAACTTTTTGGTTTTAAAGAAAAATAATCATTCCTATAATGAAGTCACCCCTCAAAAAATGCTTATTTTCCAACTGTGATATATTTTTCATTAAGCATTAGTTTATCTTAGCATATATATTGCATAATCACAATATATAGCCTCCCTGGTGGCTTAGTTGGTAAAGAATCTGCCTGCAATGCAGGAGACCCCAGTTCGATCCTTGGGTTTGGAAGATGGCAACCCACTTCAGTATTTTTTCTTGGGGAATCCCATAGATAGAGGAGCTTGGCGGGCTACAGTCTATCAGGTCACAAGAGTTGGACACAGCTGAGCAACTAAATTAATCACAGTCTACCTTTTGTCTTGTAGCTGGAATTATTTCTCTTCTGGATGAAGAAGAACCACAGCTTAAGGTATGAGTTGAAGAAAATTAACTGGGCTTAATATTTGTGCTTTGAAACTGTTTGGCTATATTGATATTTGTGTATATTCCATCATTTAAAATAGCATCGTACCCAGTCTATAACCACTCATTGAAATCTAGACCCAGAAGACAGTGTTTTGGCAACAACAGTTGGTTTTCCCTAGAGTTTAGCAAAGCTGAGGCAAATAAATCTCAGTATGGTACCTAGAAACCAACCCCCCTCCAATTTTCTATATCAACAGAAATCACGTATTTTAAAACTTTTTTCATACGACAAGAATTTTAAATATACTTTAGTTGGCTCTAGGCACCTGAATTCATTTATATCCAAACCAGCAACCTAGAGTCAATCTTACACATACTGTCAAAGAATAAAAATGTTCAGTATGATAAGGAGTGACATTATATGGCTAGTCTCATGTTCTATGACTGAAAACAGAAAGGAAGTATGTAAGCCAAAGAGAAAATGTAAGTTAGTTGGTAAACTTTTATATTTGTCATAGATTAAAACTTTTAGTAAATATGACTTAAAATTTGGCCATTGATTTGTTTGCTTTTTTTTTTTAAGGAAATATAATGATAAGCCTGTCTCAAAATCGAATTTTGGTTTTATCTTCTACAGGAATTTGCACTACACAAATTGAATGCAGTTGTCAATGACTTCTGGGCAGAAATTTCTGAGTCTGTAGACAAAATGTAAGAATTTGTTTCTATTAATTGGAATAAAGTAGATCAACCTTAATTATCCATGGATGTGGGTCTTGTGATTTATAAATTCATTTAGAAATTTGCTGCCACTAAATTGTGACTTGAGTATATAGATTTGGAATTTTTAAAGAGAACCACAGTTTGAACTAGGCCTATACTTCCTAATTTCTTTCAGAGAAGTTTTGTATGAAGATGAAGGGTTCCGGAGTCGGCAGTTTGCGGCCTTAGTGGCATCTAAAGTATTTTATCACCTGGGGGCTTTTGAGGAGTCTCTGAATTATGCACTTGGAGCAGGTGACCTCTTCAATGTCAATGATAACTCTGAATATGTGGAAACTATTATAGGTAATTATCTTCCATCTAGTAAGGCTTTATATTGTTGGCCTCTTTCTTGCTCTCCTACATATAGCATTTTTCCCCCCTGAATTACTCTTTGATGTTGGCACGTTCCATTTTAATGAAAGTTCATAATCTTTCTACAGTAATCTTATGCAGACTTGAGTTTTTAGATCTGCCTTAGAATTCTGTGCTGTTATTTATCATAATAAACAGTAACATCAATAACAGTAATTATTAATGAAAGCACTCACCTCACAAAATATTTTAAGAGTGACTAAGAAATTATTCAGAAACAGCTGACTTAAGGCAAAGTTAGTTATCTCAGTGGTTATGGTCATCTCTTTTCCAGTGGGCATATGCTTATACAAAAAAATTTAATCAGGTTATTGTGAATAACAGAAATTAAATGATAGCAATTTATAGAACTGTTTCTAGCACAAACATTATTCAGTATTTCTACTGTGCTAGGCACTGTCTTGGTCATTCTTCATTTCATGGTTTATTCATAGCTTTCCTGTGAAGGGGGAGCTCACCCTGTTGTAAAGATGAGAAAACTTGGGTTTCAAGATGATAAAGACACATGGTTATTAAATAGGAGGGTCAGAATTTAAAATCTAGGCTTAATCTCTACGAAATCCATATTGTTTCTACTAGTAACCGTTGTTGTCTTATTTTTTTCTGTATTTTTGAAGTGAGAAGGTAGCACACAGGCAAGCCTCTGGGTTCTCCATCTTGCAAGTTGAATCAGCTCTGTAAGATTTTGTTCTGAGCTTTTGTAGCTTTAAAAATATTAGAAAACACTTGCTCTAATAGATGAAAGAAGAGATTGTGTACCCTTCAGACATGTCTTTAGGAATATCAAGCTTTAGGTCATAATTACAGATAGCCCAAGAGTGTTTTCTGGAAATGTGTATAGTATAGCTAGTTTTTTTAATTCCTGATTAAGAGGAGATCTGTATTATTCCCCTGCACTTTTAAAGGGAGAAAATTGGTATTCTCTTTCAGAAATTGGGAAATGCTGTACTAGGGAGTCCAAAGGGGTACTTTTCAAATGTCCCTGAAGTTTGTAGTAAGATTTTGTGTTCACATTTAAAAATTTTTTGCCATGATGGTGCGAGGATGTTTCAAGCTTTATTGTTGTTGGGGATTCATTAAATTGGAGTTTTCATCTGTGAATCCTGTGGGAAGAACAGATTATTTTAAAGAATAGACCATATCATTTGAAACCAGAACACTTCCCCTGCATTGTTAGGAATGGGGAGTTAAATTCTTTTATCTCTTTTCTTTTATTTGAAGGATTTATTTTGATGAGTGTTGATAATTTTATCCAGCATTGATCTGCAGGTGCTTGTAATGTTACCATTTTACAAATGATTTTAATCAGGACAGTTGGTCCATGAGGTGGCAGCTTCCTTCCTGTGTATCATCTTAATCTTAGCTTGTAAGAGGTGATTGTTGATTGGTAGACCAGTTCTGTTTGCTCTTCTTTAGGTAGAAATGGGGTTCACCCTTCTAGTTTTCTTGGGACTATTAGAATGGATTTTTTTTTTTTTTTCATAATATCAGTGAGATCTGTGAAAAGATACATAAAATAGAATTTAGGAACACCTTCGTAGGACCTTAAATGAATGTCATAAACAGTACACTCAGAAAACTCAAGGCTAAAAATTTTCTCCCAATTGTAATAAGACTTTAGCTAGAAATGAGGCTACAGTTAGTATATACCTGGTAAGTGAGAGCACGAGTCTCATTTGAAACTAGGAGGTAACATTTTTCTTTCTCCATTATTAAATCTGAGATTCCTCTCTGGTGAGACAGGGGTAATGTTTCCTCGCAACTACATTTGGTTCAAAAAGCTCCTGTTGGGGCCTGGTAAAGATTTTCTGCAATGAAAATTGTTTAAGGTCTGTGTTGTGACTGCCACTTTGTTCTTACTAACTGTACCTGAACCTGTCTAATTCTTCCTGGATCGATCCTGAACCTGGTATATTCCAGTTTAGGAAAGTGTTCTGCTTCCCCCGAATATAGCCCCATTGACATGGGCCTTGTAGTCGATCGGCAGTTCTTCCTGCTAGTTCAATCATTTCTGTTTGCTAAGGCTGTAGTTTGCAACTCATTAATCTTGTCCTTGTACCTTTCTCTTTGAAATGGAGAGTGACAAGCCAGTGAGTTATAGAGAGGACAGCTGTTATATATCTCATTTAGCTTGAGTGGCTATCTTCCTTATGAAGGTGGAAGAAGTCTTAGGGTAATTTCCCTTTTTGGTTGCTCTTAACAAGTTTATGGTATGATGGTAAAGTAGTGTAAGTTGTAAACATGATACTTCCTCCCCTTTCATCCAAATCATTGTGAAATGTGAAAGCCAAATAGTGCATGTGCACCACTGCATGAATTTTCATACTCTAGGGGAGAGGGGAAATATGTGTGAAAAGTTCTCCCTACCTCACATTGAGGCAGTGAATATTTTAGTTGATTGCTGGAAAGGGTTTTGGAAATCTTCTTTAGGATTGCCTTTGGGACCAGTGACACATTTCAGGTCATTTCACCATTATTCTACAAAGATGATTAAGGCAGGCTCTACTCTCAAGGAACTAATAGTTTCATTAATGTGAAGACTGATAATTTATTGCCACGTGATAATTGCTACAATAGGTTTTTGTTAATATTCTCAATGGCAAGTGTTTGTTTTTTGAAAAGTGAAACAGTCAGCTATTTGTAGCCAACTCTGTAAAATAAGCAGCTTGGCCAAGTTGAATAATGTAATTTTGGTCAAAGTACAGTAAAAAGATAGTAATGTTTTAAATAATGTCAACTTATGGAATTAGTATAACTGTTATGAAGGGAGGTATTGTTTGAAGGTATAACTTCTAGCATTTAAAATATTTGAAATTTACTTATTACTCCACAGTCATCCCGTAAGTTTTCATGGTGATAAATGTAGGTATTGTCCTTTCTAGTAGTATCAGCCCAATTTACAAAGTAATCAGTTATTTTATTTTCTCTGTAGCAAAGTGCATTGATCACTACACCAAACAATGTGTGGAAAATGCAGATTTGCCCGAAGGAGAAAAAAAACCAATTGACCAGAGATTGGAAGGCATTGTGAATAAAATGTTTCAAAGATGTCTGGATGATCACAAGTATAAGCAAGCTATCGGCATTGCTCTGGAAACACGAAGACTGGACGTCTTTGAGAAGACTATACTTGAGTCGGTAGGTAGAGGGTGCAACTTTAGAGATTGTTATTGATGAAGAATCAGCAGAGCAAATTATTAAAACTGAAAATTATAGTGAGAAGAAACTCTAGCTTAGAATAAAATGCAATGCTCTTTTGAAAAAAGTTTATTTTTATGATTTTAAAATATGCTTTTTTATATTTTTAATGTATTTTAAAGGAATTTTGGCTGTGCTTGTTGAATAGCCTCTTTTGTCTTACCACTTTTATTCCTTTGAGGTCTTGCATGGGGAAGTTGTCTTAATTAGGCTTTCTCTAGTTGCTGTGCTTGGGCTTCTCATTGCCGTGGCTTCTCTTACTATAGCGCATGGGCTCTAGGGTGCAGGCTTCAGTAGTATGGCACGTGGCCGTGGCTCTCCTAAGGCACGGGGAATCTTCCCAGGCCAGGGATTGAACCTGTGACCCTTGCATTAGCAGGCAGATTCTTAACCACTGGACCATCAGAGAAGTCCTCTGCCCTTTTAAAGAAGACTATAATGATAGCTACTATTGTAGTCCCTTTATTACGGCTAAAACTATACTTTCCTAGTTTGGGGGTGTTTTGCAATAATTATGACAATTGTAAGTCACCAACCAATGTGGTCAGAGAGGTGCAAGCCTGAGTTAAATGAAGATTGATCTGTTAAGTGCCCACTTAGCCTGCCTCACCCTCTTTCCTTCTCCACGAGCTAGCTCTCTGTACTCCAGCCATCTTGACTTTGTCTCTTCTTCTAGATGGACGGTGCCTCATTCCCCTTACCAAAAACATTGCCCCTCCGGAAAACATCCTTTTCTTTTCCTTACCTGCTTTATTCCTGTTCAAGATTCATAGTTCAGTTCACCTGTCATTTGTTTACAGATCCTTCTGTCACTCCCTGCCAGCCATATCCTCCTCAACCCCTAGATCCAACTAGGTCCACCAGATCAGAACCTACTTGAGGACAGGTGCTTTTACCACTGGGTCCCTAAAGCCTAAGGCAGCATTTAGCAGCAGTGGTAAGATTTGTTTAAATAAGTGTAAATATATGAATGGCCCAGTGTCATAGAATGGCCCTTATTTTGCTGTTTGATTTTTGTGCAGTTACTCCTTGTCTTCAGGTGACTAGAACTAAAATACTTGTTTTTATTCATTCAACACTGTTCTCGGCAATGGAGATAACAGTGGGAAGCAAGGAACAAAGTTCCTGCTCAAATGGAATAATCCATTAGGGGAACCGGCAGTGACACCTATTCCCTGTAAGGTAAAGAGGTGATAAGTGTTTAAAAAAAGAGTAAAGCAAAGTAAGAAGTACATCTTACTTTGTCTCCCAATGCTCATATACATATATTAATGCTGCTAAGTCACTACAGTCGTGTCCGACTTCGTGCGACCCCATAGACGGAAGCCCACCAGGCTCCCTCGTCCCTGGGATTCTCCAGGCAAGAATGCTGGAGTGGGTTGCCATTTCCTTCTCCAGTGCGTGAAAGTGAAAAGTAAAAGGGAAGTCACTCAGTCATGTCCGACTCTTAGCGACCCATGGACTGCAGCCTACCAGGCTCCTCCGTCCATGGGATTTTCCAGGCAAAAGTACTGGAGTGGGGTACCATCGCCTCCTCCGACATATATTAATAGATGTAACTTAAGATGAAATGTGCTGTGCTTAGTCACTCAGTTGTGTCCGACTCTCTGTGACCCCATGGACTGTATCCCTCCAGGCTCCTCTGTCCATGGGGATTCTCCAGGCAAGAATACTAGAGTGGGTTGCCATGCCCTCCTCTAGGGGATCTTCCCAAACCAGGGACAGAACCCAGGTCTCCCTCATTGCAGGCAGATTCTTTTTGTCTGAGCCACCAGGGAAGCCCATAAGATGAAATAATACCTACTTTTTCTGCTTGTGATATAATCATGGTATTTTAAAATTGTACTTCATTTTTTTGAAAAATGTTAGTCTATTAAGTTGATTTCATTATGTGTGCAGATTTGTCACAACTTGCTTACAAAATAAATTTTATCATTGAATGTTAACTTTCTTTAAATTCTATAGCAATTTACAGCTTTTCAAAAGTTTTGCATGCTTTTTATATAATCCTGTATTAACCCTTTTTAATCCCCTACTCTTCTACCACCCCTCCCCCTTCCCTGTCCCCTCTGATAACTACTAGTTTGTTCCCTATATCTGTGAGTCTGCTTTTGTTTTTTATTTTATTCACTATTTTGTTGTGTTTTTTAGATTCCACGTATAAGTGATACCATATGGTATTTGTCTTTCTCTATCTGACTTTATTTTACTTGGCATAGTGCCCTCCACATCCATCCACGTTGCTGCAAATGGCAAAATTTCATTCTTTTTTATGACTGAGTAGCATTCCCTTGTATATATACATATGTGTGTGTGCATATATATGTGTGTGTGTATGCATATGTATGTACACACACATATCTTTATCCATTCATCTGTTGATGGATACTTAAGTTGCTTCCATATCTTGGCTATTATTAATAACACTGCTATGAATATTGGGATGCACAACGGAAGTCTTTCTGAATTAGTGAATTTTTTTGAATTTTACATTTCTCAACTCCATTTTTGAGAAATACTCCTGTAGCTCTTCAGCATTCTTGTTTATGCTGAAGAACTTTTATAGGTTGGTATCTCAAAATTCAGGCATGCTTTGAAGAACCACAAGGTAAACATAAATAATCAGGAGTAAAAACTTCCTCAGGAGAGTGCCAGTTAGATGTGACGGCACTCAAAGCTTGAGTCACTCAGAGCTAGAGAACAGTTCTATCGTCTTGTGTTCCTGGTCATTGAATATAGGCGATAAATCCTGAGGATTAGCTAGGTTGTCTGCTTGGTATATGGACAGTTGTGTAGATCTTTTTATAATAATTAACAGCACCACTCTGTTATAGTATACTGTGTTCATATAGTGATGATTCTGGATGAGCACTAAATATTTGTTTTCAACCCATTTTTTCATGAAGACGGGGAAATAGGTAATTTTCTTTTAAGATTTTCATCTAAAATAGTTAAAAATTTTAAATTTTATTTAAGTAGCAAATAAAGCTTTAGCTGCCTAGAATGACTAAAGAATATTGATTTAAATAATTTGATTTCTAAATAAACATGCTTCAGTAACTAGATAATGATGTCTCTTCAAATTATGTCTTTCAGAATGATGTCCCAGGAATGCTGGCTTATAGCTTGAAGCTCTGCATGTCTTTAATGCAGAATAAACAGTTTCGGAATAAAGTACTGAGAGTCCTAGTTAAAATCTACATGAATTTAGAGAAACCTGATTTCATCAATGTTTGTCAGGTAATAACATTGTATTATTTTACACTGTATTGCTGGGTAATGCCTCACTACCTCATGTGTGTACCTCATCACATCACTGTAATTTCATACATATATCTGTCAATTGATCTTTACAACAGCCCTGTGAAGATAAGTTGTGTATTTATGTTCTGCTTTACTGATTAAAAAACCTGAAGTTCTCAAAACTAAAAAGCTATTTTGTTATAATGTATTCCTTGTGTTCTTTTTTTTATTTTGAAAATAATCCAGGCATTTAAGGAAGTTTTTGGAAATGAGGTTAAAAAAAAATAAATAGAAGAAAAAATAAAGATAAAAACAGTACCTATGTTATGTCATTCTAAAAGAATTTCACATATAAAAATTATCATTGGTTTCATTTCCCAAACACAACCAGGACCTTTGAGTATTTTCTTTCTCTCTTTTAATGTATGGATTTCCTTGCCTAATTAAAAAGAAATTAAGACAGTACAGAAAATATATAAAATGAAATCTGTATCTATCCCTTTCCCTGGGCATTTTCCCAGTTAAAAGATTCATAGATGTTTTCCTCCAAAAACATATGGAGCTACGTCATTCTTCTCAATGACTGGATTGTATTTTTATTGACTGGAAATGCTCAGTTTGCTTTTCAACAGTTACCACACTGTAAATTTCTGTATTCTGCTTAGAGCATAGCATTTTATCACACATTTTTTTATTTGTTCACTATAATGTATTCTCAATATGTGTTTCTATCCTCTATACATATTTAAAATTTAGATTAATGCATCCTTTTTTGAATGCTTTTTAAAAAAAAATCATTATAGGCTATTACAAGATAGTGAATATAGTTCTCTGAACTCTGTTGCTCATCGATTTTATGTATACCTTTTGATGCTTTTTAAAGCAAGTGTGAAACACAGAAAAAGTTGGAAGAAAAATATCCACCTTTATGTCACTTGAAGTCTACTAACATTTTAGTATATTTCCTTTCACTTTTCTCTATATAGTTTTTTTTTTGAGTTTTGTTTGCTTCTAAATAGTTTTTAATAGTTTCTTACGTGTTTTTTTAAAAGTTACATGAAAAACGATAGTCCTTTGCCTTCTTTTCTCAGTGTATTTCAGTTTTATTTCCCAGAAGTAATTTTATTTATTTTAGTATTTTATTCCTTGTCCCTGAAAAAATATTTTTTGAATTTTACGTTTTTAAAATTTATTTTTGAACAGATGATATTACGTTCACATGACTCAAAATTCATGAAGGACCAAGGGGTATATAGTTAAAAGTCTTCCTGCCACTTCTCCCTTTGGCTTCCAAGTTCCCTTACCTGGAAGCAAACTATCAATTATATATGTCCTTCAGTTTAATGTTTTTTCCATGTTTTAACTCTTCACAAACTCTTGTACGAACTCTTTCTTGATTATGCAGTAGTCATTCAGTGGGTGTTCTTTGCCTTTTTTATCCAGTCTTGTGTTATTGGTCATTTATTTTGTTTCCATAATTTCCTGTTCTTAGTTTATAATAATTTTGATTAATGTGTTCATTTTGAAATTGAGTTACTTGCTATTTAAAACAAATTTTAAATTGAACTCTTAAATATCCTAGGTTTATTGGATGGCTTTTGTTAAAACATGTGGCAGATCATAAGAGTAGTAAGAGAAATGCTTCTGAATGTTCATGTTAGTGCCTCTTGTCCTAGCCCAGCACAATGCAGTGCTGCGTTATGAATGAATAAATGAATGGCTCCTACAGTTTATGGTAAAGCAGAAATTAGAAGTTTTGTTTGCTTCTAAATCACTATCAAGAGCACTTGATAGTGATTTATGAGTAAGTTTTAAAGAAGTCAGGATTCATTCACCAACCAGTTATTAAGTATTGCTAATTGCCAGGCACAGTATTAGGAGCCGTGAGCATAACTTGTATGGACTTTCTTATAGGAGGCAGATTCTACTTTCAGGAAAATTCTGGTGCCAGGATGAAAAGTGGAATGCTGTTATTAGACTAGATAGTTAGTTTGCTGCAGTTTGCCTTCACTTTTATTTATGGTTTCCCGTGTTGTTGACTGTAACTCTTTAAGTATCTTACAGAGCAAAATTTTCGATTACTATGTAATTGTTCTCTATCTGTGTTTCAGTGCCTAATTTTCTTAGATGATCCTCAGGCCGTGAGTGATATCTTAGAAAAACTGGTAAAGGAAGACAACCTCCTGATGGCCTATCAGATTTGTTTTGATTTGTATGAAAGTGCTAGCCAGCAGTTTTTGTCATCCGTAATCCAGAATCTTCGAACTGTTGGCACCCCTCTTGCTTCTGTGCCTGGGTCCACCAACACAGGCACTGTTCCAGGATCAGAGAGAGAAAGGTACGCCTATCTGTTTCTGCATAGAACTAATCCAGCTATCTTTATCTTATCTGGGGAGTAGAGAGAGTATTTCTAGTCAACATAGTCTAAGAATAAATACCATTAGGTTTCATAGATTGTAAACTCTTAAGAAGACTGTTGCTGTGTTTTGCACTCTGCTGGGCACATTAAGGAAAATGAAAAAAAAATGGACCCTCCTGGAAACAATGAAAGTGGTTGTCTGATGGGGCGGGTGTGGGTCCTGCATGCTTTCTTATCAAGTAAATTTAAAAATCTCAGGTAGGGTAGGTTGGGCTAGATTTTAGGTGTTTGGTTAGATATTTTACAGGTAGAAACATCCTTAGCTTTTTTATGCTTTTATTAGAACTGATAAAAATTATTATAATCCAGTAATCTTCATTTATCTAGGTTTTTAAAAAATTTTTCTCAACATTATTTTGTAGATTTTGGTACAGGACTTTTGTACATTTTCCCCTAAAGTTATTCCTAAGTATATTATGTCTTTTGATACTATTGTAAGTGCTATGTTTAAGTTTCAATTCAATTTAAATTGCTTATTGCTAATATGTAGAATTATACTTGATTGTTGTATATTAAAATTGAATCCCACAACCTTACTTAAGTCATTTAGTGGGTCGAGTAAATTTTTTTATAGTAATATTCTTTTATAACCTGTAGTTTATCTGTACTGAAATTAGTTTTCCTAAGTATTTACAAAGGAGGCTTGTTTAGCATAGTTTCTAGAACTTCCTGTTCTGTTGTGTTGTGGAGTTTTAAACAGAATGGTGTCTTATGTTGTGAGATCTCCTGGCTCTGTTTCCTTTCTCACGTTCATTTTGGCCTTCTTTTTCCCTCGTTTCTGCTTTCTTAATTTGAATTCTATGCCCAGCATTTTCTCTTTTGTGTTTTGCTTTGACCTAGAAGAGAGTGTTGGCCGGTCGGTTTTAAGAGTTGTTGGAGCTCTGACTGCTTTACTTCAGACTGGTTTTGTGGCCGGTGGTGGTGGCTCTGTTTTGGGAATCTGGGAGATACTTTGTCCCCTGGTTTCGTTGTATTTATTGTCCTTTTTATTTGCTAACCTAGTTAGTTGCTTTGCGTGTTTTATGAAATTATCTGGCGGAAATTTGGTAACTGAAGTGCCTCCATCTTATTTTACAGTCTTTTCTGTTTCTTAACAGCAGTACTTTAAAAGTTATTTAGTGTTTTTTCCTTGCAAAATACTTCTTATGGACATGGTTCAGATCTTCCGTTTGATTAAAAGGAAAGAGAAAAAGTCACCCACACATACCATTCAGAAAAGATTTATCATACTGATAACTGTTGGTTCTCTTCGTTTTAGTGACTCGATGGAAACGGAAGAAAAGACAGGTAGTGTACTTGTAGGAAAGACGCCAGAAGTGGTAAGTGTGCTTTTTGAAGTTGAGGTTTCCATTTAAACATAGATTTCCACACTATATTGTAAATTACTTAAAAGTGTTACATACCTGTTTTTATGGAGGTTTATTAATAAGTTTGATATCAAAGTTATTTTATAAAAATAGACTTTGTATAAAAAGTAAAATTTTAAAAATTAATCTCAGGAAATTCCTTGGTGGTCCAAGGTTAGGCCTTGGCGCTTTCACTGCTGAGGGCCTGAGTTCATTCCCTGCTTGAGTGGGGAACTAAAATCCCACAAGCTGCACAGCACAGGCAAAAAGCAAAAGATTGATCCCAGAAAACACTTGCCTTAGAAGAAATCAAGTCCCCAGATCCGTACCAAAGAATGAACTCTGTTCAGAATAACTCTGAATTATATGTCATAGCGTGAGAAAAAAACTATGGCCTCTAACAAATAAATGGCAACTTGTAGAGACAGAGGACAATTTAGTTGTCTTTATTTTTAATATTCATAGTGTACTTACGAGTGAGGCAAGGATTAGAGCAGTAGTCTCTTGGATGTAATGTGTCCTACATCAGAATTTTTGGTTTCTGGTTATCAGGTATATAAATTTCAACTCTTCTTGTGGTTGGAACAAGTTGTGTTGGTGGCTTGGTATAATTCATGAGATCATATATATGTGTTGATTAAAAGTGCTTTTTCTGAATTTTGAAGAGAGAGTTTCTCACCTAAACTATGAGTTGGCTAAGTATAAAATAGTTCTTCCTGCATATCATCATTACTCTTACAGATTTTTAAAAAATTTTTTGTATTGGAAGCGTGCTTAAGTTTTTTTATGTGTATGACTGAATTTCACTGGTTTAAGGCTATTGAAATTAGCTTACTGGATTTCAGTAATATAATAATTTTCATTCTTGTTTGTTTTGGCAGAGTCCAGAGCCCAAGGACCAGACTTTGAAAATGATTAAAATTCTAAGTGGTGAAATGGCTATTGAGTTACATCTACAGTTTTTAATACGAAACAATAATACAGATCTCATGATTCTAAAAAACACAAAGGTAGAAAATTTATCTGTAATGGAGGCTTTTTTCTTATATTTATTTCTTTGTTGATTATAAGTACTTAATACTTCTTATTGAATAATTTGTTGCATTTTGTGAAGGAAATACATTTTTGAAAAAACAATGGGAGAGACACTTGATCTTACTGAAGAAGAAAGGGAATTAATACTGATTGAACTGTTTTTTGTGTTAGTCTGTCACTGGGAAGTTTAGTGTTTTTTTTTTTTTTTTAATTTGTTTATTTTTTAATTGAAGGATAATTGCTCTACAGAATTTTGTTGTTTTCTGTCAAACCTCAATATGAATCAGCCATAGGTATACATATGGTTTGGTTTTAGTTGCTAAGTTGTGTCCGACTCTTGCGACCCCATGGACTGTAGCCTGCCAGGCTTCTCTGTCCATGGGATTCTCCAGGCAAGAATACTGGAGTGGGTTGCCATTTCCTTCTTCAAGGTATACATATATCCCCTCTCTTTTGAACCTCCCTCCCCATCCCATTCCTCTAGGTTGATATAGAGCCCCCGTTTGAGTTTCCTGAGACATATAGCAAATTCCTATTGGCTATCTACTTTACATATGGTAATAGCTAACTTTTATTTGAATGTGTACATGTGGCATTTGGACAGATACCACAATCAGAGCATTAATACAGGTTGTGTGTTTGTTTTTCCCAGTGAACTGCAGACTCCTTGAGAACAGGGGTTCTTAACCTTGGTATTGTAACCTTTGCTGAGATATTCATCCTGATAATCGTTCACTTTAATTTTTGAACAGATAATCTATTCATCTGGTTCCAAAAAAATTTTAGTATGAAAAGATACATACTGTGAAAAATCTTCCTGCCTTGCCTGTGTTATTTACCCAAATCCTTTCCCAAAGTCATTTTACATAGTCATATATTATTTCATTAATATGAAGTTGTTTGATTGAGGTGTATGTAATCATTCTTCTCTGGATTTTTAAAATAATTTTTACAAGTGTGCAAGAGAAAAATTTGCATCTATGACAGTTTTCTGATGTTTATCTTTATAGTGCAGTTGAATTAAACAGAATTGCTCTGGTGCTGCCAGAGGTACAGTGCCAGAAGAGGTACACCATTGTTCCTCAAGTTACATCCATTCTTGGAGACCTTGAGCAGGATATCAGAGAGAAATGGCAAACTATTTAGAAACTAACAATTAGAATATCTACTATTAAATTCTTACTTGAAATCTATTGACCTCAAGTTAAGACCACAAATAAAACTTTTGATTTGCTGTTTTTTAATTAGCTATTTAATCTTTATAAAGAAATTTCCAAGATTCATATTTTAAATGCTGATTCAGTTTACTCATGTTTTCACCACAAAATAGTGCTTCTTATTGTGTGTTTACATGCAAGCTTGCATTTGTATGAATACAAATGATAAATATCTGTGTTTGTTTTTTAGGATGCAGTAAGGAATTCTGTCTGTCATACAGCAACTGTCATAGCAAACTCTTTTATGCACTGCGGCACTACCAGTGACCAGTTTCTTAGGTAAATGTACTCGTAGGCTCCCACTTCAGTTTAAAAGTGTCTCTGACAGAGACTCTGTTGTCACTATTACATGGATGTGAGGAACTTTACCTGCTTGTCAGTCCTAAATTTTAAATTCTACTTTTGCTATTTTATAAATTTTTTTAATTGCATTTATCTACGTGTTTTGAGGTAAAATTAATTTTCTTCATTAGTTGCCTTGAATACAGATTTTTTAATGAAATATATTAACCTCTGAAGTTTGATACAATTTTGCTTTTGCTCATAGTATAATTACATATGTGTTTTTAGAAAGTCCTTAGAATATTAAGAGGCCTTAAGAGGTAAAACAGAATCATCAGTAACTTGAAATCCATAAAGTAAAATGATTTTTAACAGTTCAAGGTAAAAATGTTAGAGCTTTGACTTTAGTATTATAAAAAGCTTTATGAAATTCATTTTAATAATATTGCTAAATTTTGTTTTCTTACAGAGATAACTTGGAATGGTTAGCCAGAGCCACTAATTGGGCAAAATTTACAGCTACAGCCAGTTTGGGTGTGATTCATAAGGTAATATATACTGGTCTCTGTGAGCAGGCATCAGAACAGAAACAATTTTTCTCGAGTTAAGGAACAAAAAAATCGGGACTTCCCTGGCAGTCCAGTGCTTGAGACTCGGAGCATCCAATTCAGTGGACAGACCAGGGAATTAAGATCCCACATGCCACGTAGTGCAACAACAACAAAAAATAGAGAAACATGTTTACTATAATGCATTGACAAGTACCTTTTGTTAAATTAGATCAGTCCTTATACAGGGAAGGATGAAGTAAATAAGAAATGTGTGGGTTTTTTTTTTTAATAAGTAGAAATCTTTTGTGTGTGAAGAGTAAGCCCTTTCTTAAAAGATGAATTGAAATAATTATTTGCAGAGTCTAAGATAAATTTGGGGAAATGTTATGAAACAAAGAGGAGGGGAATGGAAGCATTTGTTTCTAACTAAGATGTGATTTAGGATCACTTAAATCTGTCTTCTGTGAGTGATAAAGTTGCTTAGAAGAGAACTCCACTTCCTCCTTCACTCTGGAGAAAAAGCAATAGTCATAGAAAATGTTTCTCTCACTTTCTTTTACTGACACCTCTGTGGTGGCTCACATTTACAGGGTCATGAGAAGGAAGCATTACAGTTAATGGCAACATACCTTCCCAAGGACACCTCTCCAGGGTCAGCCTATCAGGAAGGTGGAGGTCTCTATGCATTAGGTCTCATTCATGCCAATCATGGTGGTGATATAATTGACTATCTGCTTAACCAGCTTAAGAATGCCAGCAATGACGTAAGTATTATAATGCACAACTAAATTCCCATTACTTAAGAATGAGGGAAACATTATATTTGCCAAATTATTTCAGTGAATAGAAGAAATCTTGTAGGATTCCCAAATCTACATTCCCAGATCTAAAGTACTGTTTTCATAGAATATTATCTTTTAAAGGTAATTTCCTCTCCTCCTCTGTAAGCTAAAATTGTGTTTGTAGTCCCTTAAACCTTATGTGTGAAAAGTGAAATTAAGTATCAGATATTTATAAAATGTACATTGTATGCATTGTAAGACACTTTAGAGTCTTGTTATGTTACATAAGTGATTTTCTGTTATTTTATAGGAAACCAAAGCCCCTCCAAAATTGCCTGTACTCTTTTGGGAGTCAGAATTCTTGCTTGTGTAATCTTTTTGGTGATTTTTAAATGTAACTCTTTTAGAAAAACTTATTAAGCATCCCTGTTTTTATTTTGAGGAGCCATGACAGGATTTTAGACTTTTTAAAGTTTTATGTTAGGGTAGTCTCTATTAGAAAGCTATCGGGAGAATAGCTCAGTGAGCCAGAAAACTTTGTCCTACTTTAGCAAAAAGACTGAGATCAGTAGGATGGTCTGTCTCAGCTAATATGCCCCTATCCACAAATCTTACATAATTTATAGATATCACTGCCTTAAATTTCTGGTGATCTCAGGTAAAAATTTTCTTACCAGATAAAGCTTTTTGATTACCATCAACAAAAACCTCTGCTGACCAGCTTAAACAAGGAGTTTATTGGAACTAGCTTATATAATTAAAGGAAAAGCTGGTGAACTAGTTCTCACAAAGGTTAAAGCAGGGTGATTCTGGGAATCTTGGTAATACGAACTAATGGAATGGTCTCGTCGGGACTCTGCTGTCAGGATGAATAAACTTGAAATGTTTTTGGTCCTTGGGTCCTTCCACTTAAGAAAGATTAAAATTCCAGAGGAGCATCTGATTGGCCTGTCTAGAGTCACAGGCCCACACTTTCCCCAGGGGAATATGAGAGTTTATTTTCAATGACAGTCTCACCAAGATTTGAACCAGTAGGGAGGAAAATTCCCCAAGCAGGACTGAGGTACTGTCACTAATAAAAGGATACTGTACATTCAAAAGTAACAGATCATCACACAAATATTCTCCAAATAAAGACAAACTTTTGCTCTTGACACCATTTTCTCCCACTTTCTTCATAACCATGTTCCATTAGGTTCCTTCTCCTCTGTGCTTCCTCCCTC
Source organism: Bos indicus x Bos taurus (assembly GCF_003369695.1). NCBI lineage: Eukaryota > Metazoa > Chordata > Mammalia > Artiodactyla > Bovidae > Bos > Bos indicus x Bos taurus. The sequence continues at coordinate 118,768,370 of NC_040077.1, forward strand.
AGTTCATAAGCATATTCACCTATCCTAAAAAGACTCTTTTCTTGCAGTTGCTTCTCTCTCTTAGTTGTTGTCATCTGTCTCCTCCCTTCTTGTGTAAACTTATTAAAAGAGAGCTGTACTGTCTCCACTTTGTTTTCATTTCCTTAACTCCCCATTAGTTTATATCAGCAGGCAGCATTCTTTCGAAACTGAAATTGTGAGGTTACCACTGACCCTCTGTATCCTTTGATAATATCCACTAGGCCAAATGCTCTCCATGCCAACAGCACAATATATTTTGAAAGTAAAATGAAAGGTTGGATTTTAAGTACTGTGTACCAGATAAATGGAGCCCATGCTTTTTCTCTAGATCGTTAGACATGGTGGCAGTCTAGGCCTTGGTTTGGCTGCCATGGGGACCGCACGCCAGGATGTGTATGATTTGCTAAAAACAAACCTCTATCAGGATGATGCTGTGACAGGTAAGTGATTCTTTCCAAAGATGACATACTGTAGGATTAAGTAATGTAACTGTAACATTTGTTTTCTGCTTGTATTTTGTGGTCTCTTAAAAATCTAATAGATTTCTCTACTTGTAAAGGGCGTTAATTTTTGCCACATTTATTAAATTCATTGTATAAAAATATGTTTTATGATATATAGGCTTCTAAAAATAGTATATCTTGTGTGTATGTCTGATTACTGACTTTTGCAAATAGAAATTTATTAGAGTGATCTCCTTGTATCTTGGGACTATCTATACTGCTTGGTGATAATGAAAAAAAAATATTGCCATAGTATCTCATTTGAAATCACTGCAGGATTTCATGGTATATCCTATCACAATCTAAAAGGAAAATAGCTATAAATATATGGATGGACTTCCATATAAACTATCCTCCTTTATATCTGATGGCTTGGAAAAAATGCTACAGAAGCTGGTGGTTATTTTGATAGCTGTTAATAGTTAGCACTTCCAGTAGAATATGTTTTATTTACATACTTAACTCTTATTATTTAATGTTTTGCTTCCTACTCACTAGGCGAAGCAGCTGGCCTGGCCCTAGGTTTGGTTATGTTGGGCTCTAAAAATGCCCAGGCTATTGAGGACATGGTTGGCTATGCACAGGAAACTCAACATGAGAAGATTCTCCGTGGTCTTGCAGTTGGCATTGCGTTAGTGATGTACGGGAGGATGGAAGAGGCTGATGCTCTCATTGAATCTCTCTGCCGTGATAAGGTGAGATCACATATTATTCATCCTTTTCTCCCTCCTTTTCCTCACCCTTCAGTTATTATATCTAACATTTACAGAAACACTTAACCTTGACTAGAAATTATCTCTATTCCCATCAGAACTCCTAGGTACATTTATTGATGAAACTTCTCGAAAGATATATAAAGCCTAATAAAATTTAGGCAAGAAAAACACTGATTAGAAGAGGTGAGCAGAGCTAATTTGAGATTAAGACTTCAGTGGTTTTCAAATAAGCAGATTTAGAAAAGATCTTTAGAAATTGTAAGTTGATTTATTTTAGAAATAATGTTTTGGGCATGATTTCATAAACATTTAATAGGATACAAAGTTTACTTCATTGTTTTTTCATCACAAAACAGTGCCCATCTCTGGACTTTTTTATTTGGATGAGTTTTTTTTTCCTTTGCCTTTTGTCTTGTTTTTGAAAAACTGAAAAGTGAAAGTCACACAATCGTGTCTGACTCTTCACGATCCCATGGACTATAGCCTGCCCAGCTCCTCTATCCATGGAATTCTCCAGGCAAGAGTACTAGAGTGGGTTGCCATTTCCTTCTCCAGGGGATCTTCCTGACCTGGGGATCGAACCCAGGTCTCCTGCACTGCAGGCAGATTCTTTACCAACTGAGTCACGAGGAAAGCCCCTGTCTTGTCTACCTACCATATACAATATAGTAAAAATGGTTTTACTGTTGTAAAAACAAAAAACAAGATGTGTGTGTGTGTGTGTGTGTGTGTCTTGTTTTTACAACAGTGAAACGATTTTTACTGTATTGCATATAGTAAGTAGACAGTGGTAAACAGTACTGTCCTCTGTAATCTGATAAAAAAAAAATCCACTGCTACAGTTCATTGATAAAACTACTAATTATTTTGCTCAGCTGTCAAACTCCATATCTCTTCCACTCATAGCTCAGTGCCCAAGAATTAAGTGATAAGGTAAAAAGCAAATTAGAATAGCAAGCTTCTTTGTTTGACAAATGAAAGACATAAGGCAGTTGGCTTGAGTTTATACATACTAAAAAGTGTGAGGCAGCATAGGTATGTTGTACAGAATACTGGGAATTAAAAGTAGTTAGTTATTCCTGTGTTAGAGCCTTTAATTTTCCCATTCATTTAGAAAACTACCAACCACAAAATGGTTCTCTTTTAGTTCATTTTCTGCCTAAAACCAGCTCCCCTTATGGATGCAACTAAGCCTGTAAGAAGTTACTATTTGAAATAAGTTGATGATGTTGAATTATTTCTTAGGATCCAATTCTTCGACGATCTGGAATGTATACTGTAGCCATGGCTTATTGTGGCTCAGGTAACAACAAAGCTATTCGACGCCTGCTACACGTTGCTGTAAGTATTCTAATCCTTTGTTGTATAGAGATGAAAGGGAAAGTTTGCAGATGGACCCTCAATGTGTTGATGACTGTAACACCCACACCACATAATCACCACCAGTGGTCTCAGATTCATATTCTCTTCCATTGAATACAGTCAGCCATAACTGAGCACCAGGGTCACTTAGCTTTTCCAGATAATGGTGTGTCTTATTTGAGTAGAAGTCCTTAAAGTCATTCAGGGCAACTTCTGGAACTCTGTTCCGAGGGAAACCCTCGTTAGTAAGAAACAAGACCATGTGAATGTGTGCAGCCACCCCAGGGTAGGGAAATCTGATGAACAATAGAGACAACTTCTTTTTACCTGTGAAGTTAGCTTCCAGGTAACCCTGAGGGACATGCTCTGTGACAGGAGACACACTGCACAGGAGAGCCAATGTCCATGTTTTCCAGTAGGCTTTTTCCACTCATAGTCACCCAATTCAGGTGTAGTTTTCCAATAATGTTGTCTGATGACACAGTGGACATTCCCTATGTCTTCACCCAGGATGTTTCTACCATCTTGGTGCTGGGAGAAGGTAGACCCAAGGTCACCTTCCCATGCAAGAAAGGGTTTAATACTGTTAATATTTTTTTCTTCCTAGAGATGTTCACATCACACAGTATTTATTAGCAATTTATTATTTATCAGTGCAACATGTGGTATGTTCTAGATGTTTGTCTTTTGCTTAAGTTTAGGGCATATTTTTTTTTAAACAACAATGAAGAAACGATTAGATTTTTGGTGTGGGCCACAAATGCTATAGTACAGCTGAAATAATCTTTAAAACTACCCCTGAATCTTAAACTTCACCAAGCTGTAAAGGATTTTAAGTCTTGAAATGAAGAAATTCTCAGATGAATCTTTCTAAATTTGGGTAAGACATTCTAATAGAGGAATATAGTAGTCTGCCTGCCTTATACATGGATATATGTTCTTAAACAACCAATGAATGCCTGAAACCATGGATAGTACTGAAACATACTATGTTTTTTCATATACAGATATATATCCATACTTGTAATAAAGTTTAATTTATAAATTAGGCATAGTAAGAGAATACTTGAATTGCCAGTATCACTACTTCTGTGCTTTGGGGCCAGTATTAAGTAAACTAATATAACCTTTATTAAGTAAACCATTATTAAGTAAATTAAATAATGTAAGAACTAAATAAACTTAGCCATTATTAAGTAAACAATAATAAACTTTTAAGTAACCATTATTAAGTAAACTAGAGGTTATTTGTGATCCTATGAACTGCAGCCCACTAGACCCCTCTGTCCCTAGGAATTCTCCAAGCAAGAATACTGGAGTGGATTGCTATGCCCTCCTCCAGGGGATTTTCCCAACCCAGGGATCGAACCCAGGTGGATTCTTTACCAGCTGAGCCACCTGGGAAGCCCAAGAATACTAGAGTGGGTAGCCTATCCTTTCTTCATGGGATCTTCCCAACCCAGGAATCGAACCAGGGTCTCTTGCATTGCAGGCAGATTCTTTACCAGCTGAGCTACCAGGAAACCCTGTTTGAATATAAGCACTGTAAAACCCTGTGGATCTGATAAATGAGTGGGTAACTAAGTGACTGGTGTGTGAATAACAAATACAGCTTGGATACACTGACCAAAGGGTTATATCCCAGTTGGGACAGAGTGGGACAGCATGAGAATTCATCTCGATACTGAGAATGCATGCAGTTTAAAACTTGTGAGTTGTTTATTTCTGGAAATTTCCATTCCAGATAAATAAATTCAGACCACAGTTGATTGTGGGTAACTGAAACTGCTGAAAGTGAAACTGTGAATAGGAAGATAGCTAGGGTAATATACAAATGAGATCTAATTTACATTTAAATGATGTGGGCCACTCATATCAGTTTATTCTAGTAATAGAATGCATGCAATACAATGACTGTAGTAATAGAATGCATGTAGTATATAATCATCCTTTGAAATTTTTCCTAGGTAAGCGATGTTAATGATGACGTCAGGAGGGCAGCAGTAGAATCACTTGGGTTCATTCTCTTCAGGTAATTTCTAAGTTTTGATTCTGTTTATATTCCATTTCTATTTGTAATTGGTAGTTACACAGTAACTGACTCTCTGAGAAATCTATCTAGGTTCAGAATGTGGACCATTTAATAATAAAGTTAGTGTTGTTCCTCTGAAAAAGAAGCCAGTATGTTTTGAGAGATTGGGATGCTATTTGAGAAGTAGCAGTCCTCTTCTCATTTGGTAATTCAAATGGGATGCTGTCTTTCACACAGGCTTGTAGAGTTCTTGAAGCTCTTTAATGAGACTGAAAAGTAATAGGCTTCGTTAAAATGCAGAAGAGTGAACAATTTGCAGATGTGGAGATGCCCGTGGCATTATAGTATGGTTGTGATCCGGGGGACACACTCTGAAACCAACCTGCCAGAATTGAATCTTGGCTCTGCCACTTACTGAGTCACTCAAAGTCTGAGTGACTTAGAGCTTGTTACTTAGCCTCTTTGAATTTCAGACTCCTCATCTGTAAAATTCTGTAAAAGAGGTAGAGTAATAGTATCTAAGACTGTTTTTTGACAACTAAGTGAGTTAATATATCTAAAGCCCTTAGAATGGTATCTGGCACTAGTAAGTGCTAGTCAAGTGGGTGTGGGTAGTAGCAATTGTAATAGTGGCAGTAGGTGCAATAACACCTCTTAAAATAGTTCTGCTGTCTGATCTCACATAGTTTCTTTTCACTAAGGTACTTTAAAGTGCAACACAGGAAGATTAAAAGTACTTCTTTCAGCTCTTTTTTTGGCTGGATATTGGATATTCTTTTTTTGGATATTGTGATGAAATTGCACCATAATGTAGGGATGGGAATCTGAAGGAACAAGTAAGATGAGTTTCGTGTTCTTTTAATCTCTGGTACAGATTTTCTACCCCAAGTTCCTGGAATAAACCTTTGTTGTAAAGATTGTAATGTAATTCAACAAATAATATTTATACATATATATTTTTTCCAACAAATATTCGTTCAGCATCCATTGAACTGGTTAGAGGACCTTCTCTAAGATGCAAGATAGAAAGTTAGCCATTTAGTGTAGACACTAAATACTTTTTTCCTATTTTGGATAAAAATGTTGGCTAAAACAGCAAAGCTCAGATCCATATAAGCATGCTAATAGGTTTCTCCTTTCACCAGTCAGTTTGTTGAAGGAGGTTGTTTAACAAAATACTAATCTCCTTCAGTGTATTATCCTCTAACCCTCATTTGTCCAGCTTGTTCACAAAAACACTGGAGAGATTTCACTAAATCCTGTGGTATTTATACAGATCTGGTTTTCTTGCCTGGGAAATTCCATGCACAGAGGAGCCTGGAGGGCTACAGTACATGGGGTCGCAAAAGAGTTGGATACAACTTAGTGACAAAACAACTAGTCTGGTACCTCTAAAACAGAGTATGTGGTTAATTGGTTATTACTGATTTTAGTAGATTCATAGAAGTATCAGGTGTTCATTGATTTCTTTTCTAAGATCTGATAAAACCTATTTGTATTAAGCTATTCCACGTTTTTTCAGAAGATCTACAACAGACTCCACAGTTTAAATTTCTTGATTCCCATCCCTTTTTTCTCTTTTTGAACGTTAGGATGTTTGCCACTTACAGTCCTTTTGTACCTTTGCCATTTTCTGTTTTTCCTCAGATTTGTCAGCGATGGTTCTATAATTATATTCACAGGTTCTGTTTCAGGGATGTGAGTCATTTAGCTTAGAGACTTGAACCCATTTAAGGTAGCCAGTCTCTTCACCTATTTTACATTTTGATCAGTTTTAACATTACTTTTTCTGGTCTAAAAATCATTCTCTTGAGACAAAAGATGGAAGCAGAATAGAAGCTGTGTAGTACTGTTTCCTTCCTGTTGTCTTTGGCATATCATTGTAGCCAATCTGTGATGCTAACCTTTCCTTATTTTTGCTCTAAGCTTAGACACAATTTAAAAACAAAAATTAATGGTTTTACTTTTGCCTTTCAGGGAGGGTTTTTTTATGAAAAGATAATTTTCATATGAGAAATATATTCTTTTAGGTGTACCCTTAGTAACTATTGGTTATCCTTAGTAACTTATAAAGAATCTTACTCATCAAGGTCTCTTCCTTTATTTATTCATTATCGGCTACTAATTCTTCCTATTAGTCACTTTATATTTTATATCATGTAACTCAGTCACCTCGTGTGTATATTCTGCCACACAGGAAGTTGAGTTTTCATGAAAACTGTTTTTTTTCTCCCTTTTTTAACCTGAGCATGCTTTGATCTCTAATTAACAAAATTCATTTCTGCTCTTGTATTTACTGTAGCTCACACATGTGCTCAATTCCCAGTTTCAGCAGCAGATGTCTTCCCTGAGCTGCTTTTAGGCTTTGCTAAGAATTCTCAGATCCAGCTAATGAATTATGTGTTTTTTATTTCTAAAAGGCCATTCAGGGTTTTGTTGTGTGTGTGTTTCCTTCATAATATGATTCTTATAAGAAGTAGAAACTATAAAAGATGTTAGGAATGCTTTTATCTAAAACTTCATGGATGAAGAAAATTAAACGTAATCAACTTGTCTAAGGTGCTACAGTTAAAACCAAGTTCTCAAATTATTAATAACTAGTAAATGACACAGACTGGATTTGTTCCACATCTGGCAGTGCAAGTTAAAATGACAAACCGATGAATAAAAAATTCTGTGCCAGAAGTTCAACCAACTCTTTGAGCAAGCTTGGGCAGCCATGATCTTATTTACAAATTCATTAAAGTTTAGGTTCCTGGATTAAAGTCCCATGCCTCTAGTTTACACATGCTCTTTGAGAAACACAAGGTTCATGTACCCAAGACTGTTTTCATTTGCTTTTTCTTCCTCTAGGAAACCTGCCTCTGCTCAGTAAATGCCTGGTATGAGCCATTTAACAAAGAGCTGTAATTCCAAGATCCAGTTCTTTTGTGTGATATCCAGATAGTCTCTTCCCGACCCCCTTTCATCAAGACAGTTTCCTGATCAGTGCAAAATTGTGGCTGCATTTAACTAAAGTGAAAGTGTTAGTTACTCAGTCATGTCTGTGGCCCGGTGGTCTATAGCCCACCAGGCTCCTTTGTCCATGGTATTCTCCAGGCAAGAATACTGGAGTGGGTTGCCATGCCCTCCTCCAGGGGATCCTCCCAACCCAGGGATTGAACCTGGGTCTCCTGCATTGCAGGCAGATTGTTTACCATGGGAAGCACCAGGGAAGCCCACATTTAACTAAGCCAAACTGTAAATGGCAGTCTTAGCTTATCTTCAGATGTGATCATTATTTGATACTCTTATTTTTAGACCTCATATCACTGTTGTTCTGCCTTGAAGACAAGGTTAATGCTTGTTTGTTTTGTTTATTTCATTCTTGGCATAGCTTAACATGCAGTTAGGAACTAAATAAATTCTTATGGTAGCATTGTTTTTTTGTATGGTGACATTGTATTTTTCTAAACCACAAGTTTATTGATTTATTAATTTTATTTCATTTGACTGTCTTAACATTTAACCAGTGTGCTGGATTGTTTTAATTTTCAACTCTACAAAAATGATTTTTTATTAGTAGTAGAATAGTTTTGCCCAAATAAAGAAAATTGGATAATCTTAATACATAATTCTTAATTTATTAAGAGATGATTTTTGATACATGATATAAAGTTCTTTATATAATTCTGGTATATTTATATTTTCTTCATCATCTTACTCATCATTATATTAAAATTGTGCCATTTCTACTATACGTAACTGATTTGCTCTTCAGTTTTGTCACCTTCATTTTCGGTGAGGAGAAGTGTATCTAGTAAAATGATGGATGAAGACTGAACGGTTGAACCTCGGAGCCTCAGTGGACTCTGGTACATGGCAGGATTAATGCCATTTCGCATTCCATGTTTCATAAAAAATATAGAATTCTCTGCCATTGGATTCTGGAAGTAGATATTACTGGAGCATTTTCCAAGGGCTTTTACTGATGTGGGGGCTCGGTAATTGCAGGTGAGGTACCGGCCAAATGCATCCCGAAATGTCTTGTTGAAGAGAGTGTAGACCAGAGGATTCACTCCTGAGGAAACATAGCCTATCCACACAAATATCTCCAGGAGCATGTTGAGAGTCGTCTGGTTGCATGAGTCACATAAAACTAAAGTTACATTTGTAATAAAAAAGGGGCACCACATAAGTAAAAAGAGGAAAAATACAATCCCGAGAACCTTTGAGGCTCTCTGTTCATTGGAAATGGTCTGCACTGACTTTTTCCCTACTGTGGACATTCTTCGCATAAGTATGTCAGCACTTGCATTGGGCAGAGTTTTGTCCTTGTGAAAGCCATCCAGCATTGCCACTTTTTCTGGTGATGAGCAAGGTGTTTCATCCCTTTGGAAAACTGTGGACACAGTCAACCATGTTAGGCGTTGAGGTGGCTTGTTTTTGACCAAGTAAGCTTTCTTCTGTAAAGCATGGATAGTGAGAAAGTAGGTGACAATCATGATGGCCAGAGGTGTGAAGAAGGAAGCCAGTGAGCCAAAGAGCATGAAACTGCCAAAACGATCCTTTGTCAGCCCGCAGGTGATGTTGTTTGGGTTAGCCACATCAGTTTCTATCCCTTTAATAGGAACTGGAAGGGCAATGCCTAAGGAAAACAAGATAAACTGAGTTATGACCTTTGATTAGATCCTTTTAAAGTTTGTCTTACTGACATTTCACTGTTAGTATATGTTAATTCCTGGTACCCGAAGGCAGAATCAAAGCACTTAATCAATGGAAGATTTGACAAACAGAATCTAAGTAGGCAAACCTGCTGTTTTTAAAGAGACACGTTAGTGGTTTCAATTGTATAATTAAAGCGTCGCTGAAACTATATTGTACCCATGACATAGAGAATGTCTTCATTTATTCTCCACTTCACAGTATCTATTTTTGTTTCTTGAGCTATCCCGGGTTAAGGAAAGGAATATAGGAGAGAAGCTGCTTTTATCTTAATATCCCATGTGATTGAGCTCAAAAGACTTAAGAATACATTCATGCAGTATCTTAGTTCTGAGTTGATACCTATTTTTTAATCTCTGAGCTTACACAGTTTCATTTAACAGACAGTTTATCTTTTGATATTTGTGAATGTCTTTTAACTTCTTCTTTCTGACTTCTTAGGGAAAACTAAGGGTTCATTGTTTTTTATTAAATATTACTTAAGAGTTTGTGGTCATGAAATTTATTTTCAGGATTGCATTTTCCTCCATTAGAAATGAAAGCAATATATTTCATGCTAATTTTCTTATACTTTAAATATTATGAAGTAGGTATTTAAATATGATCTTGCTTATTAGTAAAATAGCTTATTAGGAAGAGAACACAAGGGTTGGCCCTAATCTTTTCCCTTTGAAACAGCAGATATTTTAAAGTAAGTCTGAGTTAATTGATCTTTAGACATCTCTAGGATTCTTGAGGTATCATAGAAGGATTCACTTCTCTGAATCTGAACATATTCCTGTCATCTACATCGCCTTTTTATTGTAGCATGGAAACCTTGACAAGAATGTATTCCTCAAACCCTTTCTAATGAAGGCTGCTGCCTTGTCTGCTTTTTCTCAGGTACATCACCAGAAAGATCATCTGTATACTTTCTGTTCTACACTAGGGGTCAACAAACTGTGGCTCAGTGGCCAAATCTGGCCTGTCTTCCATTTTTGTAAATAAAATTGTGTTGGAACACAGCCATACCCGTTGTTAATATATGGTCTGTGGCTGCTTTTGTTCTCCTGCTGCTGAGCTGAGTAGTTTTGACAGAAATCATACAGAATCTGTAAGACCAAAACATTTACTATCTTGCCCTTTGCAGAAAACTTTCGCTGGTCCTTCTGTCCTATTACTTCCAGTAACCATTACACTGTTCTCCCCACTACACCCCCACCCCCTCAAAAGCACATCTCTTTCAAAGCCTGTGTAAGCTACTTACACTGTTCTCCATCTGGATCCTCTACCAACCTCCAGGATATATTGTCTGTCTTCCTTAATGGGTTTAGCCCTTTGCTATAGTTTTCTATCCCCTGTTCCATTCTATCATCTTCCATAATTTCATCCCATTGATGACTCTTCTAATGCCTAAGGTTATATTTCTTGAACTCTTCACCTCCAGTTATTTGTTTGCATTCCTGAAGCCATCCATCAGTTCAGTTCAGTCGCTCAGTCGTGTCCGACTCTTTGCAACCCCATGAATTGCAGCACGCCGGGGCTCCCTGTCCATTACCAACTCCCAGAGTTCACTCAGACTCATGTCCATCAAGTCAGTGATGCCATCCAGCCATCTCATCCTCTGTTGTCCCCTTCTCCTCCTGCCCCCAATCCCTCCCAGCATCGGAGTCTTTTCCAATGAGTCAACTCTTCGCATAAGGTGGCCAAAGTACTGGAGTTTCAGCCTTAGCATCATTCCTTCTAAAGAAATCCCAAGGCTGATCTCCTTCAGAATGGACTGGTTGGATCTCCTTGCAGTCCAAGAAGCCATCCATAAGCCCACTTAAAATTATCCCATATCTAAAATCATGAACGGTTATTTCCCTTTCTTGTCCTGCTGCTCTTCATTACTGTAGAACTTCTTTTCACAGTTATCTTGACCTCTAGTTCATCCTTCTCTTTTTCCCACATTCCATTAACTCCCATCAAGGCTCATGTTATCTTCTCAACCAGCTTGTTGGTCAGTAACCTTTGTCTTCTCTGGTATTTTGTATACCTTACCCTGTTACTCTCCTTTCAACCTTACTGTTGTCAGGTATTACCTGGGATAACTGTAAATCCAGAAGAAGAAAGTGAGCTCTTTTCAGCACTTTCAGAGTTTAAAAACTGAACTAACATCATTATCTGCCTTTTCTTTTACAAATTTGTTAAATTGTCATTGGTTCTACAGCATAGAGTGTGATAAAATGAAAATGGCATTGATCTTGGCCTTTGTGCTAAAAACCATAGGTCTTTAAGCCAACTATTTAAATCCTCTAGGTTTCTTTTCTCATCTATAGAAGGAAAAAATAGGTTTGTAAGATCCCTTGTAAGCTGTAAATCTGAGGTCATCTTTTTATTCTTTTCTTCTGTATACTTAGTACATACTATGAGACCATCTTCCTGAGTGAAAAGATTCTTTTTCTTATTTTTGTATTCTTAGTGTCTAACATATAAGCACTCTATAAATTTGATCAGTTTTATCAATGTAAATTCATGTCATCCAGGCTTAATCGAGGTACAGCTTCTACCAACAGGCTCTATATTGGCTTGAATATATATTTCAGTTTCACATGTTTTAATTCTTAAGGAGCCGTTTCTCCTATTTTCCCTCCACCTTTGCCCTGTCCCCCATTCCACCCCTCGCTTCCACCCTACTGCAACACACACTGTTTCCCTTTCCTTTCCTCTCTTTGCCCTGAGCTTACCAAAAAGATATGGGGTTTTTGACATGAACTTCAGTTTTCTTTCTCTCCACTTTAAATTTTGGCAGTTGTCACCCATTATCTCTAATGCCCTTTCCATAGCTTCTTTTTTAGGGGCCTCTTCTGTTCTATCAATCAGCCTCTTTCCCCAAAATTAGCTTTTTCTCACTGCTTGCAGATAAATAGACTTCTCCTTGACTCTTAATTTCTTCCCAAGCCAGAGTAGTAACACTCCTTACTTTAACCTCCAAAGTTTTCAAAAGAGAGTTGGTCTTGGTATCTGTATTCCAAGAATATGTAGGTCATTTTCAATGTCTTGCTTTCTTTTTTCCCCTAATCCCCAGTGTCTTTTTTTTTCTCATTAGAGAAAGAAGTCACATCTTTACTTGATTTCTTTCTAGCATTTCAAGTCTCTCGATTATTTCAAGTCTCTCTTGATTTTTTTCCTCTTTGAATTTTCCTTACTGGGAGAAGTGAACATAGTGGTCAATCTGTTAATGATCATTGTAACTGTTGTGAATCTGTTTGTGTTTGTGATATTAGCTTATAAAAGATTTGAGTTACCATTTATGCTTTACTTCATTCTCAGATACTCTAATATAGCAGCTATCTTTGAGTATTAAAGATGGGCACAGGGGCATAAAACAGTTAAGAAATATAATTTTTTCCAGAAATTATTTCTGAATATCATTTATATCTCTCTTAACATTTCTAATTAAACACATTCAAGGACTTCCTTGGTGGTCCAGTGGTTAAGACCCCACACTTCCACTGCAAGGAGTACAGGTTCAATCCCTTGGTTGGCGATCTAAGATCTCACATGCCATGCAGTATAGCCAAAAAAAAAATTTATAAACATGTTCAAAACACTTAAACAGACACTGATGTGTCTAGTCTATATATGTATTAATTTCCAAGGTGACTATATGAACTTTGATATTGACATAAAATGTTTTGATTCTTTTTTCTCATTTCCTATTTATTTTCTTAGGTGTTATTTAAGATGCATGGCATTTTTTGGTGTTACTTTAATAACATTTCAAGATTCTGTATGCTACCTAGGCCTTAATGATTGGTTGACAAATATGAAAACCTTTTCAGATTTAGTCTTCCTGCATGTCAACAACAAGCCATGAACTTTTCTGCTTTTTCACCTTTTTTGTGATACAATGGTTTAGAAGCTCTATGATGAGTGTAATGTTATGAGGAGTTTGTTTTGATGTATCACTGTCTACCAGGCCTGATAATCTCCTAGCCAAAAGGAACCAAAGGCATGTATACCCCACCCCACACCCTGGCATTCCCCACATACCTATTGAAATTAACCACACCACGATAATCTTGATGAATGCTGTAGCTCGTGAGTTATATTGATTGGCCTGGATTGGCTTTTTGATGGCTATGTAACGATCCACTGAAATGGCGCAGAGATGCAGAATGGATGCAGTAGAAAAAAGAACATCAAGAAATAACCAGGCAGGGCATAGAACAAGTGGGAGGGGCCACATAGCCTCTGAAAGAAAGGAAAAAACAAAAACATATTCTCCTGCAGTTTCTTTTTTAACTGATAAATATTTTTTAACCTTTTTCAATATTCATCTGAAATTTTACAACTTAACTTCCAAGAAAACTTCAGATAATAAAGTTGACAATATATACATTTCTGTAGATGGCACCTTTTAAATAGATTTTGTTTTGTATAGTAATTACAACTCTTTCTAAATCAGTTTAGCATTTTTAGCATGATTTTGACCTTTACTCTTTGTCTATTTCTTTTGTAATTTTTTAGAAATGTATATAGTGTTACAGCTTAATTTTGCTATTCTGATAAAATTTATTTTTAAGCTGCTATTTAAAAACAACAACAACACCTTTTGCCAGATAGAGGAAGCAGTGTAATGTGGCAAAAATAATATTAGCATGGGAGTCTCAGGCTTGGGATTTGGGCTCATTTCTAGCATTAACTAGCAGGAGCAGCATGAGCCTTGTTGATAGCAAACTCTAGTTTGGTGAAATAACTAAGTGGAATGACTTGAGTTTTCCTTTTGACAGAAGGAGTTCTGAAATAAAGTTTGCAGTAGGAATGGCTTTAGGTTATTCCAGAGAAAAGTGGATTGTTACCCTTCCAAAAGTCCATCCTTCACTCTAAGCACTTGAGATGTAATACAGATTTTTGGTTTAAAAAGAACATCTCATTATTAGGCATGGTGATTAATTTAACAGAGTATTTAAAAAGCATTTATACCTCTTACCTATACCTCATACAGTCTTAAACACTTTAGAATATTAAATTTTTTAAAAAATTTCAGGTTTAGGATATGCTATTGAATATTCTATGTAGTTTTCCAATAAACTTACTTAGAAGAGTATCCATACATATATGAATTTGATAGACTATACATTGTACATATATACTCACTACTATATTTTTTTGCAGTTTTAAAACAACTAAAATTTATTATAGCATTTTCCCTAGAGTATTTCAGTTTGAATCCATTTTATAAACACATAAATTTTAGAACTTTCTATAAAGGCACATTGCTTCTGTGTAGAACAAATGCCATACATATGAGATTATCTAAACCCTTTTTATGGTTTAATTGTTGTATGTCCACTGACGAAATGTAAACTACTTTTCTTGGTTTTTGCAAGTGTATCTGCCTTTGACAGGTATAAAATAATTGAGGTAATTGGAGGGGGAACGAAGATTACCTCAGGATTTCAGAGCACCAAGAGACCCTTTAGTTGTAAACTGTTTAAATTCAGGAAGTCTTAGGGGTGGAGAGAGGTTAGACCCCACCCCAGCCCCACCCCACCAAAATAAAGACTATAATTTAGGGAAAGATGTTTTAGATAGACTTGAATTTCTTTTTTTTTTTTTAAGAATCAAGTAGGATCTCAGTGAAAAATACTTGGATATTTCACCAAAAAAGCTAGCAAAGTTGACAAATATTCCCATTGGTGCCTTCTGCTTCCGCAGTTGGTATGTGGCATTCCCAACAGGAATATTAAAATATTTTTTAAATCAGTATTGAGTTTTTTTTTTTATTGAAAAAGAATAAATGATTCCTTTGTACTTGGTTGCATCTGCAGCAGATTCTTTAAAAAGGCTTTAAAGCATCAGATGGAGGGAGTAATTCATACTTTTAAGTAAATTACTTTAATCAGGCTTTTCCTACTTCATTGAATTGGGGTGGGGATAAGGGATGGAGATAATAAAATTTAATCACTGAGCTGGAAGGGACCTTAGAGATTATATCCTGATTTTGCAGATGGGTAAAATCAGGTATAATTAAGTCTTTAAATGTGAGGGGGAGCATTTATTTATCAAAATTTACTAAAATGTAAATGTTAATTGAAAGTGTTCTTTAGGACCTTGCTACTCAAGATACGCTCTTCAGATCTGCAAGTATCAACATCACCTGGGAACTTTTTAGAACTGCAGGCTCCCTACCTGCTGAATCAGACTGCAGGTGAAGGAAATAACCTTAGGTGATTTGTATGCAGATTAGTGTTTGAGAAGCCCTGCTTTCTTGAAAAGGTTGTTTATTGAGTTTGCTGGCATAGGATAGGCACTCAGAATTCCACATAAAAAACTTAATGGGAGACTGCTCAAAATAAACAAAAGAAATAAAATATGGCAGAGATACTTGTGTTTAGGAAGAATCTAATCAGTTAGATTTTCTCCCTCTTAGCTGTGGTGTTCAGTTTTCTTTTTAATTAGCAGGAAAGGACCTTGAACAGTCAAAGGCAGCAGTGTATTCTTTGACCTGAGCTTAAGGAAATTAATGCCCTAAATAGAGTGAAAATAATCATCTATGACTGAGTTTTGCAGTGGAAACTATTTAAAAGTGAGGCTGCATTTTAAACTCTCCTGAAGTTCAGGTTTAGAACTGAGCAGCAAACAGGAAAATACTTAAATCTAGAGCTACAGCCAGAGATTCTAATCATAGTTAAAGATTTTAAAAGGCAGTTAATTAAGGTCTTATGTCTTAGGCTTCCTCTTGTAAAATGCCTGCTCTCTATCATCTTTTAAATGGGTTGCTAATAATTTACACTTGCCTATTTAGCTATTCTAATTTTGGATTGTATTCTTTTCAGTTCTCGTCCGGAAAATTGTGGTCAGAAATCTAGTAGCCGCGAGCAGCAGGCCACAATAGAACTCTCATATTAAAAGTACATATCTCTGGAATTGAATTGTTTGACCTACATACTTCTGATTGTGAACTAAGAGGGAACGCTCTTTAGTCTTGATTTTAGCTAAGCCTAGAAGCCTTGTTAGCTTTGTTTTCCAGCAAAAAGAATTTATAAACTCTACAATTTTGGAGCAGAAAGGGATTACTAAAATTAATGCAGATCATTAGAATATTTTGCTTTAGTCAGTGCTTTCTTAATCAATAACAGTAGAAATGTTGAAGCGTGATAGAGAATTTTCTTTAAGAAAGAAAGAGACTGAGATTTAGGATTAAGAGTGATAGATCTTTTTGTTTAACCTTTATGATTCCAGGTTTCATGAGATATTAGTGAGTAGGCTGTTTTTATGAAACTAACAAAAGTAACAGATGATTGGATTATATTATAGGAATCTTTTATACAAAGCCAAAATAATTGCCTAAGTAGAATTCATGTAATATAATAATTTATGCAAGTTAAAAACAGCTCTAGACATTCTCAGTTTATAAAAGGACTTTTCCTAGTCCAGATATTTTCATTCTAAAATTGTTTTCTCAGTTAGTATGAATTTGACAGGCTTGAGGTCAGAAAAGTTTGTTACTACTCAGAGTAACTGGAAAGGTTTTAAAGATTTATAATTTCATTTATTTGTTGCAATGTATTATGTCTAACTTATTTCCATAAGAATGTAAATGTATTATTTCAAATGGAAGTTAAGATTTACATAAACAGAAAAGTGTATCTAAGAATCTAAGGGAAATAAGTTATCAGATACTTAAACTAAATTAATTCCTGAGGCTCTATTTTTTTTAATAAAAACTGTTACAGAAGAAAAAACATTTAAATTATATAGTATGTATCATTTAGTATGAAATATAACTTAAAACAATATTGGGTTCTGCCTTGTCTCTAGATAAAATTCTGTGGCCCTCCTGTTAAGATCAAGTTATTTAAGATAAAATGTTGCCTGCTTGCCAAATACAACAGTTTTGGTTGATACAATTTCTCATTTCATTTGAGAAAGCAGAGTAAAAGAGGTTAAGAGTGTAAATTCTAGAATTAGTTCTCCTAGGTTCAGATAATATCATTTATTTATTCCTATGTCTTCCCTTGTAAAATGAGGATGACAATAATACCATTTTATAGAGCTGCTTTGAGGATTAAATACAGTGATGCGTGTAAAGTGTTTAGAACAACGTCTGGCATACAGAAAGCACCCAATAAATGTTAGTTCTTATTACTCTTATTGTTTGGCAGAAACTAGCCAACTAATCCAGCCATTAAAACCCTCCCACTTATAAACAATGAGCTGTATCATCAGTATAAAATCAGTGTTTGTCTTCTTGCCTGCGGTAGCAAAATGCATCCAATTAAAATGAAAACTCTACTTCAGAAAAAGGGCATGAGAACATATTTAACTGTTCAACTCTTAACTAAATTTGTCATGAAAGTATGCTTTTACTAAAGTTGAATTTTAACTATTTATATCAAATATGGCTAAGAAGCATAAATAACCTGTGTGCATTGCCATGCCTTTTTTGTTTTGTTTTCTTTTGGGTGAGTTGTTTGTTTGGCTTTCTTTTTAACTGGTATAGAAACCTGAATTTTTAAACCACAAACTTGGCTTCTTGATGACATAGACTAATTTTCATCTGAAACTTGCTTATCCTTGGGGCAAGTTTTTAGTTTGAAAAGCTGAGTTATGCTGTTAGTTTGGAAAGTAATTGACATTAATCTCTGAATCTGGGACATAAAAGATTTCCCTCTTGAAGATTTAAAGACTATTTTTAAAGCCATTCCAAGGGGACTCTGTTCATTGAGGTATGTAGTTCTTGAAGATACTGGAGCAGGACAAGTCCTAAATTGCCCTAATGTCCAGAAAGGACATAGTTTTCAAGTATGTTTTTTTTTTTTAAATCTCAGAAATTCTTGTTTCTATATTTATCTTCTGGAAAAGACAGCTAGATCAGTGCTTAAATTTTTATTACAAAGCTTCTTTGTTTTTGTTATTGTTGTTTTTTCACTGTATTTGAGCATATGAAGGATCATAGGGTTAAATGTCTAATATAGTGTTATAAATGTTTCGAGTGATTTAATACTTGTGAAAATTTTACATTGGTTTTTTAAAATTTCCATTTTTCAGAAAGAAGTGCCTTTAATTGCTTTGCTCCCTTGTTTTTTCACTGTATAAATGAATAACTGATTTTTTTCTCTTTTACTGCTATACATTTATTTCATCTCTGGTCAAACTCATATCTAAACTAAATATTGTATTTAAGTATATAAACCTTTTGCATGTTGTACAAATACTTGCCAAATATTAGTGTATAATATGTGCTGGGACCTACTTGACAATTTCACAGGATAGTGGCAGTGGAAGATTCAGCATAGCCATTTTACACACGGGGTGCTTGAGCTCTGATATGTTGTTAAGTGACTTGCCTAAGCCAATACAAGAGAACCAGGATTCAAAGCATATGGTATCTTGCTTCAAATGAACCCCCATATTTCAGCCATTTTATATGCCCACTTTCAGCTGCACCACAGATACTGTTTCAACTTACAGATCATGAAACATTGTTTTAAATTTGTTATAAAGAAGCCAGTAATGACCAATGGATGACCAAATGTGTCCCTTTACATTTTAAATAATTTGTTTAATGGGAGAAGGGAAAGTTCAGAGACATTCTTAAACTGTAAATAACCTGTCTTTTTTATACTGGCATATGATACTCTTTTTTCCTTTGCGTTCTACTCAAATATGTCTAACCTAAGCATCTTCAAGCCTTAAATTATACGCTACTAATTCATGATCATAGTTTTTAAGAATTATAGACAAGACAGTGAAAAAACTAGAAAGTAAAGGTTAAGTCCAATGCTCCCAAGGAGGAAGAAGTGACAGAAAAGTTAATGTAGCACAATTTATTTGAAAAACCATGTTATATCAGTCATCATAATCTTGGTAAAATAGAAATTCAAATACTGTATAATCAAATATGCAAATTATTGCTTCGATAAAATGTTACTCAGTGTAAAAGCCACTTTAAAATTGTCAGTGCTGTCCTTTTTTTTTTTAATTTAATTTTGTTAGAATATAAAGTTTCAGTGTTACTTTCTTTAAATTTCCCTAAGATAACTGAAATAACTCTTATCACTAATAGTGGTAGTTAATTTTTTTTAATTTCAATAACCAGGGATACTTTTGTTTGTACAGACTTCAGAAATTCTGAAGATTTTTCCTATAATGAAAGAAAAATGCACAAAATCTACCCCTGCATTTTAAAGTTACAGAAATTCTTATAAATGCATTGATTTAGTTAACACATGAAAGGTCATTTAAAAACTCAACAGTATTTGAACTCAGGTCCCCATTTATAATATACGCAGTTCCAAGTTTATGAATGCATCCTTTTGAAGCTTTTAAGAGGGCAACATGCATTTTCTCGTAGAAGTAGAATGTTTTCAATAATGAATTAATGCAGTAATAAATAGTGGTTCTCAATTTAGCTTGTTTTTAAAAATCTACTAACCTTTCTATGCAGCTTAGTTACTGATAGCAGAAATGTTTTGGGCTATGAAAGTTTATTTTGTAATTAAAAATTTACATTTGAAAGAACAAAATGAAGTTAAAAGTGTGTATACATAATAATTTTTTGAACATAGATAGGAAGATGTTCTACATATTGTATGTTAAAATATGTTGGATTTTTTGCTCTTATAGCTAAGAATATCTTGGGCCCCAAATATTTAAATATAAACTTAGTTTTCAGCTGCTGTATGCCTGCTGTTTTCCTGTGAAATACATGGGATTATCACTGTTACCTGCTCTTATATTTTGTTTATCAGCTTACTTTAATGTCATGAAACTTTGCCTTTTAAGATTCCTTAACTGTCTAACTGTTGGTTAAGTGTCTACAACAGTGTTTTGCAAATACCAATAGATGATTGATACTTATAAACTCATGGATTTTAAAGTTAAAATACATTTCAATCTCATTTATTCAGTGTAACATGTCAATTAAATTTTGTTTTGTAGTTGGGATGAGCATTTTAACATTTTCCGTATGCCTAACAGCACAGTTTAAAGAGTAACTTCACACATTAAACTGTTGTGCACATGGAGATAAGAATTTGAATTGGTGTCTGTACAATCTTTACCAAATATGCATAAATGTTCCTATATAATCCTCATTTACTTCTTTTAAACTTTATTCAGAATTAAGATTGTTTAGGCTGACCTATAGAGTAGATTTCTCAATCATTTCCCTGGTTGTGTGTTGCACTGGATTTTTACAAACTTACCAGAGAGGGGATAGATAGAGAATACTAATGAAGAGAGAGTCTTTTAAAGCAGAAAAGACATTACTATTTGTCCCACCAAAGAATTTAACACCTAGCTAAGAATGGAAAGTTTTAGCCTGTCACCATGTAATTGTATTTGAGGGATCAAGTATTAATATTAGATACCTTTCTATAATTACTTATAAAAATGTAACATTTAACCTGAATACAATGAAACATGCAATCTAATTCTAGTTAATAAATTTTACTTCTATAACCTGAAATATTTTTATCTTCACCATATAAGCAACTCTAAAAAGCTCTATTTGCTGTAAATAATCATCTTCTTCAGCAATTAATGAATGGACTATCAATTTATGTCAAGCATTAAATAAGTTATATACCCTTTTAATGCTGATTCTTGAAAGCCTTCATAATTCATCATCAGAATTGTATTTACCCAAATTATATAACTAGAGATGTTATGCATGAATCATAAACTACTTGCATCATTTTAATATCGTTTTCTGTTTTATTATGACAAACTAAAATTTTAGTTCTAATTATGTTTTAAATTCTTGTAATAACTCAGATTTGGTCATTTATTTTAATAACTTAGAGGTCTTATTCCTCTAACATACACCAAGGACATGAATGGTCAGAAATTATAAAAATTAAACAGATGGATCATCTCTTGGGATTTTCTGAGCCAGACCATTCCTTAGCAACTAAACATAATTTTTTGTTAACACAACACATGTGTAACACTTCAGTTTAAGTACACAAACTATAAAGAGCTATAGCAAGACTTTTCAGAACAATTCCAGTTGAAATTTGAGTTTAGAGATTTATTTCAGCATTTAGTGATTCAGAGATCTCATTATTAATAATTAACCCAGCACATTAACTGTCACAGTAGTGTTCTAGCTATTGCTTTATCAAGAAAAAAAAGTACTAGTAATGGGATAAAGTATAGAGTCGTCTGTTCTTCACAATAAGTTTTAGGTAATACATTCAGAATATATGAATATTGCTAACTTGGATGACTTCTTAATGATTGTTTTAGGTGACTGAGAGGGAATAGAATTGTTTAAGAAATTATTTTTTGCTCTTTAAAACTGATTATCAACCATAGAAAATGATGAAAAATGAGGGACTCTTTACTCCCTGTATCTTTAAATAGTCCAAATTCATATTTAAACCCTGAATGAGTATCCATTTCTCTAATAGTATATCATAGTTCTGTGGTTTGATGGCAAGAACAAAGTGAAATACTTACCAAACATTATTGTTAAGAGGGCAATCGGCATCACAAACAATCCAACCAGCAAGTCGGCCACTGCCAGGGACATTAGGAAATAATTGGTAGCATACTGCAACTTTTTCTCCAGTGAAACAGCCAGAATAACAAGGATGTTGCCACCAATTGTGGGTATTATCACCATGAGTATCAGAAGAGCTGCCCATCGCGGTTTATTTCCCTGTTCCTCACCAGTCTGTTTCATTTTCTCTGTTATTGATTCTGTCTGTAATCCAGACCAGTTAGAAGAGATTAAGTGGTCAAATGAGCTCAGCAAAACATGCCCAGGACTTGTGCGTTGCTCGAATATTCTAAAAGAGAAAGCCATTCGCTGTTTTTCTTTGATTTGATCTGATTCCAGACACTGATCAGCATGGTCAGTAGCTAAGCTGGTCATCTGCTTTTTTAAGGCTTTGTACCCATGCCAAACACTCAA
This sequence comes from Bos indicus x Bos taurus, assembly GCF_003369695.1. Classification (NCBI taxonomy): domain Eukaryota; kingdom Metazoa; phylum Chordata; class Mammalia; order Artiodactyla; family Bovidae; genus Bos; species Bos indicus x Bos taurus. The sequence continues at coordinate 118,790,603 of NC_040077.1, forward strand.
GGCCAAAGTTGACTCCTTCCTTAAAAAGAGAATTTCAAGTTCTATAAAATGAAAGTGTAAGTACATCTGTCCATGTCTGTAGGTGAGGCCCGAGTGGTTAGTGTTCTGCAGAGGCTCAGGTTTCGGAAGGCTTAGTGAAAGAAACTGATAGCTGTGGGGAAGAAAGGCTATTTTTTGGTTTCTCTCTCTCCCTTTTTTTTTCTTGTTGTGGCAGAATCGAGTTTGAATTTGAATGCCAAAGAGTTCTCCCTAGATATAAAATATATCAATTGCATTATTTTCTTTATTTCTTAATAAAACCCAGTTTAAAAAAGCAGTTGAATTTATTAGTAGCCCCTCCCTTCTCCATAGGTCTCTTGTGCATTTGTGACAATACAACCAGTTCTAAAATCATATATATGCCTGATATGTTCCAATTAGTGAAGTGGGAGATACATTAATTTTTTTCAGTGGTATAATGAAAACCTAGGTGCTTCCTGACCCTTGATTGTCATTTTACCTTTACTTTAGAATATGTACAGAAGATTAGAAACATCCAAACACCAAACAGAACTTTTCATACACACTGGCCTTCTACCTAGAAACACTCCAAGCCCCCACCCCCACCCCCCCCGCCCCACCATGATTTACCAGCATAGGAATCCTTATTTGTAATTAGATTTGGTCAGATCAAGTTTATTTTAATACTCATATAAATGCCATTTTTATAAAACATTTTTATAACTCATTCTAAAAAACTGGGGTTTCTAGAACTCCTTTATAGTTTGAAAGAAGAGGAGAAAGTATTCCTAGGATCCAAATAACTGTTTTTACTTGTTTCATCTTTCAAAGAAAGCATGTTTCTGTACAGATATTTTCCAAATTTATCACTTTATGCCAAGTTTGAACCAGTTATTTTTTTAAGTAGTAATTTCTTTTTTTCTTAACCTTCCCAGTTTCTGAGGCAAGGAGAGGAGGCTAGGAGGAAGATTAAATCATTTTTTCATAAAGCCTTACAAATCCCACATTAAAATCTTCCCTTTAACATTTGTAAATTTTTCATTTTGGTTTTTCAAGCACTGAGTAGAAATAAAAAATTATGGTAGCAGAGTTTTGTAAGAAAGAAAAGGAAAAGCCTTTAGATTAACTCTATATTTATCTATGGGTACTTACCTCTTATTTGCGGGTTACTCTCCTAAGCGTGTCATATGATCTACTCAGGAGACCTGCTTGCTGCTGTGGTGGGAGTCCTCCTCCCGTTGACTTATTCTGAGCCTCCAGCACTGGTGCTTCAAATCATACAAATGTGTTGTGTAGCTGTAAGCGTGCCAAGGAGGTTGTTTCATCTTCGATACACTCGTTTTTAGAGAGTAGCAGCATTTATTATAATTCATAAAATCACCAGTTAAATATGTTGAACCAATTCATGATCCTTATTCAAGTTATATTCTTAAGAGCTGTCTTTAATTTGGGGGACTATGATAAACTCGGTCATTATAGCTTAAGATAGTTTCGTTTTCAATTAACCCTAGGCTGTTTTTCCTAATTGAGAAAAAATAAGATACAGTCTAGAGATACTGGAGCTTTAATTCTGTGGAGATTCTGCCCAGTGAGCCTTAAAGTGATTTCCAGAGTTTTAATTTCTACCAGTGAAACATGTGTCTTATGTAGCTTTCATGCCTTTGTTGTGGAACATAATTAATTTGCTCTGATTACAACCTTATATAGAAGAACACAGGAAGGTTTGAATTGTACATGCGTATACCCCTCTCCAGTACTCTTGCCTGGAAAATCCCATGGATGGAGGAGCCTGGTACGCTGCAGTCCATGGGGTCACAAAGAGTCGGACACGACTGAGCGACTTCACTTTCACTTTTCACTTTCATGCATTGGAGAAGGAAATGGCAACCCACTCCGGTGTTCTTGCCTGGAGAATCCCAGGGACGGGGGAGCCTGGTGGGCTGCCGTCTATGGGGTCGCACAGAGTTGGACACGACTGAAGCGACTTAGCACCAGCACCATATAAGTTTTAGAAGAGACTTTTTCATTGCTTATTTTTAAAAAGATGACCTCTGGATTTGGCAGTTGATTCATTGGCAGTTTTTTGGGGTTTTTTTCCCCCCCTATGGATATATTGGGAAAAGTGTATGATAGGTAATGAAAATATATTTCTGCCTTATTTTAGAAAATTAGTGTAGAAGTCTTAACAGCTATGCTATCTAAGCATCCTTAAACTAAAAGACTAGCTTTGTATTAGAACTTCGGCATTTTCAAAGCTTCCCTTTAAAAGATTATGTAATAGGGGACTTGCCTATTGGTCCAGTGGTTAAGAGTCCACGCTTCCAGTGCAGGGAGTGCAGGTTCAATCCCTGGTTGGGGAACTAAAGATCCCACATGCTACACAGAAATAGATAAAAGATCATCATACATCACTCATATTTTTAAGTTATTTAATTACTTCTCTGTTGACAATAGCATTTATGCCATTTCAAATTTATGTTCCTTAGCTTGTGTGAAAGTTACCAGAAAATATTTTGTTCAGTTCTACTGAGCACTTCAGATTTTATTCAATATTTGCTGCTTTATTTTAACTCAAACTTCAATATTTTAGAAAAAAATATTTACTAATAATTTTGGGTGAAGACAAAATAATCCTCAAGAACAATCAAATAAATTTTAATGTGCCAGAATTTCTTTTCAGGAATATGGAAATACCTTATAATAGTGCTTTATTCTGAACCACAGTTTGGCTTCTGTGCTCATGCAGGCAGGTAGGTATCTGCAAAACAAGTAATGTCAGATTGGAAATAGCACCATTATATTTAATGAAAAGACGTGTATGAAGTAAACCTTCATCAATTTGTGTTTACAGATAAGTTTTTTAAAATATTCATTGAGTATGTTATAAAAATACCGACCATTATTATTATATAATTCTGTGTCAATACTAACCCTTCTACCCACATTGACTCATTTCTTTTTTTAAACCTTAACTAAAAATAGTTAAAATTGGTTCCTAGAATGTTTTTATTTTATATTTGTATTTTTAATTAGCTTAATGGCTAGGGACCATAAGAAGTTAGAACAACTACTTATTGTTGTAGTTAACAACAACTTTGAGTTATTAGAAGCATAGCTGACAATCAGAGAGAAAGCAAAATAATAATACTAAATAAAAGAGTAGATGAATCTAGTTGACAAATAACTAAATCTGTGCTCTAAAACCTCATGCACATTAGGTAGAAGACTGTCTGTAAGTCACCACTTCAAATCTTTTTTACACTAAACACACACAAAAACTTGTCTTTCCCCTGTCTTTAATGAAAAAAACCATTTGCCCATGGTAGTAAATCTAAGCAGTACAAAAGAATATTCAGTGATAAATTCACTCTTGAGACAGTTTTAACAAACACATTTCCGTCTCTTCTCCAAAATAGAGTAACAGATTAAAAGGTGGATGGCTCTTTGGTAATAGCGAATAGGGCCAACTGAAAAAAACAAGAATTACAAAGAACAGGCATGTAGTTCTGTTCAAAATAGAGACTTGTAGCTCTCATAACTCAGCCCTCCACAACTCTTGTGTGGTATGGTAATTGATATAGTGATGGCTATCACATATTTAATAAATCTTCAAATGAAAGTGAAAGTCGCTCAGTCGTGTCCAACTATTTGCGACCCCATGGACTGTAGCCTGCCAGGCTCCTCTGTCCATGGAATTCTCCAGGCCAGAATACTGAAGTGGGTAGCCTTTCCCTTCTCCAGGGCATCTTCCCAACCTAGGGGTCAAACCCAGGTCTTCCTTGTTGCAGGTAGATTCTTTACCATCTGAGCCACCAGAGAAGCCCAAGAATGCTAGAGTGGGTAGCCTATCCCTTTTCCAGGAAGTGGATCTTCTCAACCCAGGAATTGAACCGGGGTCTCCTGCATTGCAGGCAGAGTCTTTACCAGCTGAGAGCTTAAATCATCTTTATTCAGCTCTGTTCTGGGTGACTGGAATAAGTGAAATGCATTTTTTTGAGATTTCAAATATCTGGAAACTTTGTGTAGAATATGTTATTTAGAGAACTAGATAAGTTTATTTAATTAACTTAATTTATCAAGAACTCCAGATAAATTAATTCTTACTTAAGTAGCTTAAAGGTCAGTTTCAAACTCTAATCTGACTATAACCAAAACACCTAATTGGTGCCTTTTTTCCTAAAATACTGAATTTTATCCCTGATGCCTTTTGTTTTGTTGAACAGAATCTGTCTTCTACTTAAAGGGGCAATGTAGTATCTTTTATAGGTCTAGGAAGGCAATTTAAATATCAGCCAAGATGGTTGGCTAGTTGGATAGTCTATACCTCTCAGTCATGATACCTTTCAAACACTTAACACCTTAATGAATCTTTGACAATATGTGGATTGTGTTCATTACATATTCATTCATGTGTAAAGCAGTTGTTGAGTTCCATTTGCTTGTGGAGATACAGTGAAGAACAGAATAAGCATGTTTTGCCTTTATATAGAATTTATAATCTATGGCGGATGCAAACAGTGTGAGTGAGTGAGTGATAGTCGCTCAGTTGTGTCCAACTCTTTGCGACCCCATGGATTGTATAGCCCGCCAAGCTCCTTTGTCCATGGAATTTTCCAGGCAAAAATCCTGGAGTGGGTTGCCATTTCCTTCTCTAATCAGATGCTCCAATCTGATTCTCCTAATCAGACACTCCCTTAAATACAAGATTACAGTCTCTCAGAAAACCTCCTATAGAGACACGTAACTTCAGATCCAAGTACTAACAGAGTAAATGAAAATCTCTCAGGTCTTCAAAGATTTCAAAGGGAGGACAGGAAGCCAGGTTGAAAGAAGAGGAGGGAGGTGGGGGGCAAAAAGGGTGGAAACAGTATACTGATAGTGAAGGCAGTGGCACCCCACTCCAGTGCTCTTGCCTGGAGAATCCCACGGACGGAGGAGCCTGGTGGGCTGCAGTCCATGGGGTCGCAAAGACACGACTGAGCGACTCCACTCACTCACTCACAATATAGGTACGGTAGAGGTAAGACTAGCTCGCTTCAACAGGGCCTGCACTGCAGCCCAAAAACATCTTGACATTTTTTTTTAAATTTCTTTCTTATTCATTCTTTTTTGATGAGATCAGTGAAATAACTGAACTTTAGTAAGAGTAGCTGTTTTAGACTTAGTCTGTTCTCCTTAGACTCTTTGTGCTCATATTCCCCTGATGACTGAATTTACCGCTTATTTTCATGAAAGGCTTAAACCAATCTGAAAGCTCAGTCAGCTTTCAACTTCTTAAAATGTCTTTCCATCCATCCTATTCTTTGGGATCATGTTGTCATCCCTCTTTTCCATAACTAACTTCTACCTAAGTTCTTAATCCCAACTCTTTATGATATTATTTGCAATCTTGCTAAATAAAGTATCTTTTTCACACATAGAATCCATGCCTTAAATATTCGTTTTCTCAGCTTTAACTTCTTTCTTGCAGACGTGCTCAGGTTTACCACTTAATGAAAAATAAAACCTTTCTTTATCCCTTCAGTCTCTTTCCTTCATCATTTGACTTTAGATAATTGCCTATCCTTTTTCCTTCTTACTGGGCTTACCTGATAGCTCAGTTGGTAAAGAATCTGCCTGCAATGCAGGAGAACCTGGTTTGATTCCTGGGTTGGGAAGATCCCCTGGAGAAGGGAAAGGCTACTCACTCCAGGATTCTGGCCTGGAGAATTCCATGGACTGTATAGTCCATGGGGTCGCAAAGAGTTGGACACAACTGAGCGACTTTTACTCCACTTTCCTTCTTACTACCTACCTAGTCTGTAACCTTGCAATCAGATTTTTATCCCCAGCACTCTACTAAAATAACTCTTTGTTGTTCAGTTGCTTAGTTGTGTCCAACTCTTTGCGACCCCATGGACTGCAGCATGCCAGGCTTCCCTGTCCTTCACCATCTCCCTGAGCTTGCTCAAACTTATGTCCATTGAGTCATTGATGCCATCCAGCCATCTCGTCCTCTGTTGTCTCCTTCTACTGCCCTCGCATCAGAGTCTTTTCTAATGAGTTGGCTCTTCACATCAGGTGACAAATTTCAAACTTTTCCCCTCTATGTTCATGACTACAACCTTTTCCAAGTCACTGGTTATTATATTTTATTATATCTGGTTATTATATCTTAACCAGATTTCTGAGGTAGCCTCTTAATTGGCCTTTTTTCTACCTTTACCTCTTGTCTCAGTAGAGCAGCCAAAATGACTGTTTTTAAACAAGTCAGATCATATCATTCCTTCGCTTAGAATCCTGATAGCCCTTCATTTCACTCATAGTAAAAGCCAGTTTCCTATAACCTGCCCCTCTTTTCATCTGCTCTTCCCTCTTCACTACCGTCAAACTGTTGGTGTCTTTGCCCCTCCTCGAACATGCTGGGTGTCATTCTGCCACAGGGCACTTGCATGAGCTGTTTCTACTACCTGTATTCTTCCTCTGGGTAGCTACTTGGCTCACTTCTTCACTGCCTTCTTGTCTTAGCTTAAATGTCACTTCATCACTGAAGGTGCCCTGACTGCACCAATGAATGGTGCAAAATGCCCCATTCTCTTGGCTCTTCCAAGGCCCTTTACCATGATTTAGTTTTTTTGTTATTCATAGAGCTTCAGCTTTTTACTTACTTTATCACTTATTATTGTCTGTCTCCTACTAGAGTGTAGTCTTTGTCTTTTTTGTGTACCATTCTCTGAGTTTATCCTGCTTGGAGTTTGTTAAGTTTCTAGTCTTTCATCAAAATTTCGGATGTTTCTGTCCGTTATTTCTTTAAGTATTCTTTCAGCCTTCTCTTTTTCTTCTCCCATTGGGACTCCTATTATGCATATGTTTGTATGTTTTGTGATGCCCACAGGTCTCTTAGGCTGTGTTCGCATTTCTTCATTCTTTTCTTTTTCTACTCCTCAGATTGGATTGTCTCAGCCAACCTAACTTCAATTCTCAATTAACCTAAGAAAGATGATATTATCTCTGCCTGTTCTGCTGTTGAGCCCCCTCTAGTGAATTTTTCATTTCTTAGTTTACTCATTTAAAGGGCAGGGCTGAGAAACATGCTGATAATGCTGTAACTTTTTGAATGTTACTCTAGGTTCAGAAATGCACTCTGAGATTTTTAAGAGCTTTGTTGCTTATCACGGGCTTCCCTGATAGCTCAGTTGGTAAAGAATCTGCCTGCAGTGCAGGAGACCCTGGTTTGATTCCTGGGTTGGGAAGATCCCATGGAGAAGGGATAGGCTACCCACTCCAGTATTGTTGGGCTTCCCTTGTGGCTCAGCTGATAAAAAATCTGCCTCCAATGTGGGAGACCTGGGTTTGATTCCTGGGTTGGGAAGATCCCCTGGAGAAGGGAAAGGCTACCCACTCCAGTATTCTGGCCTGGAGAATTCCATGGACTGTATAGTCCATGGGGTCGCAAAGAGTCGGACACAACTGAGTGACTTTCACTTTCACTTCTTATAGTGAAGTAGCAATTTCTTTATATAAATCTTATGAATCTACTTTCTTCTCACCTCTTTGAGAAGATTTCATTCCATTTTGGCATAACCTGAAAGCAATTAATCTGTTTGGAAACATACCACAAGCTTATCTAAAACTATGATAATTTTTAGTTTTTCAAAATACACTAAGATGATAAAAAAGAAATATTAAAGATAGGACTAAAATCATAAGGTTTGAGGCAGGGTCTGTGTGGTTTTGTTTTCCTTATGGTACTTTACATGTAGTAGATGGATAATTCTTTAAATACTAAATTGATGGTAAAAAACTGCAGTAAAAACTAATTTAAAAACTGCAAATAGCAGTAGCTTAGGATCCAGAATCTCAAGGGACACTGTCTTTTGGAGATGAAACTGTTTTCTTTTTCAGTTATTTTTCTGATAATATTTTATATATTTTTTATATTGAGATGAAAACAAAATTCAAAGTGTATACTATCACCCCTCTTTTAATCTCTAAATCTCATATTCACTTTCTAAACTTTTATAAACTAGCCAAAAAATAGAGCAGGAAATGTTCATGGAGACAGATGAACTTTTATTTCTGATTAGGGATTAGTCATTTAAATACTTAATTATACTGATCCAAAGGCATTAAAACAAGATACAGAAATTATTTGATGATGTTATCTTAAGAGATAAATGTTTACATAGAAAAACTAACATTCAAGGAATGTCAGAATTAGCTAAAACAACTGAATGAAAGTCTTATGAACTGTTATTAAAGAGTTAGTGTATTTTCTACTAATTTTCAGGTTCTTCCTCCATATCTTGCCTAGCCCTCCCCACCCTCATTGCATCTCTGTGTAATATAACATGTTTTTTGCTCTTCTGTATTTCCTATAAATTGATACATGTAAAGACTTGGTCTAATTCACAGTCAGTTTTTCACTCATTTCTTCTTTTCTCTCTCTCTTTTTTTTTTTTTAAATTTAAGGAGAGGCTGGCAGTGTGCATAAGGCATAAGGTCTAGTTTTTCTTTTCATGATGTTAGCAGTCTGATAATGATGCTGATATCCATTAATTTCATTACATGTTGCAAAATATTGACTACATTGATATCATTTTGTCATTTATTCATTTATTAGCTTAGTTTTAAAAATTGTATATTTACCAGCATGTGTGTGTGGGGTTCCTGATGGCTGTGTGGAAAGAATCCTCCTGCCAATGCAGGAGACACAGGTTCCATCCCTGGGTCTAGAAGATCCCCTGGAGAAGGAAATGGCAACCCCCTCTAATGTTCTTGCCTGGGAAATCCCATGAACAGAGGAGCCTGGCGGGCTACAGTCAATGGGGTCACAAGAGTTGGACATGACTTAGCAACTAAACAATAATAATAGCATGTATGTATGTGTTTGGATAAAGATTAACATAAGGAAGTTTTGCTTTCAGTGAATGTTTGCATTGCGATCATTGCTTGGAAAAATTCATTTGTACTTTGAGAGCTGCCTATCGAAAAATTAAAGTAAACCTAGAATATTATGATTTGGGGGCTTCCCAGGCGGCGCTAGTGGTAAAGTATTCTCCTGCCAGTGCAGGAGGCATAAGAGGCACAGGTTCAGTCTCTGGGTCAAGAAGATCCCCTGGAGAAGGAAATGGCAACCCACTCCAATATGCTTGCCTGGAGAATCCCATGGACAGAGGAACTTGGCAGGCTACAGTCCATAGGGTTGCATATAGTCAGACACGACTGAAGCGACTTAGCACTCTTGCATTATTTTATTTTGCTCTTGAAGAAGTTGAATGTCTAAGCTAATTTATTAATGAGTTTGTCGTTCCTTGTCTTAACAAATTTTCTGAAGAATGTGTCAGAGTTGGAATAATTATTATTAGACTGAGAGACATATAAGGATTTTTTTATGTGCTTTTTTGAGTTTCTAGCCCTCACAGCCTGTCTCAGTCATTATGGTAATAAACTAAGTAAAGCTCTCTGATTAAGCTCCCAAACAAAGGTCTGTGTTTGTGTTCACAGGCAAATTTTTTTCTAAACCTCATGAAATAGTTAATACTTTTTTTTAAAGCATAATACTTTTAACAAGGGGAGAGTCATAAAATAAGATTTTGATACGTTTCAGATAAAGTCTTTGTGAGTCACTTTTCCCTGGACTGTCCTGTCCTTGCTGCAGCTAAGGGGCAAAGTGGGCAGAGTGTTCTCTGTACCACCAACTCTCTGAAAAGTCAGTGAAGAGATCTGGATGTCAGAATCCTAGGTATAATCAGTTTCCTGGGTTTGATATCCAACTGGTTTTTACATTGTTTTGAGTGAACTTTTGGGTATGAGTTACTTTTTTTTAAAATAATAAAGTTAGTAAATAATCCAACCTTCCCTTTCATCAAAGTTCTTCCCCCCCACCCCACCTTTTTGAGGTATGGTTGATGTATAATATTGTATAAGTCTTAGATGTACAACATACTGATTCACAATTTTAAAAGACTGTGTTCCATATATAGTTACCATAATATATTGGCTATATCCCCTGTGTTGTAGAATGTATCTTCATAGCTTATTTACTTTATACATGGTAGTTTGTACTCTTAATCCTCTACCCCTGTCTTGCCTCTCCCCACAAATTCACCTTTATAGACAGTTTTCATAAATTTGGCTCTACTTCATTGGAAATTTGAATTTACCATTCATTGGGGTTTGAGGCTAGAGGACAGTTTCAGCATAGAATTATAGGTTTGAATTGGTCTGTATGTAATAACTGCTTTCATTCACAACAAGATACTTTTTTTAACTTTCTATTGAAATGTAATATATGAATAGTCTCTTTTTTGTTTTTATTGAAGTATAATATACATCTAAAAACGAGCGCATAATTAGCCTACAGCTTGGTGAATTTTCACAGCTGAACAGCCTGTGTAACCAGACCTAGTTCAACATCAGCACCAGCCTTTCAGAATCCCCCTTACACTCTCTTCCAGTTATTATACGCATCAGGTTGCCCCTCACAAGTAACCATCCTAACAGGATAGTCTTTCAGAGAGGAGATCAGATACTTCATTTGTCAGGGTTGTCCTCTTTTCTCTATTTGCTGCAAATATGAAGAAGATAAGAAAAGAACAACTTCTCTTTTCTTATCAACACAAAAATAATTGCTGAAGGCAAAAAACAAAAATCAATTCTTTTCATACTGACTCCTATTTACCAATGTAATATTCCATCAGAGTAATAACTGGAAGATTTAAATCATTTGGAATCATGTTGGAGTCTCTGTATGTGACATTTGTCTTCTGAAGCAAGACCCAGAGTAAGCAGGAGTAATGAGAGGATGCAGAGCGGCGTTTGCCCCCACCCCCTCCACCCATGACTGTTTCCCACCCTGGAGGAGACAAGGAATGACAGATGCTGGGATGCAGAGCTGTGGTCGAGGGATCACCTGATACTTTCCTGTCTTTGCTTACAGTCTCTGAACGTTGATGATAGATTTCTAATATCAATATTAGAATTCTGTTGGAGATTTTTAATTCGGCAACTTCTGTGTTGAATATAACTCTCTTGTTTCCCATAACTTTCACAAAATTGATTAAAGTTGTTCCATCTTGATTTAAAATATGTCTCTGTTTCTCATCAGGACCCCTGAACAGTGCCCTAGCGTTGTTTCATTGTTGTCAGAGAGTTACAATCCTCACGTGCGTTATGGAGCTGCCATGGCCCTGGGCATCTGCTGTGCTGGTACAGGAAACAAGGTAAAGCCCAAAGCCAGGCAGGCAGCTCTTTCCTGGCGCCAGACTGTTTTTCCTAGCAGAAAAGTTTATGTAACAGCTGTAAAAATACAAGTGTGCTATAATCTGTACTTGCCTCGCAAGCTAAGCTTTCCCGAACTTCCCCACTTTACTGTGCCGGATTGCTGAAAGCGGTTTAAGAACAAACCACATTATATGGGTGGCTCTAGTAGAAACAATGCTGTTGAATTTTTTGAAAAGTGTTGATTTCTTTAAAAAGAAAAAAAAATATTTTTCTCTTTGAAGAACTACTCTGGCCATTTTACATTGTTATTTCACATATTTAATTTGCATAATTAGTATTGTGGAAATCAAAGTTCTTCTTGAGACCACCATGGTCAATTCAGTTTGATTTTTCGTGTGTGTGTTTTAACCTTATACCTAACTGCTGTTTGTCTGTTTTTTTCCTCAAGAACGTAATAGGTAACATGGTATTTGTTAAGCCCTCAAAAGTGACAGAAAGAGCTGGGCTAGGCACATTGATGATTCGAAAACGGTTTTTCATGAGATTCATAAAGAAATGCACCAGTGTTTTAATAACAGGTATTCGTGATCAACAGCAATGACATAATCATCACATTTTGCCTTTCATAGCACACATGAACACATCTTGCCTAGTTCCTCAAAAGGTGTACTTTTTCTTTTAATAGCGTACAAGCGTGTGTCTGTGTGTGAAAGAGAGAACAAGAAAATGGTTATATCCCCAGAGTCTTTACATCAGAATGGAGCCATGTTTTAGAAATCATTTCTTATCCAAACTAAAGTAAAGCATAATTTTTGGTTTATTGATTGATTCCAGAAATTAGATTTTAACTTCCTTGACTTTTTCTCTAATAAGGAGGGTTAGTATTGGATACAAATAATTTTTCCTAGTCACATAAAACATTATTGAAGCTAGAAATTAAAATAGGCATTTTCACTGTGTGGTAAGAATTGTATAAAAATTTAGAGAGAGACATGCCCTTCCAGTATTCCCATTCTGTCTCCTTACCCTGCTTTATTTTTCTTCAGAGCACTTAGCATCACCTGACATATTTTTATGACTTAATTGAGCAAAAGAGTTCTTGCTCAAATACAATGAACAAATGCTGGGATATACAAAGCTCTAGTGGTTTCTTTGTCTTTTTTTTTTTACTTTTTATTTTGACCTATTTATTTATTGTCTGTCTGTCTCTCCACTGAAATGTAGGGTCCCTGAGAACCAAATATTCACTGCTAAAACCTAAAGTCAGACCTGACACATAGTAGAGTTTCAGTAAACATTTGTCAATTGAATGATAGAGGGAAGATCATTTTAAGGATATGATGAGGAGCAAGTTGGACATGGTTTCTGCCCTCACAGTTTTGTTTTTTTTAATGTTTTCATTTTTTTGGAGGAGAATTTCTTATATGAGAATGTATCTTCAGTTTTATTAGAAAAGTCATTGTGTGTAAAAATACAGTTTATAGAAATTGGCCTTCATTTTTTTCCAGACACATCTGTTCTATAAATAAAGGAAAAATATAGTTGAATGTTTTGCAAAGTATTTTCTCCCTCGGGTCTTTAGTAGACATTTATGTCAGACTTCATAAGTTAAATGTAAATTAGATTTTTTTTCTTTCCAGATTATTCTGAACTTAATATGGTATCTAGGAGCAAATGTTCTTTGAGACACAGCATCTGACAAGTTAATTCAATGAACATTTTTCATTACTTTTACTAAACAAGTCTGCTTTATTTCTAGATAGTTTATATGATCTACTTATGAATATCTGTCTGAAGTTTGGCACTTTAATTTTCTTTCTGAAAAACCTGAAACACTCTGTTTATTCTAAAATATGTCTTTGAGGTTATATCACATACTCTAAAGGCCAAGTTAGTGTCTTCTAACTCATAAGTTGGAAATTCTGTTAAATTTTTATCATGACTACTTCATAAACAATATTAACAATATATGAATAATATTTGAAAAACTTATTCTTGTAAACAACAGCACTACATTTTACAGGGAAGTGAGAAAGAATGTACTTATGTGATGTTTATCTGTTAATCACTCTTGATTTTTTTTTTAATAAATAAATTGACATGTAAGGAAATCATTACTCCCCACCCCCAAAAAAGGATTCAATTCATTTACTCGGCTTTGAAACAAAGGACATTTGAGAAATTACATACTGTATTAAAATAAGTTTGATAATCATATAAACTCATTCTTCTGTTCTTCCAGATTTATACTTACCTAAGGACCTTGTTAGAGGTGCTAAACAAAGCTCCTGCAGAGTGTTTAATAGAGCAAAAGACTTCCTGGTCAAATATACAAAGCTCTAGTGGTTTCTTTCTCTTTTTTTTTTTTGAATTTTTATTTTATTTTGGAGTACAGCCAGTTAACAATGTTGTGATAGTTTCAGGTGGACAGAAAAGGGACTCAGCCACAAATATACATGTATCCATTCTCCCCCAAACTCCCTTCCCATCCAGGCTGCCACATAACATTGAGCAGAGTTCCCTGTGCTAAGGAGTAGGACCTTGTTGGTTATTCATTTTAAATATGCAGTGTGTGCATGTCAATTTCAAACTCCCTAACTATCCCTTTCCCCACCCTTCTCCCCTGGCAAACATAAGTTTGTTCTCTAAATCTATGAGTCTGTTTACTAGCGGTTCCTTTAATTAGGTTTCTTAAACCTTTTGTTATGATATATACGTTCCTGGAGCCCTTGATGTGCTAGATACATTTTTGAATCTGCAAGAGGGGTTAATATATAGTATGCTAGAGTTCCCAAACTTATTTAATCAAGGAATCCTGTTTTCGTAGAACTGATATTCTGAAGAATTTAATATTGGGAAAATCCTGGTAAACATTTTGGAAAATTCCACCATATATAGTCTTTCAAAGTGTAACCATGGAATCAGTTCTAATCCTGTTTGATTTAATTTGTGTTGCCATTCTACTAGCAAGTAAAATCTTGTTTTCAGAGTTCTGTTTGTTTTTTGTTTGTTTCGATTTAGATTTGATTAATTTTTTAAATTAGGTTTTGTAAAATCATCTTAAGATATTATCTTTCTCTAGTATTTGAAAGAAGTTGGATACAGAGTCAGACTGGCCTGAGTTTGCTACACTTAGGTGATTTTTGGCAATTCACCTTTCTGTTTCTTTGTTTATAAAGATTGTTTTCTATTGCTCTTGTTGTTTTAGTGGAAGGTATTTTATACATTTTGGATGAATATACCCTCTTCATCCTGAATATGTAATAAATATATAAAATATCTTCCACTGCACCTGGAAAATAATATTGTTTATCAAACATTAATCTCATTTTTTCTTACTTTCTTCCTGACCTCTTTTACCTGAAAACAGGGGCACTCCTGTTCTCTAAGCTTCCTTTTCACTTAACCATCAGTTATATTGAAACTTAAAGCATGCTCAGTTCTGACCGTTACATCCAAATAGTCTTAAATTAACTTGTGAATACAATGTTAGATGGAAATATTGTGTTAGAAAGACAGTAACTAATTTGAAAATTTAGCCACATGAACTTTATTAAAAGTTTTTTTTTATGCTTTCAGGAAGCAATTAATTTGCTGGAACCAATGACAAATGACCCTGTGAACTATGTGAGGCAAGGAGCTCTCATAGCTTCGGCTCTCATCATGATCCAGCAGACTGAAATCACTTGTCCAAAGGTGAGCGGACAAAAATATTCTCTAGGAGAGAACTAGTTCAGACTTTTCTTTAGTAGATTATCTTCTCTTGAGTACATTTTTACCTCAGCTATTGTGAACACAATGCATAGGAAGTAAAGAAGTAGGAGAATGGGAAAGCTTTAAGTATATAATATTCTTTGAATGCATTTTTTATAAATTAATGGTCACTTTGTTAATTCAGCTGCATAGCCATACTTGAAAAATTGGAACTCATAGGTTGGCAAAATCATAAAAATCAACTTTAATTTCTGCCTTCTGCTGTCCTTTTAAAGTTTGTTCAGTGGGATGACCTGTTCCTCTAATACATGATACAAACTCAGTGGTCCATGACTTTTTTGATTCATCCTCTGAGGCAATAAAAAGTTCTGCAGTCACTTTATATAGTGTATACAGTTTCAGTTAAGAAAAGAGCTCATCCAGATTCTCTGTAGCAATGTCGTTGCCTTCATTGGAGACCCCTTGGGCGGGGTTTCAAGTGGCTCCAGGAAGACTGACTTACTTTATCCACAACTCTTACATATTTTGCCCTCCTGCAGGTCAGATTGTAATAGATTTTCATTGCAGCTTTGCTTGCCTCTTCCTCTCTCTCCCTCCTTCCTTTTCTTCTCCCTCCCTCTTGCATTGCTTGTGCCTCAGTCAATAGCAAATGCCTCTCACTTCATGTGTCAGATGTCAGTGCACAGTGACCGCTGATTATATTAAGCCCACGGCGTAGTCTCTCTGAAGCCCATTTCTAGGCTTGGAGTTAGGAGGACTGATTTAAAGCCCAGCTTTCCCCATTCAAGTCCTTTTCACATATCCTTCTATCATCTAGTCCTCACATAGACCATGTGGGTGACTCCATAACAGATGTCAAGGTATCTATTTTAAAATCTCACGGGCTCTCCTCTCAGACCTTATTTCAGACTTTTGTGTCTAATGTATCTTTGCAGCTCAGCCAGAACTTCTCATTTTGTTGAGAAACAGATGATGTATAGATCGTATTTACATATACTAAAATTACCATGTTTGACATAATGTAATAGATGTATATAGTTTATGCAGTAATTTCAGATCTTTTCATTCTTAATTTAAACTTAGAGCATTTAACAAGCTTGTATTATTTCTGCTTCTGTATGAGAAGCAGTGAAAGAGATTGACAACAGAAAATGCCATTGGTATACTGTCTTTTTGCTCATCAGGTAGATTTATTTTCATCAAAGTAGATAGACTGGGAAGGGGGCAAGGGAGGGTGAAGGAGAAAAATAATTTTAGAATTCATTGATTATTCTGTGAAACTTTGTTTAATAAGTTTCAGTTTCTGAGCAGTTGCTGTCATTTTTGTTGCTGTTTTTTGGGTTTTTTTTTAATCCAGTTCTACTCTTTCAAAATCACTTCTAAGACTTCTAAAAACTGGATTATTGCAGAAATAGACTCAAACTTTGCATCCTGTTTTAATAATATATTACTCTAGAACATCTTTTCAAACAGACCATGTTTCTTTTTGGGTTGTGTTTTTAAATACAGCAGTTATAATATGAGTAGTTTTTGCATCTTTTATGTCTGCTTTTGATCGTCTGTTGATCTTTGTTAGCTAGAAGTTATCCAACTGAGTAATGTCATTAAAGAAGGAAGTTTGGTCACGGAATGCATCTCCCCTAACAGAAATATACCCTGATATTTATTCACTTTGGTCTGTTACTTTCATGTTTATGTATTATGAACATGACAAATGTTTTACCATCTTCCCATCCTCTGCTGTAGAATTTCATTGATTTGATTTTATAACCATAAACTGTGTACCAACAATGGCCAAGTACTAATAAGTAACACTTTTGCATATTTAGAAAAAGTTAAAAATAATGCAACAATTAGAATAATTATTATTTTGTAATCATTCTTAAACATTTGTTGAACCAAGTCTTAGCTGATGTGAATATGTGGAACACAATTCCATCTTCACATTGTATCAGAATCTTTGGTATTGATTCAGAATGTTGAAATGTAGTTATACCTGGTAGCCTATGCCATTAATATAAATTGCATGGGGGAAAGTTAAATGTGTACCCCAAGGACAAAAAAGCAAAACTTTATACAACAAATGTTCTTTCTGGAAACACTACCCCTTACAGTGAAATTGTTACTCAGTTCATAAATCCTTAAAGTTTCATAAATCCTTAGAGTTTAAGTTCTATTTTGTTGTTTTCTGCTCTGAAGCATATGATCAAGAGCTTTGTAGACTATAGTTCATATCATCTCTCTTTTATCTGATAATTGCTAAGAAGACAACATTGATTGGGAATTCCCTGGTGATCCAGTGATTAGGACTCCACACTTCCACTGCAGAGAAACTGGTCAGGGAACTAAGATCCTGCAAGCTTCACAGTGAGGCCAAAAAAAAAAAAAAAAGATATTCTTTCAGGGTGGTATGTGTTATTGCTGAAAAGAAACAACTGTTAACAAGCTTGAAGAGAAGTTCTCCAGGCTACAGGGTCCTAGTCACAAGGTTACAACCAGTCCATGAAATAAAGTGAAAATGCCTTGAAATCAAAAGTTGCATGTTAATTTAATCAAGACTATAACCCTTTCCTTAAAGGAATCCAGAAGAGATATTTCTGAGACATTTTGTGAGATTCTCAATGGAAATTTCCAAAGGAAATGTTTTTTATGTAATCGTGATCTATATCACATCCTTTCATAGAATGCTGTCTTTAAGCTCACTAAGCTCTACATATTGTGGTCTTAGTTGAACTAACTCCAGTACATCTTTGCTTTTCTTCTGCCGGTTTCTTACTCTCACAAACATAGGCCTAAGAACCTGTATACCCTTTTGGGTGATTACAGACCCAATTTAAAAAGCTGTTATACCAGAGGATCAGAACCATTTAACTAGAATAATGTTCTTTTACAGATCTTGAGAGTTATTTTGTCTCCAAAACCAAACTCTTTATGAAGAATCTACTTCTGTTTTTCTTATTAAATGAACTCCACTGTCAGCAGTTACTTGAACATGTATATAGCAAGTAACATACATAGCATCAGATAAAAATATTGAAGTATAAGAATAGGACCTAGTGCTCATCCTTGCCCAATATCATCAAGCCTAAGACCTGCTACAAGGAAGCTTCTCCTACCACTGACAGGTACCCCATTTGGAAGTAGGATCATATTTGGCCAAGTTTGATAAGCTTTTGCAGTTCTAAAATAAATCAGCATCAACTTTTATAAGGTTCATTTTACAGTATAACACATTTGTAAATAGAAATCTATATTACATACTGTTGCCTTAAGTAAGAGGGGATTTAGACACTACAGGTGTTGGTGGTAATATAAAGATAAGGCACAGGCAACTAACGTGAACAAAATTATGCTAATAAAATTGAGGAGGAAGCTAGAAACATGATTTGTTATGTTGATAGGAGGAAATTATAATAGCACTGCCAGGAATATCTTGAAAAAGAAGAAAGATAATTTTCACTTTAGTCACATTAAGTTTGAGATTATAGCAAGTCATTTGGAGATAAGATGAGAACATAGGGAAATAATCAGAACTAAAGAAAAAAATAGGAGCCAGTCCAGATAAATTATGTAAGTCCAGAGCCCTTTATCTGCAATTCCAATTCCAGAAAACTCTAAAAACTAAGAATTTTATTTGTTTTTAAACTCTCATTTGGCTGTAAAATCTAACCTTGTATGAACATGTTTATAGCCTTTATCCCATTTAGTAAAATATTCAGTCATTTTGCTGCTTCAGAAATATTAATTTGGTTAATTATGGGATACTATCCCCATACTCCACTGAGGTTATTGCATAGTTAATGGTGTATGCACCTGTTAACTGTGAATTCTGAATTCCAAAATTCATTTGGCCTCAAGGATTTTGTGGAAGGAATTAAGAGCCCTAGTTGAAGTCATAAGAGCTAATGTATTATTATAAAAAGATAAAAGGGGGCAAGAAAAACCCTCTGAAATTGATCTCTGATGTACAGTTTCATTTCTATATCCTGGAAAACTGAAGGAAAAAAGAGAGACAGAGGAAGAGACATACCTAGGTGATAAGTAACAACAGAAAAGACTTAATGGAATTTTATTCCCTTCTCCCCCCTACCTTTATTTTTCTCTGTGGCATACAAGCATGGGTTATTTTTTTTCCCCGCAACAGTATAAGGTGTGTAGAAATAAAAACATGACGATTATTTAAAATGTAGGAATTTGGAGAGGGTAGACTTTAATCACGGAGAAGGCAATGGCACGCCACTCCAGTACTCTTGCCTGGAGAATCCCATGGATGGAGGAGCCTGGTAGGCTGCAGTCCATGGGGTCGCTAAGAGTCGGACACGACTGAGTGACTTCACTTTCACTTTTCACTTTCATGCATTGGAGAAGGAAATGGCAACCCACTCCAGTGTTCTTGCCTGGAGAATCCCAGGGATGGGGGAGCCTGGTAGGCTACAGTCCATGGGGTCGCACAGAGTTGGACACGACTGACGCTACTTAGCAGCAGCAGCAGACTTTAATCAAGCACAGCAGAAAGCATGGATCACAGCATTGTCTGAAATTTAATTATCTTTTCTTTGAGATTATCATGATATAAAATGGAAAGTTAATATGACTTTCTTCTACAAATTCTAATTTGTTTTCTGTAGGGGCCATATTATTCATACTGATGAAGTTGAGTCAGAAAATCATGATCCTTAGCCATGAAATTCTTTATGAAGAATTGTAATAATGAAAATGAAGTCACTGCTGCATAAATAATAAAATAGAAAAATTTTTAATTGATGAACAAAAACTGGCTTTTTAAGTACTAGTCTACTTAATGTTAATTGGATAAACCTATTATGTATTTGTATTGATTTTTTTTTTAATTCCATCTTTCAGATGTTGCCTTCTTATTTTGGGTGTGATTTTATATTTAAATTTTTCCTTATAATGTACATACAGTGCTTTGTCCAGTGTTTCTTTTTATAAGTTCATGAACCATTTCATAAACTGTTAGCACATAAAATTTCCATCCTATATAAGGTAATGTAAGTGTTCTTCTAAAATAAGTTCAGAATCAAAGGAATTTGACCTGTTGAACTAGAGTAAAGGCATCAAACCTTAGGATTTTTAAAGCTGGAAGGAAATTTGGTGATGATCTCATCATGCAGGGTTTTATAGTTAGAGAAAGTAAGATGTAGAGAAGTGGCTTGTTAATGGTCATAAGCTGGGTAGTGGCACAGTTAGCTCATTGTTTTCCCCATCACATTCTGTTGCTGCCTATGAATAAGAGTGAGCACCATTTTAAGAAGTATTGTTTTGTTAGAGGTAATAGTCACGGAGGACCGGTGGGATTCTTCTCTGGTATAGTAAGACAGCCGTGCTTATTGAACTATACAATGCCTTTTACACATTGCTTTATGTATATATTACCTCATATGATCCTTAAAACAGCCATGTAGGTGTTACAATCCCTGTAGACATGAAGAAACTGAGACTCAGAAAAGATCAGTATCAAAAAAAAAAAAAAGAAAAGATCAGTATCAAGAACTTACCCAAACAGCTTATTAGAGCAGAGGTATTTACAAGCCAGTGTCGTCTGATCCTGTATTACTCTGTATTATAGCGCAGTGTGGCCTCCCAGACCAAGATAACGGAAGGGAGAAGAGATTCTGAAAGAATATGTAGTGTAGATAAAATCATTATGTTAGGAAACTCAAATTCGGTGTTTTCCGCTTTTGGCAGATTTGGGGAACTCCATAATCATTCCTTCTTGAACAAGCAGGTTTCTTTCTCAGTACCTACCATTTGAAAAGTGCTTGGTGGGAAAAGAAAAGTGTAAGACATGGAAGAAACATAAAATATTTCCTTTATTGTCACACAAAAATCATAGGTACTTTTAACAAGAGCATATATTTTATAAATCCTCTTTTCTAGTTATAGAAGTTAATATATGTTAATTTTAGAAAGTACAGAAAATAATAAAGAAGCAAATAGAAATTACCCATAATCCCTCCCGAAATGTGTCAGCATGTGTGTTCCTTTTTGGTGTGTTCTTTTGGTAAGAGTAATTATTACTCCTCAAAAAGTTAATGTGTGTGCATAATGAAAATCTGTATTGTATGTGTGAATATAAATCCAAAACATACTCATGCAGCTGCAGTGAAGAGTAGTTTGTTTTAGGGTAGAATGGAAGGACTGTGCCCCATAGGAGCCCTGTAGGTGGATGGTGAGCAGAATAGCCCTAATGCACAGTGCAGCGAAAGCCTGTGTTCACTCACACAGTTTCAGCCTGCTGACTAACAGTGGTGCAGTACAAAATCGCATTCAGCATTCCCCCGAGTCTGAATCATCCACTGTGGAATGAGGATTGAAAACAGAACTGGTGCTCTGATACCAGAAAAGTCGTGACATCTGTGCTTCAACCATGGGACAGGTCTGCCGTCAAATCTGGTCCAGACCCCCCTCTCTTTGCATGTTGTGAATCAGAATTGAGGTTTCATTACCACTTGAGCAGTCTGTTCCCTGCTCTAAAATCACACAGCAAGGGAATAGAATTAGGCTGTAATTCTTTTTCTTGTTCCTTCAGGTGAATCAGTTCAGACAGCTGTATTCCAAAGTCATCAATGATAAACATGATGATGTCATGGCCAAGTTTGGCGCTATTCTGGCCCAGGGCATACTGGACGCAGGTAAATGTTTTTAAATCTTCCACATTTATTTATCTCTTTAAACTAAATCTAATGAAATATCTTTTCTGACTATATGACAAAGTAGAAATTGAGTCTGAGACAAATTATTTCTGGAAAAAATTTGGAATCTGCAGTTCATAGAAATAATTTAGTACAGTTAAGGCTGCAAACTGTCAGGGTTTGAATCCCAGTTACTTACAGTCCTAGCTATAGTTCCCCTCTTTATGTCTGTTTTCTTGTCTTGTAGAGTCTACCTCATAGTGTTGGGAGGATTAAAAATACATGTAAAGCAATTAAAACCATCCCAGTACCTTAGTAAAGTGTTTGATGAGTGTTGGCTGATTTTTTTCCTTTGATTTTCGTAGTATGTATCAGTTTTAAACAAGTTGACATTGGAAATTTTTTGAGGAAAATAAATTTTAGATAAATTCTAGCAGCCAAATCATCCTAAAGTGAGGTACATGCAGTATTTGCCTCATATGCATAGCACATTGTACCGGCTCCTGAATTCACATTCGTCATTACTACGCTATGGTTTGTTTCAAAAGAAATGGGCTGATTTTTCAAGATAGAATGGTGTGTTTTAGGACCTTGGATTTTGGGTTTATTTAGCAGCATACTCTTTAACTGTTTGTTATTATTGGTGATATTTCACTCAGTGAGATTCTTTCTCTAACTGTACCCTAGGCATGTATATAATATATGAATTATACATAAAAATAAGAAATTGTATAATCTTTTTTATTAATCTTTGCTGATTTGGAAGGTAAAAAATAGTATCTCAAGGTTTTCATAGTAATTCTATTATTAGGTGAGCTCTCAAACTTATTAGTTATCTTAATTTCTTCTAATAACTGTTAACCATATTTATTACCACTGTTTTATTGGTCAACTAGAAATGTGTTTATATTTCTAGTGAATGAGATCAGGAAAAGAAGCTGAATGTTTTGATACCTTAGGTTTTTTTGGTTAACCTCTTCATATTTTCCACTTGGAGTATTTTTTAGTCATAGCAAGATTTTCAGTGTCCTTATTTTATAATTTTAGGTAATCTCCCTTATAGATGAGGCTTTTTAAAAAATCTGTCTCCTTTCTAATTTGATTGTTTTACCTTTTTCTTGATTAAGTTTATTAGATTTCTCTTCATATTTGTTTATATGCTACTGTTAGTCTTTCTGCCCCCTAGATTATTTTGGCTTGACTCTTATTTGCTTTTCTCTCTCTCTCTTTTTTTTTTGTAATGTTAGCGCAGTTTTCTAAGTTTCTAAGGCAAATACTCTTCTCTTTTAATCCATTTGTCTAATGGCATTTGTTTTGTTTTAATTTTCCAAGAAGTTGAGAGTTTTCTGCTTAAATTTTTAGTGTTTAAGGTACAGTTTATATTTTTCTCTTTTCAATTTAAAAATAGGTTATTGCAGCTGTATATAAATAAGGAAAATATTCTATGGATACTTCAGATGAAGTAAACCATTTCAGTTCTTGACAATATTGATCTCTTTTTCCTGTGGTTATAAACATTACAGACATTGACATGCCATAGTTTCTTCCTTCTCATTCTTTGCCACCTTTCAGGGTTTTTATGTTATACTTGCATTGTCATTGTTGTTGTTCAGTGATTAAGTCATGTCCAACTCTTTATTACCCCATGAACTGCAGCACGACAGGCTTCCCTGTCCTTCACTGTCTCCCAGAGTTTGCTCACACTCATGTCCATTGAGTTAGTAATGCCATCCATCCATCCATCCTCTGTCATCCCCTTCTGTTGCCCTCAATCTTTCCCAACATCAGAGTCTTTTCCAGTGAGTCAGCTCTTTGCATCAGGTGGCCAAAGTACTGGGATTTCAACTTCAGCATCAGTCCTTACAGTGAATATTCAAGGTTGATTTCCTTTAGGATTGGCTGGTTTGATCACCTTGCTGTCTAAGGGACTCTCAAGAGTTTTCTCCAGCACCACAGTTCAAAAGCATCAGTTCGTCAGCATGCAGCCTTCTTTTGGCTTCCCTGGTATCTCTGCTGTTAAAGAATCCACCTACAGTGCAGGAGACCCTGGCGTCGGGAAAATCCCCTGGAGAAGGGAACGCCTACCCACTCCAGTATTCTTCCCTAGAGGATTCCATGGACAGAGAAGCCTGGCAGGCTACAGTCCATTTGATTGCAAAGAATTGGACACAATTCTCTGAGTGATTTTCACTTCACACTCTTCACAGCCTTCTTTATGGTCCAACTCTCACATCCGTACATGACTACTGAAAAAACTGTTGCTTTGACTATATGGACCTTTGATAACAAAGTGTTATCTCTGCTTTTTAATACACTGTCTAGGTTTGTCATAGCTATTCTTCCAAGGAGCAAGCATCTCTTAATTTTGTGGTTGCAGTCACCATCCGCACTGATTTTGGAACCCAAGAAAATGGAATCTGACACTCTTGACATTTTCCACATCTATTTGCCATGAAGTGATAGGATCTGATGCCATGATCTTAGTTTTTTTGAATATTGAGTTTTAAGCCAGCTTTTTCCTTCATCAAAAGGCTCTTTAGTTCCTCTTCACTTTGTGCCATTTAAGTGGCATCATCTGCATATCTGAGGCTGTTGATATTTCTCCCAGCAGTCTTGATTCCAGCTTGTGATTCGTTGTCATGGCTCATAACAAATACATTCTCTTGTGAAATTATAGTTCTCAGTTTAGTCTTAGATTCATGTTTAAATGAATTCTTGCTTACCACCATTTCTTTTTTGCTGCTGCTTTTTCCAGGGTATCTATACTAAGACTTGACACTTAACTGACTGGATTTTGTCAGTCTCTAGTATACATTCAGGTTCACTCTGTGGGTTTTGATAGATGCGTAATGATATGTATCCACCTTTACAGTATGATACAGAATAGTTGTACTGCCTTAAAAATCCTCTGTGCTCTACCTTTTCATCCCTCCCTCCCTCCTATCTCCAGTCCCCTAGCAGCCACTAATCTTTTTTGCTATCTCTTAGCTTTAGTGTTTCCTTTTCCAGAATGTTATACAGTTGGAATCATACAGTGTATAGCCTTTTCAGATTGACTATTTTTGGTAATTGGTTTTTAAATAGGATTTAGAAGTAACGTTTTACCACTCCATAATCTTTTATTTTTTCTTTTAGCTGCTTTGTTTTGAATTTTATGATTTTACATTTCAACCCTTTACTCATTCATTCATTGGATTTTTACTAAATCAGAGTCATTTGTTAAGGAATTGGGGAGAGAACAATTCTTTATTTTAGCTTTATTCTGCCATCTCTACTAGAAGTCCTCTCTGTGTTTTCCCCTCCTTCCTCTTTGAACCCCTCTCTCCTTCTGCCACTTTTTTTGTGTCTGTTTGATCTGTGATGAGCCAATTAAATTTTAGTGCTTCTTTCCATTTCTTTTTAGTGTTATTAAAAGTTCTGTAGTGCCATGTTCACTATTAGGAGCATAAAATTATTTCCTTTCCCTTTTTCACTTTGCTTTAGAAAAAATTTTAGTACTGTGATTTGTCTCAGAAGTTAATGGTAATAGAGAAAATCCGGAGAGGGAAACTTCAAAGAAATGAGTGAAGTTGAAGTTTATGAGAACTCATTCAATGATTTAGTCTCTTCATGGAGAAAAGCTGGAGATTAAGAAAGTTTATAGTTGAAGTTTATAAAACTGTGCAAATACTATCAGTAAAATAAACTTTCCCTTGTTTTATATTAATCTCACACTGTTAGAACAAAAAGCAGGTTTAGTTTCTAAGTCTGAAGAAGATAGATTTCATTGAAATAAAAGGAAATTCAGCTTCAAAACAGGTCAAATATCACATTCTCTAGGAAGCCTTTCCTTCCCTTCTACCCTCTTCAGCCTCTGCCATGGGTTAGGTGGGCCTAGCTTTATGTCTGTCGTAATACTTTTATGCCTTATTTTAATTATCAAATTATCCATCTTCACTAGATTGGAGCTGCTTGGAATCTTTTTCAGCATTTTGTTCAGAATTCTCAATCCGTAGTAAGCATTCTGTGAATGTGAGGTCAGAATGGGGAGGAATATAAGCCAACAGTAAAAGTAGAACTCATTCCTGTTGGAAAAATACATTTAAAGTATACCTGATTTTTTCTAGGTAAAATTGTAAATGAAATATCTGTAAAGGAGTAACGAAAAAATCTAGGTTATTTGGTTGAACAGTAGAACCCTGATTCTTACAAAAAATTAAAATGCTTTTTGGTTTAAGTTTGTATTCACTTCCTGATTCCAAGCAAAATGTGAAGACATCTGTGAGATACTGAGATGAAGTGGAATCAAACAATGGAGATCCACAATTGGAATTCAGATTAGGATGTTGACTAGGCGCAAACAAGCCCTGTTTTCATAGGCTGCATTATATGAAGTACAAAGTTCACATCTTGAGTTCTGGGGTCCAACACTAACACTGTGACTGTAGACCAGAGGCTGCAACACAGTAGCCCGTGGGCCACATCTGCCTTAAACACGTGTTTTTGCCTGCCTAGCAAAATCTGCAAATACTTGTCAGAAATCCAGATTCAAGTGCACTTTTAAAAACAAAATTACATGATGACCATGGACCTACACCCCGAGTAACATGTCCTCTTTAAATATGATACGAACTTTTCCGTTTGCTTCAACTGTACTGCTTTCTCATTTGTTTACCTGACCTGTCCTAAAGACATTCATGTTTGCAACCTCCAGAGCATCCTAGAATCTCAGCCTTATGAGGGCCTGTAAAGACGTAGCTAACTGACACTTGGACCTTAGTTCTTTCTTTACTGGCTTTCAAACTGTATTTCTCTATACTCCCTCAGGGGATAGTCTAGGAGACATGGCAGCTGGTCGATTAATAGGTCAGGTTCAAGCCCAAAATCTCTTCTAATTTAATAGAATTAGCTCTGATTTGTTTTATATATTATGCTTCCTCCAAAAATTTTTTAAATCAAATCAAGGATTCGATATTAAAATTTTTCTTCTTTCATGGTAGTGCTCTAGTGCAGATGGTCAGATTCAAACTCTCATTTTGCCAATGGGGCAAAAAAAACCTTTTAGAGGTAAAATGATTTGTATAAGATCACAAGCCTAGTTAATCTTGGTGCTACCTGCGTTCAGACAATACTAAAGCAGAAAGACAAAAAGAAGCAAACAGTATCTACCTCTTGTCTTATGCTGTTGTATGACATGTACTAAAATTTTACTTTTAGTTTGTACGTTAAAAGCCAGTGTACAATATAGATTAATATTTAATTTAACGTACAAGTTCTGATTCCTTCAGGCTTAGTTTTTTAAAAATGCCTAGTGTATGTTTGTGTGTATGTATGTGTGTGTGTGTGTGTGTGTAAAGAAGTTTTCGATTACCCTGAGTCCAACATTTCCTTTTGGAGACCCTTGATAGATCACTGGCTAATTCCAGTGACTTCATATTAGATTTTATGAACTATACTCTCAAACTAATCACCAAATTCTTTTCTAGTGCAGTACTTAGAAATTGTAGTTTGCTCTGCTAGATTCATGTTCATGATTTCTGTCCTTTTCTGCAGGTGGACATAATGTCACGATCTCCTTGCAGTCCAGAACTGGACACACCCATATGCCTTCTGTGGTTGGCGTCCTTGTCTTTACCCAGTTCTGGTTCTGGTTTCCTCTTTCACACTTCCTGTCATTGGCTTATACCCCTACCTGTGTCATTGGCCTGAACAAAGACTTAAAGGTATGTTTGCAAGAGCTCAGTTTTATAGAATATCTTTACTATATCCTGTTCGCCACCCACTCCTGAGGATTTTCATGAAAATCTTAAAGATTAGTTGGCATCTTATTAATAAAATATTTTCCCCTCAGACTGAGTCACCTTACTGAGAGGAGTGTGTTGGTGGAAGTTTTGAAAATTAAGTCTCTTTACTAACAGTGTAACCTTGGGTAAATCAGTTAAGAAATGGTGAGAGGGGGCAAAGGCTTTATAATCATTGATGAATTTTATTTAATATTGAATGTCTGTGAGAGCTTTTGTAGGATTTCATGCAGATAAATGACATGGTGAGATTTGCAGTTTAGAAACATCATTCTCGTATCAGTGGAAATTTGTTACAATGCTGTTGCAACCGTCTGGGCAAGGGAGACCTAAACTAAACCTTACTAAGAAAGGAAGGTTAGAGACAGGGGTATGTTCCACTGTTATGCAATGCTAGAGTGTTTGCTGGAGGAAAGGATTGTTACTAAGGGAAAACCAGATAGGTAGATGTCCCTTTGGTAGTGACAAAACAGGACCAGGGAGGTGAGGAGCCAGGGGCAGTGATAGAATGAAACTAGTCACGTAAGTCAAAGACTTAAGGTGATGCATTCCCTGTCATCACACTGTTTTGGAGTGGAACGAGGCAGGGGTCGTGGTTTCACTTGTGTCTTTCTCAGTCCTTTGGCCCAGTGATTCACTTTCTTGGTCTTCCATCCTCTCAGAGGCTTTCTGACCTTTAAATAACTCTTACATTTGGTCATCACTGTTGTTAAAATATTCTTTAAGTTTTCAAGGTGGAAAAATTTTAGGTAAAAAAATGACAGATAAAGATTGAGTGTTTCACTGGATTGATTTTTTTTTTCTTCAGTATAGCTGTATAGCCAATTAATTGTCTTGTAAATGTTTCAGTATTAACTACTTGTATATATATATCGAGCAGTTTGCTCTCTTAGAGCAAGAATCTTTTGGTTTCCCAATCTCTAACATTGTGGTTAAACATACAGTGTAATCTTAGGGACTTCTTCCTCCGGCACACAGTTTTGTGATCTCTATATCCATTCCTTACAATGAAAGTGGGATGGAAAAGACAAGGTTGCTTGTCCTAGTAAATGTCGTGCTTATTACCATTCCCTATCAATGCAAATTGGGTAAAAGAGAAAATTTCAGACTAGAGAACTTTAAACCTGGTCACCAAGTAATGCAAAGCCAACTTTTCCATTAGGCTCATGCTAGATTCTGTAGTGTAAGGACGGGACGTGGAAGTTAGGTGTGCAGATTAGATAATCAGATGATACTACAAAAAAGGTAACAGTTGATCTGATGCTCACACCATGACTGGGACTTAACCCTCTGAAGCAGGGTGCATGGTAAAATGAAAAATGAAAGGGATGCCTGTTCAAAGGCACAGAGCTTCAAGAAAGTATAGGAACCACAGTGGTTCTATAAAGCACCTCAAAACTAACTCAGTGAAAGAAGACAGATGCCTTTAAGGGAAGTGTGGTAACATAATTGAATAGCTGTGTGATTTAATGTGAATTGAAACTTCTGGCATCCCTTTGCATCTGTATGCTTATTTTGAGTATAGAATCCTTAAACCTTGATTTTGATTATTTTAATAAAGGGGAAGAATTCTCTTATTTCTTCAGATGCCGAAAGTTCAATATAAATCAAACTGTAAACCATCAACATTTGCGTATCCTGCCCCTCTGGAAGTACCAAAAGAAAAAGAAAAGGAAAAGGTAGGTTCTTTGTTACTTTGAGCACCATTTGTACCTATATAGGAGCTGCTTAGTGTTTCACTTGGGTTTGTTTTAAATACTGTTATGTTTTAAAGTAGGTATTTTTAAAGTAATACTTCTTATGGTCAAATCCAGCATTACACAAGAGATGGAGTGAAAGCCCTTTTCTCTCCTGGTCATCCAGGTCCCATGTTTCAGGAGTCATAATTTGTGAATCCTCCAAATGTTTTTTCTGCACATGTCAATACTTTTTATACCACAAATCATGTTTTCTACATACTGTTCTGCATCTTACTGCTTTCATTTTAGCGGTTCTTTTAATGTGTATTGATCTCATTTTTTCCAAAGCTGCAGAGCAAGCCCTTCGTGTGTATATTGTTTTACCAGTTCCTTATCTGATAGACATTTAAGGTTATTTCTGATTTATCAGTGTTACAGATGAGACTGGGATAGAGTTTTTATACCTGTGTATTTGTGCACTTGTACAAGTATATCTGTAAGTTAGGATCTTAGATGTGGAATTGCTTGATCAAAAGTAATGCAAATTGTTCATTTTTATAAGTATTAACTGAATTTCCTTTCAAAATGGATATAACCGATTTATAGTCCTCCCAATGAGTATAAAGATATTCAGTTAAACTATGGTAAAATTGAGAGCTGTGCTTGTCCCTGTAGTTTTCTCAGTAAAATTATCCTTTATGACACTTCAGGTTTAGGAAAATGACTTTTTCTCTTAAGAGAATATTCCGTATTAGCCAGTTGATTGTTTGCTGTAAATGTTATGGTTGCTGCTGCTGCTGCTAAGTCGCTTCAGTCGTGTCCGACTCTGTGCAACCCATAGACGGCAGCCCACCAGGCTTCCTGTCCCTGGGATTCTCCATGCAAGAACACTGGAGTGGGTTGCCATTTCCTTCTCCAATGCATGAAAGTGAAAAGTGAAAGTGAAGTCGCTCGGTCGTGTTCGACCCTAGCGACCCCATGGACTGCAGCCTACCAGGCTCCTCCATCCATGGAATTTTCTAGGCAAAAGTACTAGAGTGGGGTGCCATTGCCTTCTCCGAATGTTATGGTTAAGTAGGGATAATTACGTAATTGATGAAATTTCCAGGTGGTAGGTGATAGTGTCCTTTGATAATAGCATCTTGTTCATCAGCTGTGTATCTTATTCATCAGCTGTGTTTCAGGGTGCCCCCCTACCTTTGAGTCTAAAACAAGGGCAGCTTTACACAATTACTGCCTAGCCTTTCAAGGTCCCTGTTTCACTTCTGGTTTCAGTGAGACCCATCAAGGATGATAATTCCAGATTAACCACTTAGCCACTGTGGGTTACCATTGTAGGGCATCTAGTCCAGTGAAAGAGCTTTACAACCAGGTTTGGAGAAAATTATTGTTTTCCAGTGCTTTCCCTATCAAGTAAAAAAGGATGTGGCACCCAGATCTCTGTCTCAGAAACTTGTCGTAGCAAATTAACATCCAAGGTATACTACAGATTTAAATTAAAACATTTAGAGCTATATTGGACACAAGCCTCTAGCAACTAAAGATTTACCTGATGACTGTAACAGTAAGTTATCCTTATATTCCCAGATTATTTTGTTCTTTTTGATTCTTTACTACCAGGAAACAACAGCATTGTAGAACGGAATTCTCACTGGGCTTGTGCGTTTGTGTGTAAGTGAAACTGTTAGTTGCTCAATTGTTGTGACCTTGTGACTATAGCCTGCCAGGCTCTTCTATTCATGGCATTCTCCAGGCAAGAATACTGGACTGGGTTGTCATTCTCTTCTCCAGAGGATCTTCCTGACCCAGGGATTGAACCTGGGTCTCCTGCATTGCAGGCAGATTCTTGACCCTCTGAAGCACCAGGGAAGCCCGTGTATTATAATAGTTTACTCTGTTCACTCCTCTAGGTTTCCACTGCTGTGTTATCTATAACTGCCAAGGCTAAAAAGAAGGAAAAAGAAAAGGAAAAAAAGGAAGAGGAGAAAATGGAAGTGGTGGGTATAACTTTCTGGTGATATGGGTTGATGTAGCTGTCTCTGTCATGGTCCAGATTCTTCCTTAGTTGAACGTTGTTATACCTTGTTCTTGAGTTCTTTAAATAATTATCCTGTTCCAAGCATGGAAACTCATAAAATTTTACTTGAAAGAGACTTTAGAAATTAAACTCATTCGTGGGAATAATAGTAGGGTACAAATCAAGAATGAGTTCTTGGAAGGAATGACAACTAAAATGGGTTTTGAAGGGCAGAGTAGGATTTTCATCAGACAGTGCGGTGATGGTAGGAGAAAGAAAAGCCCTTTCAGGCAAAGGCAACATCATTTATTTAAATATCTCTGCTAATGGAAAAATCTTCTTACCCTTTTCAATTAAGTTAAATATCACTCTCACCCCAAGCAGTTACCATCTCTGTCTTCTGAGTCTGGTATCAGTTTGGTTCTATTTCCATTATATCTAATCCTAACTACCTTTTGCACCTGATAGTTGCTCAGTAAATTTATTAAACAATGCTGTAAAACAGAAGTGAACCTTTATGGGACTATATTTTTTTCCCTCCCCCGCAGGATGAAGCAGAGAAAAAGGAAGAAAAAGAGAAGAAAAAAGAACCTGAGCCAAACTTCCAGTTATTGGATAACCCAGCCCGAGTTATGCCTGCCCAGCTTAAGGTCCTAAGCATGCTGGAGACCTGTAGATACCAGCCTTTCAAACCAGTAAGTTACCAATTGCCCTTAGTTATACCAGTAGGATGTTAATCTCTAAGGCAATGGAATCTTTATAGAGAAAGATAAATTGCCCAAATGTTGGAAACAGCTCTCTAGTACTAATAAATCTCTTAGCAAAAGTGAACATACCCTTCCATTCATACAGATTTGGATTCTTGACTTTTGTGTAACCATTCATCTACCAAAGGTTTACATCATAGAGTTACTAATACAGCATAGTGATTAGGACCATGGACTCTGGAGCTGGACATCCTGAGTTTAAATCCTGATTCTACCACTTTCAGCCTGAGTAATCTTAAGCCAAGAACTAATCCTCTCTCCATCAGTTTTCACTACTATAAAATAAGAATTATGATCCCTAACTCATGAGAATGTGATTGAACAACGTAATATACAAGCGTATACAAGCTTGTATACAAGCATATACAGTTAATACACAAGCACAAGAGTGTTCTGTTTTACAATTAGAAAAGGATCTTCATGCCACTTAATTTATTCTAGGGCAGAAAGTTTCGTGTTAGAAACAAATGCTGATCAGAAATTTGAGCATGGTAATGTCTTTCTTTTTTGAGTTCTTATATCTTGCAAATTGGAGAACCATTAGTAGATACACTTAGTACATTCAAATCCTGGACCAATCTGAAATGTCATAGATAAGATTTCTAGATTCTTCTGGAAAAGTAAACCCATTCTCATTGGCTTGAAGGTGTTCCCTGCTGGTGGTGACAACTCTTACTCACAATTGTGAGTCAGGGTCTTACCCGACTAGATTATCAGGAAACAAGGGCAGAGGATGGAAGATAGCTGTATTTAATGGAAGAGCTGGAACTGGGTGGAACTGAGTTTATATTGTAGCTCTGCCATGTCTTAGCTGTGTGACAGACAGCTCCTTAAATTGCTTCCTGTTTGTTTCCTCATCTAATAATTGGAATGGTGATATTACCTACCACTCAGGAATATTGTTAAGATTAAATAGGTTGTTATGTGTGAAATACCTAAAACAATATCTTTAAGTGGTAAATCCTCAGTCAGTAGCTATTACTTGGTGATGGTGACAAGTCATTTCTGTGGGTAGCAGCAGTCAGGCCAGGAAGGATAGAACAGTTTGAAGGTCTTCTCCCACCTCCTATTAATCTTGCATTACTGGGACCCAATACTACTTGGCCTGTAATGTTGAATGAATGAATTGTTAGAACCACCAGTGGAGAAGGGAATGGCAACCCACTCCAGTATTCTTGCCTGGAGAATCAATCCCATGGGCAGAGGAGAGCCTAGTAGGCTACAGTCCATGGGGTTGCAGAGTCGGACACAACTGAGCGACTTTTACTCACTCACCAGTGGACACATTATATTAGTCACTGTCTAATCTGCAACGCAGCTCACCTAAGTGACATGTTTCTAGAAAATATATTCTAACAGCATGCTTTCAAAATTGCTCTTGCCAGAACAGCTGTATTAGTACACAACCAGTGAACACTTTAAGCACACACAAGATACCCAGTGATTTTGACAGTTATGAAGAACTAAAGACAGCAAAGTATATGCTCAGTGTCATGACACCATATGAGGAGGCTGGTTTGCCTCAGCTGGAACTTAAATGATTGTTAAACCTTTGCTCAAATCAGAGGAAATATATTTCCTATGTCTGTGCCTGGCTGGCTGTTGGTAGGACCCCAGTCATACACATAGCCCCTCAGCAAAGACTGGGAGACTTATTC
Organism: Bos indicus x Bos taurus; assembly: GCF_003369695.1. Lineage (NCBI taxonomy): Eukaryota > Metazoa > Chordata > Mammalia > Artiodactyla > Bovidae > Bos > Bos indicus x Bos taurus. The sequence goes on from NC_040077.1 coordinate 118,824,079, forward strand.
CCAGTATATAAGGATCTTCCTCACTAGTTATTAGCTGTCCAGTCAGATAACTGAGAGATTTCAGTGGTCACATACAACAAAAATACTCTCTAGAAAAGTCACAAAACATAACTTTTTTTTTTAATGGGCAAAGGATTTGAATAGGCATTTCTCCAAAAAGATTTACAAATGGCTAAAAGCACATGAAGACTCTCAACGTCATTCATCGTAAGGGAAATGTAAATCAAAACCACAAGGAGATGCTTCATCATACCTACTAATATACCTGTAATCAAAAAGGCAGACAGTAAATTTTAGATTAAAGTTAGCAAGGATGTGGGGAGATTGGAACCCTCAGATGGCACTGGTGTAGGAGTGTACAGTGTTGTTGCAGCCTCTATGGAAACCAGTTTGACAGTTCCTTGAAAAATTAAATGCGGGCATATCATATGACCCAGCAATTCCACTCCTTGGTATATGCCCAAGAGAATGAAAACCATGTCCACACAAACACTTGTGCACTGATGTTTATATCAGCTTTACACATAATAGCCAAAAGGTGTAAACAACTCAGATGTCCATCAAGTGGTGGGTGAATAAATAAAAATGATATGCACAATGGAATTTTATTCAGCCAAAAGAAATGACATAGTGATATATACCGCACCATGTTTGAACCTAAAAACATTAGCCTACGTGACAAAAGCCAGACACAAAAGACCACATGTTGTATGATTCTGTTTATTTGAGATGTCCAAAACAGACGAATCCATAGAAACAGAAGTTGTTTTAATGGTTGCAAGGGCTGGAAGTAGGGAAAAATGAAGACTGGCTGCTAATAGATGCAGAATTTCTTTTAGATTAAACATTCATCAGAATGTGCTCTTGAATTAGATAGTGGAGGTGGTTGTATGACTCTATGAATATACTTATGAAAAACACTGAATTGTATACTTAAAAGAGTTAATTTATATTATGTGAATTATATCTCAATTTTGGAAAAAAGACTGCCTCTGTGTGTTTGTGGTGAAGAAAAGAGTGCCCCCTGACTCATCTCCTCTAGTACCCTGCTGGCAGGGTCATCAGGTCCTTCCTCAGACATTGCATTTAATCTTGAAAATGGGTTGCATTCCTACTGTTTCCTGTCCATCTTAAAAGACGCCTTACAGAGAGTGTGGAGCTTTTGGCAGCAGGAAGTGTCCCATTGTCTCTGTCTTCAGTTGTCACTAGCCTTCTCAGAAAACAGACTGTCGTATATCTTATTTTCTGGTTAGAGAATGTGTGAACTCTCTAACATATAAGGCATTAATAAATCTAAACCATGTAGGTATAAAAAGCTCTTCCTATATGTTGGTTATACTGCAGGATTTGGGTTGGAGGATTCCAGTTAAGCACGAAATAGTACTGTTACAACCTAGAGCCATTGTTTCCAAAATGCAGGAAGTCCTCTGCTGACTCTCCATTGGTCCTTTAGAGGTTCATACACACTTTTAGACCATGAAGTATTAAGATAGTGGCCAAGTAACTCTGTTCTTGGGTGAATACTGGTGGTAAAGTCAGGGACCATTCATAAAATGGTTTTTTTCAAGAAAACTTTTTAAGGAAAAGGGTTATAGATTAATATGTATGGATATGTGTGTATTGAGACAGGGGAAATAGTTTAGAAATTCATGCAGGCACACCAGTTTTATAGCGTGGCAGAGCAGGGTTCTGATGGGAAAATTAGATTAGGTTGAACCGCAGAGATGCTTATACATATGTGAATCATTTGACTAATGTGCTTGGGCTTCTTTTCCTTCCCAGTAATGTGCTTTGGTAGAAATGTGTTTTTTCCAGATGTGCCCTCCACTGTTGACTGATTTAATTAGAGAGAGCAGCTTTCCATTTCCTTTGACACAGGCAAGCAAATAGAATAAGATTGGTACACCAGAGATGGGCGAACAGTTTGGCTCTTGAATTTACCTTTTGCTAATATGTTTGGGAGAGGGCGTAATAGAATTGCTTCTACATTCTACTTCCCTTTTATTTCCCATCTAGTTTTTCACTGTCTTGCATCACAACGATTTGTAGATTAAAATGAAAAACACTCAGATATTTGTGATATTTATATTGTTCTGTCATTCTAAAATTTCTGGAGAAAAATACTCTTTTCATTTATAAATTGTCTTTTGTGTCCAAAATGATGCTTTTCACACAAATGATAAAAGGATCTATTAGATTGTGTGTCTTAAACTTTAGCATGCGTAAAAATCACCTGAGGATCTTGTTAAACACAAATTCAGAATTCTAAAGTAGGGCTAAGTTTTCTGCATTTCTAACAAGCTCTGACATGATAATGATGCTACTGGCCCAGGACCACATGTTAAGTAGCACAGCATTAGAGTGCCTCGTTGGATAGTAAACATTTTCCCTGCAGTCCAGCTAAGGCTAGTACAGTACTAGGTAATGCTTCTTAAATCGGGATGCATTGTCCAAACAGAGCAACACCGCGTGTTCCACCCTCCAGAGCCATTGGATTAAATTTGAGGATACTCTTATAGCCAACAGTTATCTTTATCCTTTGTTATATACACTGGCAGTGCTGTCCACGTTCAGTCCTCAGACTAACCTGAAGGAATAGATGAGGAAGATATTATTAGCCCCATCTTACAGTTGAAAAGTTAAGTTACTGGTGTAGCCTCACACAGGGACAAATGCCAAGTTTCCTGACTGTCATCTAGGAGAGTGTAGTTCCAGTTTTCTACTTCCAAATCATTCTCATTCTCTTGGGGTACCATTTAACAAGTATGCACTCAAGATTGTGGAGCATTCTGGAAATATGAGTGGAGCTTGAGCATCTTCATTCCTTGCTCTGTTCAATAGCTGTCCATTGGAGGCATCATCATTCTGAAGGATACCAGTGAAGACATTGAAGAGCTGGTGGAACCCGTGGCAGCTCATGGCCCAAAAATCGAGGAGGAAGAACAAGAACCAGAACCTCCAGAACCATTTGAGTATATTGATGACTAAGGACCAGAGGTGCGTGTGGAGCAAAATTGTGTACCACGAGAAGTCTCTCTGTCGATTCTTCACAAATGTTTTTACAAGGACGTGATCTCACTTTGCCCTTCTGTTCTTAATCCCTATTTGTGTAAATGACATTAAAACTTCTCTTTATTTGACCTCTTCCTGAATATGTAACCACCAATTCCTTTTTCTTTTTTTCTTGATTCTCTTCCCCTAGTCTAGTGTTCTGCCAGTTCTATTCAAAGTGGCTGATCTGCAAACTGTTTTCATAGGTCCCTGAGGAAGGGGCTTGCTCCAGAATGTAACTCAGTGCTTCGCTCATCAAAAAGCCTTGCTATTCTCTAACCCCCCCAAAAAATAACTGAACTGTCTGTCTATTCAGTAATGGAGTTGATTTCCATTCTGATGTAAGCTCCTTCTTGTGGATCAGTTATAGTTTGTGGACTGGCACTGTTCTGTAGATTACACTTTGAGTAGCACAAGTCTGAATTTCTCATGATTCTTCTCTCTTTCCTTTGGTAATACTTTGGGCTCTAAAAGCCTTACAATTCATTTATTCAGTGAAGCTACTGAACATCTAATATGTATAAGACAATAGTGCTTATTGGTACTTGTGGTCAGTTAGACTGTAAACAAAGCTTTGTCCAGTTGAAAAAGATAATTATTATGCTAGTTTCCTAACCGAAGGGGATTTTTAGGTGCAAAAGATTGCAATTTCACAAAATTATCATTCTGTTCCTCTATTTTTTTTTCAAATGGGTGTTACATATTTGAAGATGCAATTCCCTGGTGGCTCAGAAGATTAAAAAATCCACCTGCAGTGCAGAAGACCTGGGTTCAGTCCCTGGGTTGGGAAGATCCCTTAGAGGAGGGCATGGCAACACACTCCAGTGTTCTTGCCTGGAGAATCACCATGGGCAGAGGAGCCTGGAGGGCCACAGTTCATGGGGTCACAAAGAGTCGGACACCACCGAGCAACTAAGCACAAACTGTATAATCAAGGTTCTCTAATCCCACCGTAGGACAAATAGGTTATAAAACAAACATGAATTGTACTCTTCAAAGAAGATAAGAATAGTATCGTTATGACAAAGGAAAAATACATTTTAAATGTCATATTGCAGATCTAGCTTCATAAGTAACAATTAAAGCTTTCTCAGATAAATAATTAAGGCAGAAACCCTGCTCTTAGTAGCAACATATAGTCAGACCCCCAAGAGACAATTTTCAGATTGATAACTTCTATTCCTGCTTTTGAAAATTACCTTTCAGCTCTTGCTGGTTTCCTAAGCTTTACCCAACCAGCACACAGCAGTATTAATACCCTGAGCTCTCAGTTTGTGTGCAGAACTGAGCTCACGTTAGCCCCTGGCAGCCTTTCACAATCCCTTACTGAAAACCTCCCAATTAAGTCTTTCAGGGCCGTGAACTACCAGATGGCGTAGAAGTTTTCAGTTGGAAATTGGATTCTTGTTAGTTTTTAAAAGGGCAAAACATTCAGTCCAATAAGAATCTGAAACCTATAGTCTGTCTTAGTACAAACTGGCATATTGAGACTGTATCAGCAGGGTTAGGAGCTTGGTTTTTTGGTTTATTTTGTTATGTCTTGGCTGCACCAGGCCACATGCACGATCCTAGTTCCCAGACCAGGGATCAAATTTGTGCCCCTTGTGGTGGAGGTGTGACGTCTTAACCATTGGACCGCCAGGAAAGTCCCTAGGGGCTAGTTTTAAAGTTCAACATCTAGTGTCTTTGGGGCAGTGCGAGGTGGGAGGGTGGGGGGGTGGGGGGGTGGTTTGTTGTTGTTGGTTTTTAATGTTTTTAAGAGTAACCCTAGCTTCTCCCTCTCCCCACTACCCCAGGATCTTATTGCTCACCTGAAGAAGATTGTCCAGGCTCATATTGGAAATGCCTGTGAGGAAATTTATGCTGAGACCTGCTATTCACTGCATGTATCATTGCCTCTGTGCTGACCTTGTCTGCAAGTCTTTGGTTGAAGAGATGGTATATGACTAGTGTTCTCTTTCACACAACTTGGTTTTCAAATAAATATATTAAGATCTTCAGATGGACAAGAACTTCTTGTTTGTTTTTCAGACTGGATTGTAAATAAATGGATCGAATACTATTCTCCCCACCATGAAACCCCTAAACCCAAAGAGCTGAATCTGATTCCTGGGGTGAATAGGCATGACTTTAATATCAGTGAAGGAGTTAAACTATTTTATAAATTATTTGAAAAATAATGGGAAAAAAATAAGAAACACAACCACCCTTGTTTATTCAGTTCAGTTCATTTTAGTCGCTCAGTCATGTCCGACTCTTCACAACCCCATGGACCACAGCACACCAGGCTTCCCTGTCCATCACCAACTCCTGGAGTTTATTCAAACTCATGTCCATTGAGTCTGTGATGCCATCCAACCATCTCATCCTCTGTCATCCCCTTCTCCTCCTGCCTTCAATCTTTGCCAGCATCAGGGTCTTTTCAAATGAGTCAGCTCTTTGCATCAGGTAGCCAAAGTATTAGAGTTTCAGCTTCAGCATCAGTCCTTCCAGTGAGCACCCAGGACTCATCTCCTTTAGGATGGACTGGTTGGATCTCCTTGCAGTCTAAGGGACTCTCAAGAGTCTTCTCCAGCACCACAGTTCAAAAGCATCAATTCTTCGGTGCTCAGCTTTCTTTATAGTCCAACTCTCACATCCATACATGACCACTGGAAAAACCATAGCCTTGACGAGATGGACCTTTGTTGGCAAAGTAATGTCTCTGCTTTTTAATATGCTGTCTAGGACGGTCATAGCTTTTCTTCCAGAGACAAGCACCTCTTGGCTGCAGTCACCAGCTGCAGTGATTTTGGAGCCCAAGAAAATAAAGTCAGCTACTGTTTTCCACTGTTTCCCCATCCATTTGCCATGAAGTGATGGGACCAGATTCCATGATCTTAGTTTTCTGAATGTTGAGCTTTAAGACAACTTTTTTACTCTCTTTCATTTTCTTCAAGAGGCTCTTTAGTTCTTCACTTTCTGCCATAAGGGTGGTGTCATCTCCATATCTGAGGTTATTGATATTTCTCCCGGCAATCTTGATTCCAGTTTGGGCTTCATCCAGCCCAGTGTTTCTCATGATGTACTCTGCATATAAGTTAAATAAACAGGGTGACAATATACAGCCTTGACAAACTCCTTTTCCTATTTGGAACCAGTCTGTTGTTCCATGTCCAGTTCTAACTGTTGCTTCCTGGCCTGCATATAGGTTTCTCAAGAGGCAGGTCAGGTGGTCTGGTTTTCCCATCTCTTGAAGAATTTTCCACAGTTGACTGTGATCCACACAGTCAAAGGCTTTGGCATAGTCAATAAAGCAGAAATAGATGTTTTTCTAGAACGCTTGCTTTTTCAGTGATCCAGCAGATGTTGGCACTTTGATCTCTGGTTCCTCTGCCTTTTCTAAAACCAGCTTGAACATCAGGAAGTTCACAGTTCACGTATCACTGAAGCCTGGCTTGGAGAATTTTGAGCATTACTTTACTAGTGTGTGAGATGAGTGCAGTTGTGCGGTTATTTGAGCATTCTTTGGCATTACCTTTCTTTGGGATTGGAATGAAAACTGACCTTTTCCAGTCCTGTGGCCACTGCTGAGTTTTCCAAATTTGCTGGCATATTGAATGCAGCACTTTCACAGCATCATCTTTCAGGATTTGAAATAGCTCAACTGGAATTCCATCACCTCCACTAGCTTTGTTTGTAGTGATGCTTTCTAAGGCCCACTTTACTTCACATTCCAGGATGTCTGTCTCTAGGTGAGTGATCACACCATCATGATTATCTGGGTCGTGAAGATCTTTTTTGTACAGTTCTTCTGTGTATTCTCGCCAACTCTTCTTAATATATTCTGCTTCTGTTAGGTCCATACCATTTCTGTCCTTTATTGAGCCCATCTTTGCATGAAATGTTCCCTTGGTATCTCTAATTTTCTTGAAGAGATCTCTAGTCTTTCCCATTCTGTTGTTTTCCTCTATTTCTTTGCATTGATCGCTGAGGAAGGCTTTCTTATCTCTCCTTGCTGTTCTTTGGAACTCTGCATTCAAATGGGTATCAGATCAGATCAGACCAGTTGCTCAGTCGTGTCCGACTCTGCGACCCCATGAATCGCAGCACGCCAGGCCTCCCTGTCCATCACCAACTCCCGGAGTTCACTGAGACACGTCCATCGAGTCAGTGATGCCATCCAGCCATCTCATCCTCTGTTGTCCCCTTCTCCTGCCCCCAATCCCTCCCAGCATCAGAGTCTTTTCCAATGAGTCAACTCTTCGCATGAGGTGGCCAAAGTACTGGAGTTTCAGCTTTAGCATCATTCCTTCCAAAGAAATCCCAGGGCTGATCTCCTTCAGAATGGACTGGTTGGATCTCCTTGCAGTCCAAGGGACTCTCAACAGTCTTCTCCAACACCACCATTCAAAAGCATCAATTCTTCAGCGCTCAGCCTTCTTCACAGTCCAACTCTCACATCCATACATGACCACAGGAAAAACCATAGCCTTGACTAGACGAACCTTTGTTGGCAAAATAATGTCTCTGCTTTTGAATATGCTATCTAGGTTGGTCATAACTTTCCTTCCAAGGAGTAAGTGTCTTTTAATTTCATGGCTGCAGTCACCATCTGCAGTGATTTTGGAGCCCAGAAAAATAAAGTCTGACACTGTTTCCACTGTTTCCCCATCTATTTCCCATGAAGTGGTGGGACCGGATGCCGTGATCTTCGTTTTCTGAATGTTGAGCTTTAAGCCAACTTTTTCACTCTCCACTTTCACTTTCATCAAGAGGCTTTTGAGTTCCTCTTCACTTTCTGCCATAAGGGTGGTGTCATCTGCATATCTGAGGTTATTGATATTTCTCCCGTCAATCTTAATTCCAGCTTGTGTTTCTTCCAGTCCAGCGTTTCTCATGATGTACTCTACATATAAGTTAAATAAACAGGGTGACAATATACAGCCTTGACGAACTCCTTTTCCTATTTGGAACCAGTCTGTTGTTCCATGTCCAGTTCTAACTGTTGCTTCCTGACCTGCATGCAAATTTCTTAAGAGAATATCTTTCCTTTTCTCCTTTGCTTTTTGCTTATCTTTGTTTCACAGCTATTTGTAAGACCTCCTCACAGCCATTTTGCTTTTTTGCTTTTCTTTTTCTTGGGGATGGTCTTGATCCCTGTCTCCTGTACAATGTCACGAACCTCCATCCATAGTTCACAGGCAGTCTTTGTCTATCAGATCTAGGCCCTTAAATCTATTTCTCACTTCCACTGTATAATCGTAAGGGATTTGATTTAGGTCATACCTGAATGGTCTAGTGGTTTCCCCTACTTTCTTCAATTTAAATCTGAAATTGGCAATAAGGAGTTCATAATCTGAGCCACAGTCAGCTCCCGGTCTTGTTTTTGCTGACTGTGTAGAGCATCTCCATCTTTGGTTGCAAAGAATGTAATCAGTCTGATTTCAGTGTTGGCCATCTATTGATGTCCATGTGTAGAGTCTTCTCTTGTGTTGTTGGAAGAGGGTGTTTGCTATGACTAGTGCATTCTCTTGGCAAAACTCTATTAGGCTTTGCCCTGCTTCGTTCTGTACTCTTAAGGCCAAATTTGCCTGTTACTCCAGGTGTTTCTTGACTTCCTACTTTTGCATTCCAGTCCCCTATAATGAAAAGGACATCTTTTTTGGGTGTTAGTTTTAAAAGGTCTTGTAGGTCTTCAAAGAACCATTCAGCTTCTTCAGCGTTACTGGTTGGGGCATAGACTTGGATTACTGTGATACTGAATGGTTTGCCTTGGAAATGAACAGAGATCATTCTGTCGTTTTTGAGATTGCATCCAAGTACTGCATTTCGGACTCTTTGGCTGACCATGATGGCTACTCCATTTCTTCTAAGGGATTCCTGCCCACAGTAGTAGATATAAGGGTCATCTGAGTTAAATTCACCCATTCAGTTCCATTTTAGTCTCTGATTCCTAGAATGTCGACGTTCACTCTTGCCATCTCCTGTTTGACCACTTCCAATTTGCCTTGATTCATGGACCTGACATTCCAGGTTCCTATGCAATATTGTTCTTTACAACATTGGACCTTGCTTCTGTCACCAGTCACATCCACAACTGGGTGTTGCTTTTGCTTTGGCTCCATCTCTTCATTCTTTCTGGAGTTATTTCTCCACTGATCTCCAGTAGCATATTGGGCACCTACCAACCTGGGGAGTTCATCTTTCAGTGTCCTATCTTTTTGCCTTTTCATACTGTTCATGGGGGTTCTCAAGGCAAGAATACTGAAGTGGTTTGCTATTCCCTTCTCCAGTAAGACGGTAGGCGCTGAGAGAGGGTATCAGAGGGAAGACAGACTGAAACCACAATCACAGAAAACTAACCAGTCTAATCACATGGACCACAGCCTTGTCTAACTCAATGAAACGAAGCCATGCCGTGTAGGGCCACCCAAGATGGACGGGTCTTGGTGGAGAGTTCTGACAAAATGTGGTCCACTGGAGAAGGGAATGGCAAACCACTTCAGTATTCTTGCCTTGAGAACACTTGTTTATTACTCCAAGAATTCTCTGCATTTTTATTAATGGGATTGAGGATGTAGAGTGCTGTTCAGTTACTGAGGAAGTCCCTTTAATGATCCAAGGGAAATGAAGTCTACTTAGGCACCTCAGAAGCTTTTTTTTTTTTTAATAAGCTTTACTTCTTGTTTCCTGCTTTTGATCCTGTTTTGGACAATAGGTATAAATAACCACAAGACCTGATTGTGTACCCTTTTTTCCTTCTTTTCTAACTTTTTTCCCATGTTTCCTTTTTAAATTGAGATATAATTTAAATGTAATAAAAAAAAATGCAGACATTTGGTTCTGTAGGGTATTTTTGTGCCTTGGCCTTCAATCATTAAAGTAGGTAGTTTCCAACATTTATACATAAATGATTCTTTACTCCAGCGTTGATTTTGTCACTTTGTGATTTAAGATGTAGCCTCCTGCATCTAAGGAAAAGAAAATTAATCTTAGAGGAAACTAACTCCTGGATAGATGAGCAGTGTCCATTCATCCATCACAGCTTTACTGTTAGGTCTAGGTCTAAAGATTATTGATTCCAAAGGATGGCTCCACTCACTGGTTAATTTCATTGTTTCCCCTCCTTTGTAAATTCCTTGTTTCCTCAATATCAGATGATTTCTATAAAAGAGATTATCTCATTTCCTAGCCTCTCATTAGCTATATCCTTCCTCTTCAAGGTCTTAACATTGCTTGCATTTCAGACAGTTATCACTACCATTTCCCATAATATATGAAATGTTTAAAAAAAAACAGAAGTCTCTCAGTGATGTCACTGCCCAAAATTGAGTAGTCTGGGAAAAGTGGTACATTCACTGGTCTCTGGCCAAAGTTAATAAATTCTTTCTAAAATAGTGGGTTGCTCCCTGAAGGAGCAGTCAGCACCAGTTCCTGGTAAGCAGTGCCATTTAGAATTTGTTATCTTGGTCTTAAATCTTAAGGTTACAACTTTTAAAAATGCAAGCTGTTGAGATAAAACGTCTATTTGAGTCAGACTGTGATGGGATGGTATCTCTTTTCCTGATTTTTTCCCTCTAGATTTCCTAAGATACTCATAGCATTGAGATAACCAAGGTGCAGAGAAATCTAAAGTGAAATAGAATAGAGTGAAACAAGGTCCTGTATGGAGATGGACAGGAGCTAGAATTGACACATTCAATAGAAGAAGCAGAAGCGAGAGTGGCAGTGCTTACTCAGGTGGTGTTCGTGTGGACACTGATTCAGAGTTGAAGGCAAGGGGGTGCCTCACAGGCACCAAAAACCATGTAAGCAAAGCACGTCCAGCCTCTTCTCCCCCTTGAGGGGCATGGGAACCCCTCCATCTAGTGATCCAACCAGATACCCAGAAAGGCTTCACCCTTGACTCAGGTTTACCCTCTCAAACATCTCTCCACTTCACCGACCCTCCTTCCCCACTCTTCACTACCCTTCGTTCAAGTACTTACCTGTCCTTCTGCCTCCAGACTTGCCCAGTATTGCCCCTGCGGTCCTCATTTACTGGCTCCGCATTTGTCTTGCTTACCGTTAAAACCCTAGCACACAATGTGTGATCATATATCCTTGGACTCTAATTGTTAGAATGGTGAGAGCTACACCTGAGCACTAAGAACAACTGGGACAGAACCCCTGAGCACAGGGAGGAGATTAATTCAAACGTCTCTCGTGTATCTCCTGCAGTGACTAAACTACTAAGAACTGCTTTTCAGGTGGTTTTACTCTTGAAGAACCTTGGCTTTTCTTTGTGTGTACATGTAAGATAATGTGTCTGCAGTCTCTAACTGGCATGAGATGATGATAAGTGAACTTGGGCCAAGAAGTTTTCATGACTTTGTCTCAGTCCCCTCCCCAACCTCCTTATTATCCTCATCATAAATGAGATGACACTTCAGCTTTTCACAGAAAATCCCTTAGAAGGTCCTAAGTTCAATTGTTTGTAGCACTCAAGTTTTTTTTTTTTCCACCCTCTCATTTTTCACAGTGAAGAGCTAGAAGGGAGGGCCCTATCCAAAGCAAACTGCGTAATGGGAAGACGGTGGACCCTGACTTCAGACTTTGGTTCACATCCAGATCTTGTCCCTTAATGGTTTCTTCATCTGTACAGAGGAAATAATGTTTACCTCAAGGTTGTGGGGATTAGATGATAATGGCTAATTAGTAAGTGCTTGCTACATGCTAGATATCAAGAAGTCACATATATTGATTTATGCTTCACAACCACCTTGTGAGGTAGATGCTATTATGTTGAGAGAATCTATCTAGGTTAAAGAACCTAGCACTAAGCAAGTAGTCACTAATTTTTAGCTGAGTCAGAATGGTGTGGTCTACCCCTCATTTTACACATGAAGACACTCAAAAGAGTGAAGTCTACATCAAGCGCCATTTTTACAGTTGTGTCTCCAGTTCATCTTTCCACAAAGCAGGTCTCTGGCCTATTTGTTTTATGAGCTTATTTGATCCAAAGGCAGCAGACCTCCTAATAGCCATTTCTCTGCGCGTTCTACATCCATACTCTGCTCCAAGTCTGTGTCTTCTTCCATTCTCCTAAACCAGTGTGCCTTTTAAGAAAGAGATTGTCAACAAAAGCATTATTTCCAGATACCCGTTGCCTCTACGTCACGGCCCACTGCTGACGGGCATTTCCCATCTGTTTGCTGGGATCTGGGCAGTCCTTTCTTTGGTGTGCATGCATTCAGTGATTGTCAAGTCAGTGAGTTATTTATTTATAATAAAATTGCATCCAGCAGATAATTACCTTCAAAGATCTTGGGCATTACACAGAGCTGGGACTTGGCAAGTGGTTGGACAGAGAGAATGAGTTTCCCACCAAGCCGTGTTCCCATGACCTGGTGTGAGCAGCCTCTGACTCATGCCGTGATCTTCTCTCAGAAGCCCTGGTTTATGTTCTAAAGATTTAGGAGGTTTACATGCATCCCAGGCTCTCTGCTTATGCTGGGTATGAACCAACCCCTCCAAAACAAGGAATAAACATATTCCTTCCTTTGTTCTTGGATTAGAAGCCTGGTGGAGTTCCTCACTTACACCTCACCGCTAGCCCCGGTAATCAGTCTCTCTGAGCAGCTCCCAGGCACGTATGACACATGGTTGGCAGGCGATTCGTTGTTCTTGAGTGATTTCCTGTGTGTATGGGATTTTTACTGCCCAGCCAGCTTATAAATAAGCTCTTTAAGGGCAAGTTCCAACGTATCTCCCCAAGTCCCTGTCACAGTGTTTGAGACAGCATGCCTACTGGCTTCAGACTAAACAAGTGGTTGTCTGAGGAGACTTTACAAATAACTGAGGAAAGAAGAGAAGCAAAAGGCAAGGGAGAAAGGGAAAGATATACCCAACTGAATGCAGAGTTCCAGAGAATAGTAAGGAGAGATGAGAAGGCTTCTTGAATGATCAGTGCAAAGAAATAGAGGAAAACAGTAGCTTCTGTGTGCTAGGCACTCTGTTCAGCACATTATTTTACTCAGATGACCATTTTCAACCCTTACAATTCTAAATGTTACCATCCCCGTTTTACAAAAAAATGAGACTTCTAGAGGATGAGGGTATCTAGCAAGTCATGAGGATGGAATTCAAACCCAGGTCTGTCTGATTACAAAACCTGTATCTTTTGGGTTTGCTTTTGCTTATTTATTTGCTTTTGCTCATTACTCTTGAGAGTCCCTTGGACTGCACAGAGATCAGACCAGTCAATCCTAAAGGAAATCAACCCTGAATATTCATTGGAAAGACTGATGCTGAAGCTGAAGCTCCAATACTTTGGCCACCTGATATAGAGCCAACTCATTGAAGAAGACCCTGATGCTGGGAAAGAGTGAGGACAAGAAGAGAAGGGGACGACAGAGGATGAGATGGTTGGATGGCATCACCAACTTGATGGACATGAGTCTGAGCAAGCTCCAGGAGTTGGTGATGGACAGGGAAGCCTGGCATGCTGCAGTCCATGGGGTCTCAAAGAGTCAGAGACAACTTAGTGACAGAACAACAATAGCTTATTGTAGCCACTATGGCAGTGGCTAAACTCAATTCAAGTCCAACTCAGAAATCACTTTAGCTGGCACTCAGGTGATCCTGATAAAGGTGATCCTGAGACCACACTGAGAAACACTCCTACACAAAGGGGTCTCCAGAGCTGGGTCCCCTTGCTGTTTAGATGGGGTGTGGACACAGGGCTAGTCAGGACCCCAGAACCCCTCCAACCACACAGCCATCTGCAAAACCCTCCTTAGAGGACAGATGTCTCTAGAGGCAAGGCAGGACACACCTGGAGGCAGTTACTCCCCAAAGGAAAGGCCTTCAGAACCCAAATTGGCAGACCAAGTGGCAGAAAGTGGGAGTGCTGTCCTGCTGGGGCCGCTTGGACTGGTCTGGCTTGTAGTACATGTGATACATGGCACCAGGCTTGTTGGCCCCCTACCATCTCCAGAATACCCTACCTTCACCTTGGCGACTGCTGCTTGCCAGCAAAATGAACTTTGGATTTGTCTAACAGCATATTCGGAGAAGGCATTGGCACCCCACTCCAGTACTCTTGCCTGGGAAATCCCATGGACAGAAGAGCCTGGTAGGCTGCGGTCCATGGGGTCGCTAAGAGTCAGACACGACTGAGTGACTTCACTTTCACGCATTGGAGAAGGAAATGGCAACCCACTCCAGTGTTCTTGCCTGGAGAATCCCAGGGACAGAGGAGCCTGGTGGGCTGCCATCTATGGGGTCGCACAGAGTTGGACATGACTGATGCGACTTAGCAGCAGCACCAGCAGCAACAGCATATTTAAAGAGATGCTATGCTCTCTTACCCAGAGCCCTGTGGTAGGCATACTGAGGAGCTAAGAGAGCTAGCAGGGGCAGTCACAATGTACCCAACCAGGGCCCCCAGCCTGACATCCTCTGTGGCTTAAAGTGACCCAGCAAGATCCAAATGCATTGCCTTGCCTGAGCAGACAGTGCCTGTGAGCGGATGCCCAACAGTCAGTCCTTGCCTGGAATCTTCAGGCCCCAAGCCAGCCCCACAGAGGCCTGGACATAGGTGCCTCGTCCTCTCCACTCTGCAGTGTTCTCTGGAGGCTGTGTTGAGTCTAGGAAGACCTCAGCCAGCAGCAGGGTAAACCATGCTCCAGGGTCAAACAGGGGCAGCAAGGCCAAATTCCCCATCAGCAGGCAGGAGTGTCTGCCAGAGCCAGCGGGGCAGAGGCCCAGGAAAAAATAATTTAATTTTTCTTAAAATAATTCGATCAACATATATTTGCAATTCAAATAGTCTTTATGGGAAAAATGAACAAATTATTAGACTTCTTTACATTTATTCCATGGCTTAGAAATGTTTTTATTTTTAATGGCAGTAATAGGGTCGGGTGAGGGAGGCACCATAATCTTCTTGTGCTTTGAGTCTCTATTTGTTTTATTTATTTATTTATTGACTTGGCTGCAACAACAGGTCATAGTTGAGGATCTATAGCTGAGACATGTGGAATCTAGTTCCTGGACCAGGGTTTGAACGAGGGCCCCCTACATTGGGAGGCTGGAGTCTTAGCCACTGGACCACCAGGGAAGTTCCTAGAACCTTTAAATGTCCTAATTCATTCCAAACAGGAACATGTAATCTGTGCTTAGTTCCTCCACGTTCTCAAGCCACTGGTTCAAGACAAAGTCACACTCTGCAGTGGGGCTGACACTAATTGTTGTTACTGTTCAGCCGCTGACTCTTGTGACCCCATGAACTGCAGCACACCAGGCTACCCTGTTCTTCACTGTCTCCTGGAGCTTGCTCAAACTCATGTCCATTGAGTTGGTGATGCCATCCAACCACCACATCCTCTGTCGTCCCCTTCTCCTCTTGCCCTCAGTCTTTCCCAGCATCAGGGTCTTTTCCAATGAGTCAGTTCTTCACATCAGGTGCCAAAGTATTAGAGCTTCAACTTTAGCATCAGTCCTTCCAATGAATATTCAGGGTTGATTTCCTTTAGGATTGACTGGTTTGATCTCCTTGCTGTTGAAGGGGCTCTCAAGAGTCTTCTCTAGCACAACAGTTCGAAAGCATCAATTCTTCAGTGCTCAGCCTTCTTTATGGTCCGATTCTCACAACCATACATGACTACTGGAAAAACCATAGTTCTGACTATGTGGACTGTCTAGGTTTGCCACAGCTTTTCTTCCAAAGAGCAAGAGTCTTAATTTCATGGCTGCAGTTACCATCTGCAGTGATTTTGGAGCCCAGGAAAAGAAAATCAGTCAATGTTGCTCACAGGGAACATGGAAAAGCATTGTTTGTGGGGGCAAAGCCAGTGTGACTAAACAAATTGTGGAAATTAAATCCATACGTGACTGGATGTAGCTCACATTTCTCTACCACATTAGAGAAGGTCCAAGTTGCTCATTCTCTCCTGTATTCACTCATTCTCCAGTGAGCTTCTGTAATGTTTGCAGGCCAGCCACCATCTGCCTTCCTTCTGGGAACTGATGTCTGTGCCTTTATTTTTCCCTGAGGGAACTGGTGATGTCCTAGCTCAGCCTGGCTGCTTGCCATCACTCTTATCCCGCAGGCCTTGGTGACAGGCTCAGGGAAGAACACAAGGTCTGTCAGGACAATCCAAGCCAATAAGACCAATTCTGGAACCTCCTTTCCCACCCCTGGGAACCACTCTCTCCTCTACCTCTGACGTGACCCAGAGCTGAGCCTTGCTGCACACGAAGCCTGAATACAATGTCAACCCAGAGGAACCCGAGCTCAGAAGGGATCCAAAGCATCGCACACGCTCCAGATCCAGCAGGACCTCCACTCCAGACTAGGAAGTGCCATGAATGACAGATTCTCTTCTTTGCTTAAACAAAACACAGGGCACTTAGAGTTGAACTTTTGGAGTTTGATACCAAAAGATGACTTCAAGAGGAACTGTTGAAGAGGGGTGCTACGGGCTAAACTGTGTCCCCTCAAAGTTCATATATGGAAGTCCTAACCACCAGTACCTCAGTGTATCTCCACACATCTGTGGAGATGGGGCCTCTCAAGAGGTAGTTAAGTTAAAATGAATTCGTATGGATGGGCTCTAATCCTATGACTGGTGTCCTTGCAAGAGGGGATGAGGACACAGACAACACAGAGGTCAAAGGCAAATACGTAAGGACAAGCAAGAGGGCAGCTACCTGCAACCCGAGGAGAGAGGCCTCAGAAGAAACCAACCTGCCGACACCTGATCTCAAGTTTCCAGCCTCCAGACTGTGATAAATTTCTGAGGTTTAAGTCACCCAGTCTCTAGTTTTTTGTATGGCAGCCCGAGAAAACTAATGCAGGGCTCTACTAGGGGACCACTGAGGTGACTGAACGGGGAGGGGGTAAGGGTGAGGATGTCACTGCAGTCACCCACCAGGGAGATGAGGCTTGAATGAAGGAGGAGACAAGCGATAAAGAGAAGGACATGGATCTGAGAGAAAGTTTAGGCCACACTGACACAACTTGGTCACTGGCTATGATGAAGTGAGGGTAGGGATATCGAGCTTCTTGCTGGAGCCAGATAGCACCGTGTCCTTCAGGGGAGCGGGGGGAAGTCAGAGGCACCAAGTGGTGACCGTGAACTTTCCCTGTGTTTGTCCTCACGTGCCCCATGCCTCTCCCCACAGCAGGTTATTAGCTCCTCAGGCCCAGCTTGGTGGATTCAATCATCTCCCCTCTACCCTCACACCTGGAACCGGGCTTCTCAGGACAGGACCCAATCACCCCCGGAAGGAAAGCATGTCCCACATTGGTGGGGTGTGGGCATTTTTAATTCCCACTTGATTGGCCTTCCCTGGAGGCTCAGATGGTAAAGACTCTGTCTGCAATGCTGGAGACCCAGGTTCGATCCCTGGGTTGGGAAGATTCCATGGAGAGAGAAGCCTGGCTGGCTACAATCCAGGGGGTCACAAAGATTCGGACACGACTGAGCGACTTTCCCTTCACTTCAGGATCAGGGACCCCAACAGTGTTTCTGGTGGGAGCCCACCATGCTGGACATCGCACTAAGGGCAGCTGGAGTAGCACTGGGCTCTGTCTGGTCTGGAAATTTTCTGAGCCGTTCATCACCTTGAACTACCCAGTCAAAAAGTTGCACCACAGCAACTGCCTGAGGCCACGTGTATCAGACTGCTTTGTGTCCTCCCGTGTGGTCAACACAAGCTCATATATGAAAATAAAAGCTCCTTTAAATACACTGCTTTCCTTTTATTTCTTTCTATTACAGTGAGGACATTATAATGATCATTTTAAAATCAGGTGGGTGAGTGGGTTATATTATCTGGGGATTTCATTTTAGGGTAGGAAAGAGGCTATTATTACAAAGCATGTTAGAGAAGAGAGCCTGAGAAGGTGAAGTAGACTCACCAACCAGGGCAGCGCCTCAGACTCAGTGGAGAGGCCCCCAAGGCCTCCCAGCCAGGGTGTTCCCTCAGGCCAGGCCTCTGCACAGCCTCTACCCTATAAGGCCATGTGTGGGCTGAGCAAGCAGAGAAAATAAATGGGCTCCCCTTGCAGGCGCCTGCAGCTCTCACAGCTTCCTGGAGGGGAGAGAAGGGGGGCTGGGGTGGGTTAGGGGCGCAGCAGCCTCTCAGAGAGCCCCTTCCGCCCCCCAGAGGGCTTGGGCTGCACCATGCCCTGCTGCCGCTCCTGATTAAAGGATCCAGAGTGAGCCTCACTCCAGACCTTCAAGTGCAAGTAAAGAATGTTACCTTGTCTGCAGCCCCTTACTTCCTCCAGATAGGTACACACACATTTCCATAAGACACAATGAAAGTGTTAGACACACAGTCGTGTATGACTCTTCATGGCCCCATGGACTGTAACCTCCCATGCTCCCCTGTCCATGGGATTATCCTGGCCAGAATACTGGAGTGGGTTGCCATGCCCTTCTTCAGGGGATCTTCCCGATCCAGGGATTGAATCTGGGTCTCCTGCACTGCAGGCAGACTCTTTATCATCTGAACCACCAAGGCAGCCCATAAGACAGAGGGTTCTAGAAAATGTGAGTCAGAACAGACCAGAATCCTTGGGCTCTTGGGACCAGGACTGAGGAAAGGGCAGGGCAGAGAGAGAAAACGATCTTTGTCTTGGTTCCTTTCCAAACCTGTGTTCTGGATTCAGCACTGCTGCAGGAAATGGCAACAGACCTGGGCAGTTGTGTGGCCACAGCTCGCCTGGCCTGAGACCTGGCCTTCCAGAAACCTGGACAGCCTTGACACAAGGGGGTTCCAAGCCTTGCCTGGACACTGCGGGGAGCAGGGCCGCTATGGTGCACCACCATCCCGAATGACCCCTGGATACAGCAGTGGGTCAGCCAGCACCGCAAGACTAGCACTCAGCCCCCTTAGAAGGCCAAGCACTGCTCCTCTCATCTGCTCCTCACCCACCCTAACCCCAAAGAGCTTATCTGAGTATTTCTTCCAAATAAATCCAGTGCTCAGCCTATGAGAAAATCTGGAGAAAGAAATTTCCTTCCTCTCCATCCACATGGCCCCCTTCACCCTCCTAGCCCAGCCTTGGTTGTTGGGCTTCACCACTCACAGCCCAGCTGGGAAGCCTTGAAACAGAGCAGTTCCCCCGCTCCACATCCACCAGCCAACAGGCCCAGAGCAAAGGTGCTGCGGCACCTAAAGGGCTCCAGCTTCCAGCCGGGAGCTGAAGGGATGGACGGAGGCCCCTTCACAGCAGGAGGGCCCCTCCCAGGGACTTCTCTGACTCTACAGTTTTCTCCTGTGATCCCGCTGACTCCAGAGCCTGTGGCCAGTGCAGTAGTCCCAAAGACCCGTGAGTCTGCGATGGGATCCGGCTGCTAGAGGCTGGCCAGCGATCCAAGCCTCAGATTGTTTTGCAGTGTTTGATGAAGGACCTTTCTGGTCCTTCCCGGATGTGCCCAGTCCCCGGGAGGCTGACTTCTAGCCCTGTGAGCTGACCTCTGTCAGGACTATCCCAGAGCCTCAGCTGGGCCATATTTGCCTGAACCCGAAGGATGGACAGGGTTCATATCATCTTTCCTGGACAGCTTCTCAGGCCCTCCTGAGAGCAGGGGCTGCACACACTCAATGTGGGGTGGGGGTGCATTAACTCTATTTACCAGAAACTTCTGAGCCTGGACCAGATGCTGCCACACTGTAGCTACTCTGACATCTCTGCCTACTTCTCCCCCAGGATCTTGGCAGGCCCTCCTGGGACTAGGCACAGAGGAGAAGGCCACTCCCCTGTCGCAGCGGAAGGGAGGAGGAGGAGGTCACAGACCTGGATGAGGGCAGTCTCCATGTCCCCCCTCCCTTCCCTCCTGCTAGAGGGCTCCACCTCAAGCCTCAGGGGTGGGCAGGGAGGCTGGGAGGGAGCCAGGTTTGCCCAGAGAGCCCTCGGGAGTCCAGATTCTTCCGGGGGGGGGGGGGGGGGTTGGGGCGCAGCCAGGCCTCAGGAGGGAGGGGAACCAGACCCTCAGGCCCTCAGACTCAGGGAGAGTGCTCTCACAGGGCTCTGTTCATTGTCCTCCCTGGCTCTCTGCCTAGGTCATCACCGCTCCCAGGCCCATGTCGCAGGCCCAACCACGGGGAGACCTGGCTTCCAGTCCCAGCCCCACACAGAGGTGGTGGCAGAGCAGAGAGGACAGACGCCAAGAGCTGAAGGCCTCCTTCAAACTCTGTCCCCAGCGGGCCAGCTCCACCCGACTTCCCTGTGAACAGAGCCCCAGAGGCCGGGAGGAGAAGGGAGCCAGGGAAGTCTGTCTTGGCTCAAGCTGCTTTGAGATGGGTTTCTGTCCCTGGACGTGAAGGAGGCTTTTGCTTCTCTGGTGCCACTTTGTCAGGAGTTGAAGAGGGAGGAGAAGGGACAGGGCCGGACTCCGGAGAGCCTTGGTGATGGGGAAGGTGGGCGTGGGCCTCGGCTGGGCTGCCTCGACCCCCGCCCCGCCCCCCTACCCCCGCCCCCTTCCCCGCCTCCACCCGCACCCCCAGTGTCTGTGCCCCACTTCCTTCCCAAGGTCACAGCTGTGGGCGGTCCTGGGAGGAAAACAGTGATGCCCGGGCCACGGGTGGGGAACTGCCTCCGCTCCCAAGCTCGGGTGATTTCTGGGAACCTCTCTGCCGGGCTGGCACAGCCAGGGTCCAGGTTCCTGGAAATGGCCGTGTTGGGGCAGCCAGGGTACGCCTGGGGCCAGGCCGGAGCCGAATTGCCGCCGGGGCGGAGTCGGGCTCAGGACCGAGGGCTGCTGTCTTAAGCTCTCACCAGGACCCGCGCTGACCCCATCCTTCCCAGGCCCAAGATCACTGTAGTGACCATACCCCCGCACGAAGATGGGGATCACTGTGTGAAAACTCCGTGGACCCCTTGAGCGTTGCTTCTTGGGGCGGAGGGCTCCGGGGGTGACCACGGCTCCACCTGGTCCCCGCGCGGGGCGGGTTGCGGCGGGTGTGGGGGGAGAGGTGGGGCGATGTCTGCGCGGCTTCCTGGGCGGGGCGGGCTGCGGCCTGGTTGCTCAGCTAATAGATTTATCCCCGCTGCGAAGCGGTCGCAGATCTGGCCTTGCAGTGGCCGGCTCTCCCTTGTGTGGCCGCGGAGGGGAGGCGGGGCGGATACTCCCTCCCGAGCCCGCCCAGTGGGACCCACACTTGGAGTGCCCACCCGTCCCCATCGCCTAGATTGCTGGGCGTCACCCTAGGGTTTCTGATTTGCCAAATCTGGTGGGACCTGAGAGTGTGCGTTTCTAACAAGCTCCCATATGCTGCTGTGGCAGCTGCTCTGGGAGCAGCTCATCCTCCCAGATTCTTTCCTTAGGGGCCATACATTCACTTTGGGCTTTGTCTATTAGCAGTAAAAGGGTTCACCCAAGAGCTGAACGGGAGTTCTTCCTCTTACCCGTGACCTCAGGCTCATTTGAACTCAGGGGACATTCAGTACAGGTGGGGAGAAGGGTAAAAAGGGAGATTTACTGTTACTACCTGCAACATCTATCATCATGAATTATTCTTTATATTTATTTATCATATTTATTTATCAGTTTGGCTGTGCTGGGTCTTAGTTGTGGAGTGCAGGAGCTTTAGTTGTGACATGCAAACTGTCAGTTGTGTCAGGTGGGATCTAATAGTTCTCTGACCAGGGATCAAACCCAGGCCCCCTGCATTGTGAGCCTGGAGTCTTAGCCACTGGCCTACCAGGGAAGTCCCTGTTTTGTTTGTTTGTTTGTTTACTGTTACAATTAATCAACTGTTTATTTAGGAGCTGGATTGTCACTTTGTCTCATACACACCCTTGAAGTCCACATATAGGTTTCACTGTGAAAGCAATAATCATAATGTAAATTTGGTTTGGAGCGAGTGAGCCGGTGTTTAGGCTGAGACAACAATCAGGTCAGGAAATGCTTAGTGACAGGGTTGGCCACCTAACTAAAGAGGTTCCCTGTGAGCCACGTCTTGCTGGTCCTTAGGATGTGTCCACCTGCAACCCAAATGCAGTCACTGTAGCATCTACTCTCAAGTTCAAACCAACATACCACCTTCTGTGCTCACATCATGTGCCTTAACTTTCAATGAGTGTTTTTAAACTTGCTTAGAAATTAGTTTTATTCTGCCCTAAAAATCGTGTCTGTACCTAGGAACACCACTGCTGAGAATGGCCTGAGGATTTCTTGCAGGAGCTGACTTCCTTTGCAATGATGTTGGATGCAGGTCTGCCCTTTGAGAAGGCCATTTGAAGGCCTGCATCTTTTTACCAACCTCATCTAGGCCACAGAACTACTGGGGGTAGCTGCTTCCCTGGTGGCTCAGTGATAAAGAATCTACCTGCGAATGCAGGAGACACAGGTTCGATCCCTGATCCAGGAAGATCCCACATGCTGTGAAGCAACTAAGCCTGGGCATCACACCTATTGAACCCGTGCTCTAGAGCCTGGGAGCTGCAAACACTGAGCCCACGTGCTGCAATTACTGAAGCCAGTGACCTGGAGCTTGTACTTCGCAAACAGTAAAAGCCACTGCAATGAGGAGCCCCTGCATGGCAACTAGAGAGGAGGACCCGCTTGCTGCAACTATAGAAAAGCCCACACAGCAAAGAAGACCCAACACAGCTAAATAAATAAATACATAAATAAAAGTAATTTTTAAAGGATCATTTAAAAAGTGAAGTGTCTCAATTAAAAAAAAAAAAACCTATCAGGGGCTGTGATGTGACTCAGACCCCTGGGTCAGGGCGAGGAAGGACAGCACTTGAGGCCAGGGTGGATGCTCTGGTCTCCCCCATTTTCCTACTTCCCTGCTCCCCTGCCTATAGACAGCTCTCCTGGGGGGATGTACATTCCCACCCGGCTGTGCTCTCCTTCCAAGAAACCAAGCAGCTCTTGGGACACCCAAGACCCAGTTCTTCTATTTCTACGTGGACTCTGAGCAAAGAAGACAGGTGGCTCTGAAGTGTGTGGGCTCTGGCTGCTCGCCATTCAAATGCCAATAAACAGGCCAGGCTGATGGAAAGTTTGCTTTAATTCAGGGCAGATATCTGTCCAAAGGCAGACTCCCTGATACCCCCAACAGGCAGGAGCTTTTATAGACATACAGAAACAGCCACAGTCATCTCTTAACAGTCATGTTCAAATTGGTCATCAGTGATCTGACCAATGTGATCTTGGCTGTTTTAGGTACAGTTAATCTTCATGTTCCAGGGTCCATTTGTTCCCAATTCTTTGGGGCCAATTCTCAGAACTGTGGCAGCTCCTGTCCCGAGTATAGTCTGGCCATCATGTAGTTAACTTCTCCACCTGGTGTTCTGTTATCTATAATACAGCTCACAGCATATGGCTCCGAATATTATATATAGCCCTTGAGAAAGAACTAAAGGTCCTTGACTATGCTTAATGACTACATTAGTATTATTTGGTCTCCTTTGCCTATTTTCCTTTGTTTTCACATGTTCTCATTTCTCTGATTAAACTTATTCTTTGATTGAAGTTTTCCATAGACAAAAGGTAGGCAGAGGACATGGAGGCAGGGAGGGGGCCGTCAAGGACCATAGGATCCTACTGTTCCATGGGAACTTCAGAGCCACCTGTCTTCTTGGTTCAGAGTCCACGTGGTATAGTTCTTCTGTGTATTCTTGCGTGAGTGCAAAGTTGCTTCAGTTGTGTCCGACTCTTTATGACCCTATGGACTGGGCCTGCCAGGCTCCTCTGACATCGGATTCTCTGGGCAAGAATACTGGAGTGGTTTGCCATGTTCTCTTCCACAGGATCTTCCAGACCCAGGGATTGAACCTGCATCTCTTACATCTCCTGCATTGGCAGGCAGGTTCTTTCCCACTAGTTGCCACCTTTTAATCTCTTCTGCTTCTGTTAGGTCCTTACCATTTCTGTCCTTTATTGTGCCCATCTTTGCATGAAATGTTCCTTTGGTATCTCCAATTTTCTTGGAGATCTCTATCCTTCCCATTCTGTTATTTTCCTCTATTTCCCTGCAAGAAAAGATAAGAAAGCCTTCTTAACAGAACAATGCAAGGAAATAGGGTTGCCATATTTAGCAAATGAAAATACAAGACAATATAATGTCCTGTACGCATAATTAAACAAGGCAATATTGGGGATATACTTATACTAAAAACTCACCAGAAATTAAAGCTTAATTGGTTGTCCTGTATTTTGTCTGGCAACCCCAGAACAGAGTAAGCTGATAATAAATATTAACTTTCATCATGAACAGAGAGATTTATTTTCAATTCATATTACCAGGAGGGGTGTCTCTTCCTGCTAAATACAATCTTTACTTTGAAAACAATCTCAGAACCCAAGAGAACACTGGCAAGCCTGGGTCCTGGGGAGATGACAACAGACCATCTCAGGGCTTCTTCAAAGGCAGGCTCATTTACCTTCTCCACGCCTTTTTCCCTATCTCTGGCCTGGGTGGTCTCCACCTTCTTGGGGATGTACACATGCGAGATCTGGCCCGCAGTGCCTGGAGGGGAGGGATTTTCTCCATCTCCGGCCACCTCCCCAGCATCCAGCCCAGAGAGAGACTCACAGGTGCTTCTTCAGTGCTGGTGAACTTCAATTCAAAAGCACCACGTGCAAGGTGAGGGAAGATGTGCGATCCTGTTTCATTTTTACAAACCTACATTTCACATGGGGAAAAAACATTTTCTCTAAATTCCTGGAAACTGCTGCAGTGGGGTGGAATTCTAGTGCCTGGAGCTTTAAGGCAGATCTTGGGCTACATTTTTGGTTCCGAGGCAGCTCCAAAATCACTGCAGATGGTGACTGCAGCCATGAAATTAAAAGAAACTTGTTCCTTGGAAGAAAAGTTATGACCAACCTAGACAGCATATTAAAAAGCAGAGACATTACTTTGCCAACAAAGATCCGTCTAGTCAAGGCTATGGTTTTCCTAGTAGTCATGTATGGATGTGATTGTTGGACTATAAAGAAAGCTGAGCGACAAAGAATCTATGCTCTTGAATTGTGGTGTTGGAGAAGACTCTTGAGAGTCCCTTGGACTGCAAGATCCCACCAATCTATCCTAAAGAAAATCAGTCCTGAATATTCATTGGAAGGACTGATGCTGAAGCTGAAACTCCAATACCTTGGCCACCTGATACAAATAACTGACTTATTCGCAAAGATCCTGATGCTGGGAAAGATTGAAGGCAGGAAGAGAAGGGGACGACAGAGGAAGAGATGGTTGGATGGCATCACCGACTCAGTGGACATGAGTTTGAGTAAACTCCAGGAGTTGGCGATGGACAGGGAGGCCTGGCGTGCTGCAGTCCATGGGGTCGCAGAGTTGGACACGACAGAGCAACTGAACAGAACTGAACTGAAGGCGGCTCCTCTGGAATGGGAATAACGACGCCCATCTATTTCCACTCACACCACACTGCAATCTCTTGCCAGTTTATTTTCCACCCTGATTGGGCTTATCCGCAGGGCCAGGCACAATATTTGTGGAAATGAGCCAATGGGAAACTGTGGAAAGGAGGACGGGTAACTTGGCTCTGCAGCGCGACATCCGCAGCCGCCACCGCTCCGCGAGTTCCAACTTCACTTCCGACGCCTGTAAGCTTCGGAGCGTAGCCTCCCAGGGCCCGCCTTTCCTCCCAGGATGCTCCGCACAGGTCACGCCCCGTGATTGGCTGCTCTGCTCCACGTGGTGCCAGGCTGGCGGCGGTGGTTGCCGGGGCGACGGCTGGAGACGTGGAGGCCGGGCCGGGTAGGCGCGTGCGTCCGCTACGGAGGAGCAGGTAAGTGCGTCCTCCCCGCCCCGACAGGGCCGGGCGATCTCAGAGCCCGCCGTCCCCCGGCGGAGAGAAGTAGTGATGGGCCCGAGGGCCGCAGCTCTGCTGAGCCCTCTTCCCAGAGGAAGACCCCGATGCGCCAACTCAGCAGCCGCAGCCGGATGCCCCGACTTTTCGCTTGCTGTCCTGGACTTTTTTTCTGGCGCGGGCCTGAGGCGGCTGCTCGGACATCCCGAGGACAGGCCAGCTGCTTGCCACAAGTAGTCCCCGACCTTTGCTCCAGTGAGCCGGACAAAGGGGGCCCCAGGTCGTCCAGTTAGGTAGTTGGGGCATGGGAGGGTGGCCTGGGGCTTTTAGATCCATCCCTTCCGTTATCCATCAGCCAACCCCTCTCCCCAGGCACCTAGGTTAAGTCCAGATTTGTTCCAATCTAAGCAAAAACAGGATGCTTGCTATGCAAATTCCTCCTCCAGACAAATGCCGTAGTCTTACCTTTATTCAACTAGTTCTTAGGCCCTAAATCCTTATCATATAGAAATTCCGAAGCTGCCACTGCAGCCCTCAAAAGTGACTGAAGAAATTTTCCCTAGTTTTTGCATAAAGTAAAGCTGTGGTTCTCAAACTTGGAACGTGCATAAAAGTCATCGGGAGAGATTGTTTAAAGTAGTTTCTGGACATTATGTTCAGTAAGATCAGAGTGATGCTAGGAGTTTTCATTTGCACAAGCATCCCAGGGGATTCTAATTCAGATGGTCCAAACTTTGGGGTAATACTGTAGTGGTTAATATCAGTGTGGATTTAAATTTCCACTTTGTCACTTATTAGTTGAGTTCTAGGGAACACCTCACCCTCCCTGGGCCTCAGTTGCCTCATCTGTAAAAGAAGAATATAAATCATATTCATTGTTCAGGTTTATTGTGAAAATTAAATGTGAAGCATTTTGCACATTGCCTGGCATATGATAAGTCCTCAGTAAGTGAGCCTATTATGATATAAAGGTGTACAGAAAATTCTGTACTTTTTAAGAATGTCAGGGTAATAGAACACCCAATGATGGCTCGTGTTCACTGAGAGATGATCATAACAGAATCTTATTCAGATGATGGTTGTGAAGAACTACTCTGATGAAGTGATGTTTATTAAGCACAGAGGTCAGCCAGGTGAAGAAAGAAAGGGGAAAAGTGTTGCATGCAGAGAGAACAATATGTGCAAAGGCCCTGAG
The DNA here is from genome assembly GCF_003369695.1 of Bos indicus x Bos taurus. Lineage (NCBI taxonomy): Eukaryota > Metazoa > Chordata > Mammalia > Artiodactyla > Bovidae > Bos > Bos indicus x Bos taurus. The sequence goes on from NC_040077.1 coordinate 118,851,093, forward strand.
GTAGGAATAAGCTTGATTCCCCCCTTCTAAGCAACCTCACATATTCACCCATTCTGGGGATTAAGACACAGGCAACTTTGGGGGCCATTATTCTGCCCACTACAGCTACCTTTTTTTTAAAAAAGTTATTATTATGTATTTTTGGTTCTGCTTGGTCTTCATTGCTGCGCAGGCTTTTCTCTGGTCGAGGACGCAGGAGCTTCTCTTTGTTGTGGTGCTCAGGCTTCACATTTTGGTGGCTTCTCTTGTTGCACAGGCTCTGGGCACGCGGGCCTCAGCAGTTGCAGCACTCAGGCTTAGTAGTTGTGGCCTCTGGAGTCCAGGGTGCGTGGGCTTCAGCAGCTGTGGCTTGTGGGCTTAGTTGTTCCATGCGGCATGTGGAATCTTCCCAGACCAGAGATGGAACCTGTGTCCCCTATATTGGCAGGTGGATACTCATCCACTGTACCACCAGGGAAGTCCCCTACAGCTCTCTTTTGTTAATTCACAGATGATTGAAATGAAAGCCTTTGTTTTATGTTTTTGCCTTGCAGAGATTTTTGCTGTGAGAATTAACAGTATCTGTTCAATATGGTAGACGTTCTGGCTCATGAATCAGAATTACTTGGACTAGTGAAAGAGGTATGTTTCACAAAACACAGGTCACAGAGAAAGAGATCTTGAAAACTTGCGACGCTTGTGTTTTACAATGCAACAAATTCTATGATGCCTTGTAATGTTTATATCATTACATTACTGTTATCTATTTTCCATTTTATAATTTTCAGTGTGTTCATAATAAGCTGAAATCTTAGAGCTGCTTTTTAGACTTCCTTTAAAGAAAGTTATACAAGCAATACATGCTCGTGGTAAAAGATTCAAACAGTATAGAAGTGTAAACAGTGAATTCTCTTACTCTGCTCCTGTAGTGACCACTATTAATGGTTTAGTATATTACATTTCTAGACTTTTTTTCCTTTGAATATTCAAAATATATTCACATGACTAAATAGTTTATTTTACAAAATGTAGTGATACCATGCACATTGTTCTGTAGCTTACCTTTTTAAAAAATTCATTTATTTTTAATTGATTGATAATTGCTTTACAATATTGGTTTGATTTCTGTCATACATCAGCATGAATTAACCATAGATGTCCCCTCCCTCTTGAATTTCTCTCCCTGTAGCTTGCCTTTTATCTGTCAACAGTCATACAGTATAAACATCTTCCTATGTTCTGCCTCAGACTTCTGAATACTGTAGAGTATTTCACTGAGTGGCTGCGTCATCATCTAGTTAACTTGTTGCCTATTAATGGACCTTTATGTGCCCCACACTGAAAGTTTTTGAAGGATAGGCCTACGCCTTATGCTTTTTGATATTCTCTACAGCTTTTAGCCGGCTTCCCAGGTGATTCTGCAGTAAAGAATCCACTTGCCAATCAGGAGACATGGGTTCGGTCCCTGGGTCGGGAAGATCCCCTTGAAAAGGAAATAACAACCCACTCCAGTATTCTTGCCTGGGAAATCCCATGGACAAAGGAGCCTGGCAGGCTACAGTCCATGGGGTCACAAAGAATCAGACACCACCTAGCGACTAAACAACAATAGCTACTTTTATCAGGGGACCGGCATAGAGTCGATGCTAAAGCAATGGTTGCTGCTGTTTTGGAGTGTGACTGAGTGTCCGTTAGGCATTTAGTCACACATGAGAGACATGACCATGGAGCAGGAATGAGGCATCCACCTGAGGGATGCAGCTTTGAAATTTGGTGTGATCATGAATAAATTTTCAGAGGCGTCACAGCAGAGGGTGGTGGACAGGGCCCGGAGAAATAGCCAGAGTTAGAGGAGGTGGAAATAGAAAAGTGTGACTGCCACAAACTGAGGAGATGGGCAGAGAAGTGGAGAGCAGCAGTAGAAGTCTGTGTCACTAACATGAAGCTCTGTGTGTGTGTGTGTGTGTGTGTGTGTGTATGTACGCTCAGTCCCGTCTGACTTTTTGCCACCCTGTGTGTGTGTATGTATGTGTGTGTGTGTGTGTGTGTGTGTGTATGCTCAGTCCTGTCTGACTCTTTGCCACCTCATGGACTGTAGCCAGGCTCTTCTGTCCATGATGTTTAAAGACGGAGGGTGATCCTTAGTGCCCTACTTGAAGATCACAGATGGTGTTTCCCAGGTTTAATGACTTACCTTTCTTCTTAGGGACAGGCATTATTTCTAATCCCTGTTGCAGGTAACAAATTCCCAGTGACCTACTAGACCCAAAGCCATCAAGCCTTCTGCCAATCACTTTTGCTTTTTTCAGGCTGCTGCACATATTCTTTTCTTGTTTCTTTTTTTCATTTTATTTTCTATGAATAATTATAATGAATCTTACAACTCACATTTTCCTTCTAAAAGCACATTTATTTTATGTAAATGAACATTTTCTCCTCTGATCACAAGATGGCAGAATAGAAGGATGTATGCTCGTCTTCTCCTGTGAGAAACTAACCACTGAACAGCCATCAACAGGAGAATGTTGGATCCCACCAAAAAAAGATACCCAATGTCCAAGGACAAAGGAGAAGCCCTAACAAGGTGGTAGGAGGGGTGAAATCACATTTAGAATCAAACCCCATACCCTCCAGAGCCACTTGAAGGGCTCAAACAAAACAAAACCTTTATACAGTCAGCAAAAACAAGACTGGGGGCTGACTGTGGCTCAGATCATGAACTCCTTATTGCCAAATTCAGACTTAAATTGAATAAAGTAGGGAAAACCACTATCCCATTCAGGTAGGACCTAAATCAAATTCCTTACGATTATACAGTGGAAACAACAAATAGATTCAAGGTATTAGATCTAATAGACAGAGTGCCTGAAGAACTATGGATGGAGGTTAGTGACATTGTACAGGAGCTGGTGATCAAAACCATCCCCAGGAAGAAGAAATGCAAAAAGGCAAAATGGTTGTCTGAGGAGGCTTTACAAATCACTGAGAAAAGAAGAGAAGTGAAAGGCAAAGGAGAAAAGGAAAGATATACTCATCTGAATGCAGAGTTTCAAAAAATAGCAAGGAGAGATAAGAAAGCCTTCCCTAAGTGATCAATGCAAAGAAATAGAGGAAAACAATAGAATGAGAAAGACTAGAGATCTCTTCAAGAAAATTAGAGATACCAAGGGAACATTTCATGCAAAGATGGGCTCAATAAAGGACAGAAATGGTATGGACCTAACAGAAGCAGAAGGTATTAAAAAGAAGTGGCAAGAATACACAGAAGAACTGTACAAAAAAGATCGTCATGACTCAGATAACCACGAGGGTGTGATCACTCACCTAGAGCCAGACATCCTGGAGTGTGAAGTCAGGTGGGCCTTAGGAAGCATCACTACGAACAAAGCTAGTGGAAGTGATGGAATGCCAGTTGAGCTATTCCACATCCTAAAAGATGATGCTGTGAAAGTGCTGTACTCAGTATGCCAGCAAATTTGGAAAACTCAGCAGTGGCCACAGGACTGGAAAAGCTCAGTTTTCATTCCAGTCCCAAAGAAAGGCAATGCTAAAGAAAGTTCAAACTACCACACAGTTGCACTCATCTCACACACTAGTAAAGTAATGCTCAAAATCCTTCAAGCTAGTCTTCAACAGTACATGAACCGAGAACTTCCAGATGTTGAAGCTGGATTTAGAAAAGGCAGAGGAACCAGAGATCAAATTGCCAACATCCATTGGATCATAGGAAAAACAAGAGAATTCCAGAACATTTGCTTCTGCTTCACTGATTATGCTAAAGCCTTTGATTGTGTGGATCACAACAAATTGTGGAAAATTCTGAAAGAGATGGGAATACCAGACCACCTTACCTGCCTCTGAGAAACCTGTATGCAGGACAAGAAGCAACAATTAGAACTGGACATGGAACAACGCACTGGTTCCAAATTGGGAAAGGAGTACATTAAGGCTATATATTGTCACTCTACTTATTTAACTTATATGCAGAGTACATCGTGACAAATGCCAAGCCGGATGAAGCACAAGCTGGAATCAAGATTGACAGGAGAAATATCAATAACCTCAGATATGCAGATGACACCACTCATGGCAGAAAGCAAAGAGGAATTGAAGAGCCTCTTGATTAAAGTGAAAGAGGAGAGTGAAAAAGCTGGTTTAAAACTCAGCATTCAAAAAACTAAGATCATGGCATCTGGTCCCATCACTTCATAGCAAATAGATGGGGAAACAATGGAAACAGTGAGAGACTTCATTTTCTTGGGCTCCAAAATCACTGCAGATGGTGCCTGCAGCCATGAAAGTAAAAGACTCTTGCTCCTTGTAAGAAAAACTATGTCAAACCTAGACAGCATATTAAAAAGCAGAGACATTACTTTACCAACAAAGGTCTGTCTAGTCAAAGCTATGGTTTTTCCAGTAGTCATGTATGGATGTGAGAGTTGGACCATAAAGAAAGCTGAGCACCAAAGAATTGATGCTTCTGAACTGTGTTGTTGGAGAAGACTTTTGAGAGTCCCTTAGACTGCAAGGAGATCAAACCAGTCAATCTTAAGGAAATCAGTCCCAAATATTCATTGGAGGGACTGATGCTGAAGCTGAAGCTCCAATACTTTGGCCACCTGATGTGAAGAACTGACTCATTGGTAACAACCCTGATGCTGGGAAAATTGAAGGCAGAAGGAGAAGGGGACAACAGAAGATGAGATGGTTAGACGGCATCACCGACTCGATGGACTTGAGTTTGAGCAAGCTCTGGGAGTTAGAGATGGACAAGGAGGCCTGGCATGCTGCAGTCTATGGGGTCGCAAAGAGTCAGACATGACTGAGTGACTGAACTGAACTGAAATGAATATTTTCTATGATACTGTCTTTCTAGGCCTTTAGTATGTATATCAATAAGTAAATTCCTGATCCCACATTACTTCTCCAAAGATGACAGTTAATTAATCCCATTATATATTTGTGATAATATTGAGCTGATACAATTACATCAAAGACAGTCACTTTGTTGATGTTAGAACAGAGAAATGTATGCTCATTTATGCTTTTTTTTTTTTTACAGTATTTAGATTTTGCTGAATTTGAAGACACCTTGAAAACATTTTTGAAAGAATGCAAAATAAAAGGAAAACCATTATCTAAATCTACATGTGGCTCTTTAAGGGACCCCAAATCATTGAAATTCCAGGTAACATTTTACTTTTTTGATTTTCGTGTGTAATCAAGATGCTCCCAACTTCTAAAATACGTCACCATTAGAGAATGTTGGAATCATTTCTGGGGACCTGGGCAGAGCAACTTGTTAGACTGTGCCAATGTTTATAGATAAACGGGTGATATCATCTTCAAATCTCTGGAGAGATTTCACATCCTTTCTTGACTGACCTAGAAAATGAATGGCAACACAAGGTTTTTCCATACATATTTCTTGGTAGGAAGAAGAAACCACGCAATGCTTAGAAACAGAGACAAATGTGATCTCCACCCTGAGGAAGTTTAGGTTAATTCTAAGTACTGGGGACACTATGGTGAACAAAATAAAACAAAATATCGGCCCTCAGGGTGCTTGCCATCTAGTTTGGGGAGGTCGAAGTGGGCAAGAGCCTTATACAGGGCAGCACCCTGTCAAAGGAAGGCCTGGGTGGCTGGGAGCCCCTGGCGCTGGGCTGCAGCGGGATCAGAAAAGACCTTGAAAGTCTTCATTTCAAGGACTTCCCTGGTGGTCAAGTGGTTAAGACTCTGTGCCCCCAGTACAAGGGGCACAGGTTCAGTCCTTCATCAGGGAACTAAGATTCCACGTGTGCGGCCAAAAACAAAAAGTCCTCATTTCAGTCATTTGATTCTGCGTCCCGTTCAAAATGTTCTAGGTAAGGAATTGGTTCACCTCAAGTACAACCCATGACAAGAGAACATACCATTTCCTGAGGCAGCTTGTTTCAGCTTTGCCTGATAATATTTTTATTTTTTGGAATTTACAAATTTTATCCTCTTATAACTCTCTTGTTCATTTTCCTAAACACTACATGGAGTGAGGCTAAGTCAGTATTAAACAAATCAGAATTTCCAATGGTAACCCATAAAACATGATTTGATTATTTTAATAAATTTGTTTCAATATACAAACTTCCAAGAAAAATCAGAGACTTGGTTTGAGAGTCCCACCGAGTTGCTGGAGGTCAGGCCATAGCCTGACTCCCCCATGACGTGGCCTGGGTACCACCGAGCAGAGACACTGTTGAAGTGGCCCGGGCAGTTGGAGTGGGGCTGTGCCCTGCCCAGCACCCCTCCAGGCCTTGGGCATCTGGGTGCTGAGCCTGCACCACTTCAGACACGGGCTCCTCTGCCAGTGCTGCACCGGGCAGCCTGAGGCTTCCTCCCAACCCCAGAGCAGACTTCAGAGCAGGAGAAGAGAGTCTGGTCATCATTAGACATGCAAACTGAGGCTACTTAACTTGAAAGGTCTTGAGACTTTCTGATTGTGAGAAGCCTGTCTTTTCTGCCCATTCAGTAAACAGCTATGTCCCGCCTTTATAGATTTCCCAAACAAAAATACCTGGAGCGGTGGCTTAGTGATACTTGCCAAGTGTCAGTGGCCCTCAATAGACAAAATTTCCTTAATTACAGTTCTTTAAGAACCTGTGTGTATGGGTGATTATTGGTGGTGTGTAATTTTCTGATCTTGGTAATTGTGGCTGAGATCACACTTTACATTAGAGAAGTTAATATTTTTTGTGACCCCTATGAGTTATCACACTGGATTGTTCTATTTGTTATCACTAAGCTGTGTCTGACTCCATGGACTGCAGCACACCAGGCGCTTCTGTCCTCCACTATCTCCTGGAGTGTGCTCAAATTCATGTCCATTGAGTCGGATTGCTTTATGTGTAGATATTATTTTAAATTCAGGGGTCATTTTTAAAAAATTTATGTATTTTTAAATTTTTCTTGAAGGATAATTACTTTACAATATTGTGATGGTTTTTGCCATACATCATTATGAGTCAGCAATAGGCATACGCGTGTCCCCTCCATCCTAAAACCCCTCCCACCTCTCTCTGCACCCCATCCCTCCAGGTTGTCACAGAACACCAGCTTCGGGTGCCCTATGCAGGGACCATTTCCAGGTTCAGACTATGGTTTATAAATTGGGAGTGTCATGGCACAGCAAAGGTTTGTGGTCCCAGGTCTACAAATGCAGAGTCTAGAATAAACTGTAAATGGGCCATGTGATGCGTAGGCATACTTTGCCAAACCATGTTAAGAAAACACTTGACTCCAGGCTTTAAGACACCCTCAAGAGTCTGTACACAGTTCCTGGACCTCGAGGGAGAGTCCTCCCCTGGGTGGTCAGCAGGGATTGCTCAGGGCTCAGCAGACTTGAGCCTGGGGCGGGGCCAGGCCCCAGCAGCACGTCCCTCTCACCTTTGTATTAGGAAGTGACAAGAACATGGGATCCTCTGGCCAGGTCCCCCCAAAGAGGCCAGTTTTGAAGAGGTAGAATTTCATTGTGGGGCTTATTTTGAAAACTTCTGAGTTTCTTTCCAGTGTAAGCCAGTCCCTTCCTGAGTGAGGTAATATTCAGAGACCATTGTTCTCGGTCACATGATACAGAGAACATTTTTGTAGGGTTCATGTTGGAAGACTCCTTATCAGAGAATGTTTCTGACTTAAGGAAAACCAAACACAGCAGCCCTGTTCTCTGTAGGTTTCTATCTTATGTTAAAAAGCTTGATTATAAACAAATAGAATATTTTACCTTAAAAAAAATTTACAGAAAAAAATGTAAAACTATTAAAAGCATAAAAGAACAGTGACCCAATAATGGTGGTAAGTAATGGTGGTGAAGGATGGGGGAACTGGAGATTCTACAGAAAATCTGGAAAAAAAAAAAAAAAAAAATCAGAAAACTCTGAAAAAAGTTTCTGCAGTTGAGCCCAAAATGGAGGTCTGGGTATTGTGGGCATTTGATACAAAAAGGAAAACACAGCAGGAAGCTCTCTTGGTCCTGAAGGCAAGCATGCGTACTCAGTAGTGTCCCGCTCTTTGCGACCCCATGGACTGAAGCCCGCCAGGCTCCTCTGCCCATGGGATTTCCCAGGCAAGAATACTGGAGTAGGTTGCCATTTCCTCCTCCAGGGGATCTTCCCGACCCAGGGATCGAACTGGCATGTCTTGTATCTCCTGCATCAGCAAGCAGATTCTTTTACCGCCGAACCACCTTGCCTAAATCTGTAAAGTCACACAGCAGGTGTTGGTGGTGGGTCAGTTATCGCTCCTACTGTGAGACAGGTGATGTGCTGACTGCCACCTCCTTTCTCTAGAGTTCTTTGTCTCAGCCACCACGTGGTGAGTCGGGCCATGGGCGCTGCCCCACGTTGTCAGGCTGGCGCAACCCTGAGGTTAGCCTGGAGCCGGGCCTGTGTTTCCCCTTCCGTCTCCAGCCCAGGCGTCCTATTCTTGGACCTGGAGGCAATCACTCTGGGGGAGCTGGGCTCTGTGGTCACTTTCTGCGCTGCCCTCTCCACCAGACACACTTCTGGCAACAGCAAGCCTGTGACGACGCTCAGTCCCACCTCCCAGGCCTGGGATTGACCATTCCACGTGGCTGAACTCCTGGCCGCACGCCACATCTTGGCAGCTGTGGTGTCAGTGACTCTCTGTAAGTATGAGGTCGCTCCGCTGAGGTCTGGCTGGGCTCTGGGTCCGAGCTATTCTCATCAGTCTTAGGCGGTGGGTCACCAAGTCCAAAGGGCAACCTGAGTGTATTCTTGTGCTGGTGGCAGATTCCTTCCATTTCAGAGACCTTCACCATTGCATCTGTTCTTCAGTGAAAGCCGCTCAGTTGTGTACAACTCTTTGTGACCCCATGGACTATACAGCCCAGGGAATTCTCCCGGCCAGAATACTGGAGTGGTTAGCCTTTCCCTTCTCCAAGGGGTCTTCCTAACCCAGGGATTGAACCCAGGTCTCCCACTTTACAGGCGATTCTTTACCAGCTGAGCCACCAGCAAAGCCCAAGTATACTGGAGTGAGTAGCCTATCCCTTCTCCAGGGGATCTTCCCGATCCAGGAATCAAACCAGGGTCTCCTGCATTGCACGCAGATTCTTTACCAACTGAGCTACCCGGGAAGCCCTCTGTTCTTCAGTATGCTCAGATTTGATGTTGCAGAGCAGTGGAAAACCAGGGGCGGTCTGCAGGAATGTCAGCCAAGGCAGTCTGAAGCCTTCCGGATCTCTCTTTTCCTGTCCCTCACCTCTGAAAAGGAGACTTAGTTTTGCTCACACTGAAATGATGGAGTATATGGGTGTCTAGGATGAAATGGTTGGATGGCATCACTGACTCAATGGTCCTGAGTTTGAGCAAGCTCCGGGAGATAGTGAAGGCCACCGAAGCCTGGCATGCTGCAGTTCACAGGGTCACAGAGAGCCGGACACAAATGAGCGACTGAAAAACAGCAAGGCATTGGGAGGGTGTGAGAATCAGGGGTGTTGGGAGATGTGGCATCCCTTGTAACCGACCAGGCTTCACTCCGATGTCTTCTCCACAGAGGGATCTCCTTGCTGCGTTTGACAGTGGAGACCAGAAGGTGTTCTTCAGGCTGTGGGAGGAGCACATCCCCAGGCCCATCCGGGACGGCGACTCTCTGGCCCAGAAGCTGGAGTTCTACCTTCACATCCACTTTGCCATCTATCTTCTGAAGCACTCTGCAGGCAGACCTGTAGGTTCACCTTGTGCTGGGGGATTGGTCCACGGGGTGTGTTAAAGGAGGATGTTAGCCGTTACCTTTTGCAAATGAGATTACGTTAGTTTTTTGCCCCTTTTATCATATTATTCTCAGGAGTAGGCCTCATATGTCCTGATGCATGCTTTTTCTGTCTCATTCCCAGCAGTTTCTTTTCTAATTTGTATGGAAAGTCATTTCTGTAATGAAAGCTATGTCCTCGTTTGCTTGACTATCTCAAGATGGCTATGTCTAAGAGAATGCATCTTTAGACCACATTTTCAACCAGAAGATGAATTTAAGCTTAAACAGTGGGAAAATGGTGTGCCCGTTTGTGAAAGTTTGAGTGATGGGTTGAATTGAGCTTCTGCAGTCTTTTCCTGGAGGTGTGAAAGAGAGGAGAGCAGACACAGGCTGCTCTGCAGATGAACCTCGGGGTGCGGAGGGAATGACAGAGGGGGGCCAGCCAGGCTGACATCGAACCATCCGCCTTTGTTTTGTGACTCCTCCATGTACTGGCTACTGCCCCGAGGACCTGTGTTAACTTACTAACATGTCAGTGGCCACAGGAGGGGTCAGAGTGGAGGGAGCAGCTATATAGCAAATTGTAGTAGCTGTTCTTGGAAGGCTGTTCCTAAAGATGGTTCTCAGGTGGGTGCCATTGTGGGAGATTTTAATTGCCCTTGTATCTGTTTTTACTAATTTTTTCTGTTTTGCTATAAGATAAAAAAATCAATAAATTTTTTAAGTCCAGTGGGCTTCATGGTATAGGTGAAGGGAGATACATTGATGAGAACAACTGGCCTGTGTATGAGGCTGTGAGGGACCTAACAGGTGAGGCCAGGGAAGACTTTCTCACTGAGGCCCAGGGGAAGGTGGAGACCCATCGGGGTGGGGGTGGGAACCCGACTTGCCTGGGGTTACACCCGGAAGTAGTGAAGCTGGCAAGGTCAATTCCTGGTTAGCTTAATAAAAGAAGGGAATAATGATATGGAAACTGCTGTTTGAAAAAACTGTTCACCCTTAAGTGCTTGCTTTGGCAGCACATATACTCTTAAAAAAAACAGCGGAACGACACAGTGAAGATTAGCATGGCCCCTGTGCAAGGATGACATGCAAATTTGAAAGCGTTCCATATTAAAAAAAAAAAAAAAAAAACTATTCATCCTTAAAAACCTTTCCTAAGGAAATCAGAGGAATGCAGACAAATATTTCTTTCTATCTGTACTATGAAAGCGATGTACATATCTAATAATGGGGGATTGGTTAAATAAATTATGATAGACCCACAAGATGAGGTTTTGTCATGCCATTAAGAAAGACATTGATGAATTTAAGGGTATCAGAAAATGGTAATGATAAAGTGAAAAGGCAGCACTTGGACTATATATATTATACATGCAGTTCTCTGATATTCTGGCAATTTCATGAAGGGGTGAAACAGGGGGTGATGTTCGGATGACTGCAGACAGCTCGCAGGCTGGGCCAGGTGAGGAGGATGGCAGCGACGTGGCTGGAACTGAGGGAGCCTTGGGGGGAGGACAGGTGAACCGGTGAGCTGGCGTCAAGCCGGAGATCTCAGACATCCTCTCTTCCTTGCAGGACAAAGAGGACCTGGATGAAAGGATTTCTTATTTCAAAACCTTCCTGGAGACCAAAGGGGCGGCCCTGAGCCAGACCACGGAGTTCCTGCCTTTCTATGCCCTGCCTTTTGTTCCCAACCCCATGGCGCACCCGTCATTTAAAGAACTCTTCCAGGTAAGCGACTGTCTCCAGATCTTGGATCCTGGGCAGCATGGCAGTTCCACCTTTTATACGCTGCTGATTTCTGAAGCATGCTGTAAAAAAACACTAACGTTTGCATATGTTGTATTTTAAAAGAAGGTACAGGTAAGTTGCTTTAACAAACTTTTCTTCTGGTATAAAATGTGATTTTGTTGTTGTTGTTATTGCACCAAGACTTGTTAACTCAGACTGACAAAATATTGTAAAATATACGAGCCTCTTCAGTCATTCTTTGTAAACTTTACAGTATTGAAACAATAACCTATTCAATTATAATGAAAACTAGTAGCCAAAGAAAAATCGAGGCTACTTTACACAATCACTGGCCTTGTATATTTTGATTTGTGTTAAAATTCTCACTTACTCAGTATATATTTGATTATCTGATTTTGTACTACATTATTTCCATCAGACTATTTGTCTATAGCTCTTTTAATTGTTTTATTTCATTTTACTTGACATTTTAGCATAGTATTTTTAAATAAAAACTTACCTATTAAGGTAATTTTTGTTGACTTACTAAAATTAATACATCCCACTGAGAGGTTTATTGAAATGTATTTAGAAACAAATATTTTGATATGACTAGATAGTTTTTCTAAAGATCTCACACTGTTTTCAAAAATTTGTATGTGTTCCCCAACCACTGAACAATGGACGCAATTCTTCCAAACAATTACATTTCAGTTTCTGCTATTCTCTGTTTATTGAATTCAGTAAAACCAATTTCGTTACTCCTGAATAGCAGCTGCTAAATTGAAGTTCAGGTGGTTGACTCATTCTATCAAAGCTAGATTGTTATACAGTAGCACGGTTGAATTCTGTGCTTGTTTTTCTGGTCAGTACCAATTTAGTTTTACTGTCTTCTCCTAAAAGGTTAAAAATATAAAACGGTTACAAAGGTGATGAACTTTGCAATGGAAGGTTAGATGTTCTCACAGTCAAGGTTCTGTTTACGAGAGTCATGACATGGTGGTGTGGCTACAGCTTAGGTCAAGGCGAGGCGGAGCTGGGAGAGTCAGGGAAAGGTTCCCACTGAGTCCTCGGCAGGTCTGATGTTCCAAGACTGAGTTCAAGTTCCTCTTCAGAGTTCAGGAGGTTAGAGATCATCAGTATTCACAGAATCATTTTATTCCCCCCTTTTTTTCCTTTTCAGTTCAGTTCAGTCGCTCAGTCATGTCCAACTCTTTGCGACCCCATGAATCACAGCACGCCAGGCCTCCCTGTCCATCACCAACTCCCAGAGTTCACTCAAATTCATGTCCATCGAGTCAGTGATGCCATCCAGCCATCTCATCCTCTGTTGTCCCCTTCTCCTCCAGCCCCCAATCCCTCCCAGCATCAGGGTCTTTTCCAGTGAGTCAACTCTTCGCATGAGGTGGCCAAAGTATTGGAGTTTCAGCTTCAGCATCAGTCCTTCCAATGAACAGCCAGGGCTGATCTCCTTCAGAATGGACTGGTTGGATCTCCTTGCAGTCCAAGGGACTCTCAAGAGTCTTCTCCAACACCACAGTTCAAAAGCATCAATTCTTCCGTGCTCAGCTTTCTTTATAGTCCAACTCTCACATCCATACATGACCACTGAAAAAACCATATCCTTGACTAGACAGACCTTTGTTGACAAAGTAATGTCTCTGCTTTTCAGTATGCTGTCTAGGTTGGTCATAACTTTCCTTCCAAGGAGTAAGCGTCTTTTAATTTCATGGCTGCAATCACCATCTGCAGTAATTTTGGAGCCCAAAAAAATAAAGTCTGACACTGTGTCCACTGTTTCCCCATCTATTTCCCATGAAGTGATGGGACCAGATGCCATGATCTTCGTTTTCTGAATGTTGAGCTTTAAGACAACTTTTTCACTCTCCATTTTCACTTTCATCAAGAGGCTTTTAGTTCCTCTTCACTTTCTGCCATAAGGGTGGTGTCATCTGCATATCTGAGGTTATTGATATTTCTCCCAGCAGTCTTGATTCCAGCTTGTGCTTCCTCCAGCCCAGCATTTCCCATGACGTACTCTGCATATAAGTTAAATAAGCAGGGTGACAATATACAGCCTTGACGTACTCCTTTTCCTATTTGGAACCAGTCTGTTGTTCCATGTCCAGTTCTAACTGTTGCTTCCTGACCTGCATATAGGTTTCTTAAGAGACAGGTCAGGTGATCTGGTATTCCCATCTCTTTCAGAATTTTCCACAGTTTATTGTGATCCACACAATCAAAGGCTTTGGCATAGTCAATAAAGCAGAAATAGATATTTTTCTGGAACTCTCTTGCTTTTTCAATGATCTAGCGGATGTTGGCACTTTGATCTCTGGTTCCTCTGCCTTTTCTAAAACCAGCTTAAATATCTGAAAGTTCACGGTTCACATATTGCTGAAGCCTGGCTTGGAGAATTTTGAGCATTACTTTACTAGTGTGTGAGATGAGTGCAATTTTGCGGTAGTTTGAGCATTCTTTGGCATTGCCTTTCTTTGGGATTGGAATGAAAACTGACCTTTTCCAGTCCTGTGGCCACTGCTGAGTTTTCCAAATTTGCTGGCATATTGAGAGCAGCACTTTCACAGCATCATCTTCCAGGATTTGAAATAGCTCAACTGGAATTTTTCCTTTTACTGCTCTCTAAATATATTCTTTCAGTGGTCATCACAGATACTTCAGTGTACATAATAAAATCTAAAGTTAGTATTTACTCTCTTCCTGATCATTACAAGGACCTCATTTAACTTACGGGCTGTAGTTGTCAAATATTTTAGTATATACTTTAGCCCCACAAAATCTGAACTTTTAAAAATGTTACGCAGTCAGTATGTGTATCGATTTACCCTTAGATTCACCAGTATTTTTGTTTACTATTCCATCTTGTGTAGAAGCCCTTCCATCCAGGATCGTTTTCACCCCTACTTGAAAGATGCTCCTTTAGAATCTCCTTTCACTGAGGTTCCCTTCTTTCAGTTCTTGTTGTCTGAAAGCATCTGTACTGCTTTCTCAGACAGGGTTAAAGTAGTAGGTTTATAGCTCTTTTTTTTTTTCCGTGTGGCATGCGGGCTCTTAATTCCTCGACCAGTGACTGAACCCATGTCCCTTGTAGTGGAGCGCGGGGTCTTAACCACTGGACCACAGGGAGGTCCTGACAGTTATTTTCTTTCAGGACACTGAAGGTTTTTTATTTTGTGTCCTGGCTCCCACTGTTGCAGTTTTGAAGTTGGCCATCAGTCTGATTGCTGTTCCTTTGCAGGTCCCCTGTCTTTTTTTCTCTGATTGTATCACTTCACTCTAGTGTGTCTTCAGTTCAGTTCAGTCGCTCAGTCGTGTCCAGCTCTTTGCGACCCCATGAATTGCAGCACGCCAGGCCTCCCTGTCCATCACTGTCTCCCAGAGTTCACTCAAACTCATGTCCATCGAGTCGGTGATGCCATCCAGCCATCTCATCCTCTGTCATCCCCTTCTCCTCCTGCCCCCAATCCCTCCCAGCATCAGAGTCTTTTCCAATGAGTCAACTCTTCGCATGAGGTGGCCAAAGTACTGGAGTTTCAGCTTTAGCATCATTCCTTCCAAAGAACACCCAGGGCTGATCTCCTTCAGAATGGACTGGTTGGATCTCCTTGCAGTCCAAGGGACTCTTAACAGTCTTCTCCAACACCACAGTTCAAAAGCATCAATTCTTCAGCGCTCAGCTTTCTTGACAGTCCAACTCTCACATCCATACGTGACTACTGGAAAAACCATAGGAGTGTCTTAGGGATACCCAAATATTTTATTTTTCTTTTTTTATTTAAGATGTCTTGGTTTATGTTGGCCAACCTAGCAGTCCTTTCCTGAGATTGATTTCTATACGGTTGAGCACAGAAAGCCTCAAGCTGGAGCACACCGTATGAGCTTCCTACAGTTGTTATAACAAAGGACCACACACTGGGTGGTTTAAAACAACAGAAATTGCTTGTCTCACAGTTTACGAGGCCAGAAGTGTGAAATCAGGGTGTCAAGGGACTGTGCTCCCTATGAAACTTCTAGGGGAAGATCCTTCCTTACCTTTTCCAGCTTCTAGTAGCCTCAGGTGTCCCTTGGCTTGTGGCTGCGTGATTCTAAATCTCCTCTCTGTCTTTGCATGGCTGTCTTCTCTCAGTGTCTGTGCCTAAATGTCCTTCTTCTTATAAGGACACCAGTCATATTGGATTAAGAGCTTATTCTCATTCAGCCTCCTCTGAGCTAATTTCTTCTGCAGCGTCCCCGCTCCCCTGACCTCACATTCCAAGGAGATTAAGGCTTCAACATGTCTTTTTAGGGGACACAGTTCAACCCACAACAGACCCATTAGAAATAGAGTCACCAAAAAAAAAAAAAAGAAAGAAATAGAGTCATCATGCTGTGTCAGAGAATCAAACTTTTCTGCTTATTTGGCAGTATTTTTTTGAAGAGTCAGAGAATGCACAGGATAGACCAGTGGAGCGGGGTGGGGGGTGTGGGCGATGAGAGCTGGAGGGAGAAGTGGGGAGAATGGGCAGGTCGGAGGGAGACGGGACAGGATCTCAGAGCCAAGTGGCCGTGAGTTTTTAGCAGCAGAACTTCTTTTAGTGGGACCTCCCGGTTTAGTGGTAGATACTCTTGTCTAAGAACCCTCAGGAAAATTGTCCCGAGAAAGGTCGTTGCTTGTGATACTTATTCTTTCACTACGTAAGTCATTATTTTTCCCTTCTCAGTGAACGTTGTTTGAGGTAAATAATTTATTTTTAAGGAAGAAATCAAACTAGACACATATCAGAATGCTGGACACAATGGAGTATCTGAGGCAGGCAACTGCTTCTTTCTGTTTTTCTTGTCTGAGTGAGGTTTATGGAAATGAGTCCCTTTCTTCCGGAGACTTTCCGTAACTTAGCGATAATTGTATATGCCTGCCAGTGCCACATATGCCTAAACCATACTGAAATATTTTTGGTTTTCAGCCTAATAAGGTTACTTGGCATCCTTGAAATATTCAAATCATGTACAGAGTTATTTTTTCCCTGATTATGAAAGGACTCTGTCCTTTCTTCCTGACGTGGGCTCTTGAATCTTCTATAAGTGAATTGGTCAAATGTCCTAAAACCTGTTTTTTTACAGCATCACACCACTGACAAGACATCTTGCTTCTGGTTTCAGTAACTGTGGCAGAGCTATTTTATCCTGAAGGCCACAGCTTGACAATGTTTGTTGGCATTTAATGATCTGGTGCTTTTCTTATTTTTCCTTCTTTTTTCCTTACCTTTAGGATTCTTGGACTCCAGAATTAAAGTTGAAACTGGAAAAGTTTCTGGCTTTAATGTTCAAAGCCAGTAATACGCCAAAGCTTTTAACATTGTATGTATCCTTTTAAAGCAAATGGAGACCACCTATGGAATTAATAGTCGCCTGTGTGTGTGTGTGTGTGTGTGTGTGTGCGCGCTAACTCATTTTTGTTGTGTCCAACTCTTTGTGACCCCATGGACTGTAGCCTGCCAGGCTCCTCTGTCCATGGGGATTCTCCAGGCAAGAATCCTGGAGTGGATTGCCATTTCTTCCTCCAGGGGATCTTCCCAAGCCAGGGATCAAACCCTCTTACATCTTCTGCATTGGCAGGTGGGTTCTTTATCATTAGCGCCACCTGGGAATCCCAAGAATGGCTTAGATGGCCTCAAACAGGGATGGTTGTGGTTGTGCTGCTTCTATACTCAAGAGTGAATGAAGCACTAACAAGAGCACGTGCCAAGGCCTGTAAAGAGTTGACTTCTATGGCATTGGGTCTCTGAGACTTGGCGAGGGTCTTATTTTCTGTCATGTGCCAAGAAGGTGTCTTGAGTAGGAAAAAAATAATGCCTGTCTTCTTGGAAAAGAACTCTTTGGAAGTCACTTAAGGCCTTGAGGTCATGATGTATGGATCAACTCATATATAACTTGTCCTTCCAATCAGGACTTTTAAGAAACGACTTTGTTGAAGTGTAATTTACATACCATAAAATTTGCCCACGGTAAGTATGTTATTGAATGATTTTTAGCAAATGCCCAGAGCTGTGCAGCCATCACCACAATCCAGTTTAAACAGAATCACTTTTGAGAGTAGAAGGGGACACTGACCAGACAGAGGCCCAGGACCAAGTGTAAGTGGAGGCTGTCCAGGGAGGAGCAAGGTCGTTGCCTGCCCATGGAGGCTCCCTTCCTAGAGCTGGTTGGTCCCTAAGGATGCTCGTCTGAGCATCTTATTCTGAACAAGCATTTTATTTTCAGCATTTTATTCTGAACAAGCATGTAGCAAAAGTTATTTCATGATAAGAGTTAGCATTTTGAATTGTAAAGTTGGTGCTTGTTTTGTTTACCATAATAAAAAATTTAGGCCACTCTGCTGGGTAATGACTTCTGCTTCTATTCTGACTCCAAAACACTGGACTCTCTTTTCCTAGTTGGACTCTGAATAGAAATCCCTAGGATTTCATGACACGTTTCTCCTGCTTCTGCTTCCTGAACGTTCAGTGGCTCCCTCTTGCCTGTACTCAGCTCCTCACCTCGCCCTGAGACTGCCCCCAGACGGGCTTAGTACACCTCCCCTTTCCACTTTTATATCCTTTAAGGTTTTCTTCAAGTTCTTCCCTCTGCCCACATGTTTGCATACCCAGTTCCTTTCCCTCTTAGAGTTTTGTATAAAAGGACAGTTTTCAGTGAAATTAGAACTTCTCCAACTTGGCTTATGGCTTTTTTAATACACTTTTAAGAAGTATTTCTCAGGACTTCCCTGGTAGTCCCGTAGCTGGGATTCTGTGCTCCCAATGCACGGAGCCTGGGTGCAATCCCTGGTCAGGGAGCTAAATCCCACATCCCACGACTAAGAGTTCACCTGCCACAACTAAAGATCCTGTGCAGCCAAATAAATAATTTTAAAAATTAAAAATAAAAAGCCTTTCTCCTTAAAGGTAACAGGTACCAACCATTATGTAAAGATCCTAAAAGAAAATTTTTACATAATAGATGATACTGGTATATTAATGATAGCACCCACTTCATAGAAATAGTATGAGGATTGAGTTAATACATGAAAAACCTGCTAGAACTGTCCAACACATAGTAAGCACTTGTGTTACTGTTAGCTGTCGTGTTATAGTTTGCAAACACTTGTCACCTTTTATCCCATTCAACATTTGCTTTGAGGCAAATACACTGAAGTCCAGCAGGTAACTTTAAACATTATTCCTCTCTTTTCCTTCTTACATATTTGGAGTTCAGTTCAACACGTATATTAGGTTGAATAGTGTGCTAGGAATTAGGGATAAAAGAAAAAGCCAAGATCATTGTCTTAGCTGGAGTTTTGAACATGAAAATGGGTGTCTGTGAGGCAGACAGAATGAGGGGTAGGAGTTCCAGGTAGAGGGAACAGCTTGTGCCCAAGTGCTGAGCCAATGTTTCTGGGACACTGAAGGATTCAGTGTTGTTGGGGCAGAAGGATTGAGATGGAGAGAGTCAGAGACCTGGCAGGGCTGGGTCATGGAGGTTCGTGTGAGGTCCCCTAAGTAATGAGGAGAAAAACATGGTCATGTTTACATTTTTTTTAAATCACTCTCTTTTTATTCCTGATTATAAAATTGATCCTATTCCTTATAGAAAGTTTAGAAAGCACAGAAGTGCATTTGTTTGCACACATACACTTCAAAGTATGTAATGTTTATAATAAGCAAGGAGAGACATCTCTATGCATGCATATTTTTAAATATTTTTCTTAAATGAAGAGAATGTTCCCTCATAGCATTAAAATATTCCTCAAAAACAGGTGGTCTGAAAGTTTAAACAGAAATTACCTATGTCCCAGCAATTTCACTCCTAGCTGTATCCTCAAGAGAAACAAAAGAGTCCGTCTCCATAGCAGCTTGTACATGAATGTTCACAGCAGCATTATCCAAAAGAGGCAAAAAGTGCAGACAGTCCAGATGTCCATCCTCTGATGCAGGGCTGACCAGGTGCTCACAGTGGAATGTTACGTGGCCATACAAGTGAGCGAGTTACTGATCTGTACTACTACACGGAGAAATCTTGAAAACATGATGGTGAGATGAAAGAAGCCAGACACAGAAGGCTGCGTACTGTATGATTCCACTTGTGTGAAGGGGCCAGAAAAGGCAGATCTGTAGAGAGTGGGTAAGTGGCTGCCTAGGGCGGGATGGGGGACGGGTGGTGAGAGGGAGTGGGGACCGCTGATGGGACAGGGTCTCTTTCTTGGGTGATGAAAATATTCCACTCCTGATTGTGGTGATGGTTGGACAACTCCGTGAATATATTGAAAACCATGGAAATGTACACTTTAAATGGGTGAATTCTATAATATGTGAGTTACATCTCAATAAAGCTGTTACCAGAAAAAGTAAGGAAACCCAAATAGGTGAACACCTCGGCCTTCAGTCATGTGGCCAGATGTGTAGAAGCTGAGGTTCAAACCCAGGCCACACCGCACTAGCGTCTGTGGTCACAGTCTCTGTTCTGTGCCATGTTCTTTTCATCAAAATCTCAGTTTCCTTAGGCTAGTTGCTTTAGCACTGAAGGTCCAGAGGTAAAGGGTATGAACACAGATTTGCATTTTCAGTCCAATGTTTTGGTAAGGAGGCCAGTTAGGGGGCTTTTGGACGCACAGACTGGTTCCTGAGATGGAGAGAGGAGGATTCCTTAAGGGTAGTCACCCCAGGATTGAGAAGTCAGTTAACTGTGTTTGCTCTTCATCAGCTTCCAGTTACCTGTCCTGAGCAGTTAACCGTCTCAGCTGTTCATGGCGTTCGGGTTACCTGTCCTAAGATAGTCGGTTAACTGTCTTCTCTGTTCATCGGGTTCCGGTTCCCTGTCCTGAGATTTCTCTTTTTTCACCGCACCGGGGCTGTTTCCCAGATTGCCCAGCACAATGAGAGGGATACCCTGAGTACTGTCTCCTGAATGCCTGTTTCCCTGAATGCCTGTTTTCCTGAACTTCTTCTCATCCCAGAAGGAGAATGGACAAAGCAACAAAGGTAAATCATCTAGATTAACCGTTTTTAAATAACAACTTCGCCAACTCAAGTTTTAAGTAATGAAATGGAGAGAATTCCACAGACTTGGCGAAAGAGGGCTTGGAAAGTCTAAATACTTATGAAGTGCTTCGCAGTCCTTTTTGTCTGCATTCCTTGAGGCCCGCTTCTCAGGGTGGCTGGTACTGTTAGCTTTGTCTGGTATGTCAGATGACTAAGACGGGGAGAATCCACTCAGGTGCCAGAAAATGTCAGGGCAGCAGCAGGTAGACGGCCCAGTGCAGCACAAGTGGGGAGAGAGTTATTTCCGTGTCTTTCACCTTTACCTTGAACTAGTCTAGTCTAACTGGGTCTTATCTCAGCAGCTTGTGGAGTGTCCATTCTTATAAAGTGTTTCCATTTTTCACATTCAAAGTAGGAATTCCAGTCTTAAATTTTTAGCATAAACTGATGGTTTTTCCATGATGAGTCATTTTTACCAGACCCCTTCATTTTTCAGAAAGATGAGAAAAATTTTAGTTAACGTGGTGGCCGCAAGTGGGGTTCTTTGTAGGAGCTTTGTCTCTGATACGACATGATTATGAAAATGGCTGAAGTTACCCTGTTGGAAAGGGTGTGTGAGGTGCTTCTTGCCTTTGCTAAGTACCGATGGCATCATCCTCGATTCCCAGCAGGTGGAGTCTCACTACGTGAAATAGCACGTTTGTCCTTTTCACAGCAGTCCTGCCAGAGAGGATTCCAAAACTTCCTGCCATTGTTTGTTTCCTTTTAGAGAGTTAAAGTTTTCCAAAGAACAAAAGCGCTAGGAGGTTGTCACTTGGCTCTTGCTTCTCCAGCACTGGGAGGATGAGCAGTGCTGAGATCCCGACGGGGGCTTCAGTAACTTCAGGTGGGAAGCCCTGGGGTGTCTGTTCTCCACCTCGGGAGCCCTGTGGCCTCCAGCCCGGAGGTTCCAACTGTACAGCCAGTTCCGCAGCCAGGCTGCCCCTCCTGGAGCTCCGAGGGCCCCACGTGGAGGAGTGGCAGGTCTCAGGACCCCTCCTGTCCATCTGCCCGAACATGGAGGAGCAGGCTGCAGATGTGTTCTCATGGGGTCAACAGGGACCTCTCCAAGGGTCGCAGACCACAGCCTTGAACTGTCGGGGTAGCTTTACCTCTGGCATAGTGACCCCGAGGACGAGTGCAGCCCCCAGGACGGCTCTGTACTGGGTCAGTGCAAGTCTGGGCCTTGACCAGGGCGGGTCCTGCCCGGTTTTCTCCCATTTGGCACAGCTGGAACTCTTCAGCTGGGCCGGCACTCGGGCCTCGCCGTGCACCTCCTGGGAATGCTCTTGTGCTTCACTACTTCTGTTTCTCTAGCCATCCTAGCAAACCACCTCAGACTTGGTGGCATAAAACAGCAATGTCCATTTGTTACTATTATCCTCTTGCGTGGTCTGGGAGTTACGGGCTCAGTCAGTTCTCCCTTAGGGTTTCTCCTGGGTGTAGACGGAGCTGGGTCGGGTCGAGCCACCTCCAAGGCTTCCACGAGCACGGGTGTGGTGGCTGATGCTGGCTGTCAGCTGAGCTCTCAGCACAGGCCCTGGGCCGGGACCCCCAAGTGGACTCTCCTCGTGGATTCTCCTCATGGCCTGGGCTTCCTCAGGGCCTGGCGGCCGGGTTCCCACCCAGGGTGAATGTCCCCAGAGGGGTGCGGATGGAAGCCATTTCACCTCGTCACCCAGGCGCCGAGTAACTTGGTATTGTTTCTCGTGTGTTCTCTTCATTACACGCAAATTCCTGAAGCCCACATTCGAAGGAAGGAGAATTATGTTCCACCTCTTGACAGGAAGGAGTGTCAGAGACTTTGCAGTCATGTTTTAAAGCCACCGCCCCACCTGTGTCTTTGGGTCCCCGAGGACTGCCTCAATGCTTGACCGAGTCTGTTCAGTCCCTGTTCACATTCAGCCTTTGGACTCCTAGGCACTGAAGGCAGGAAGGTGGTGAGAAACTTCTCCCGGATTGCCGAGTTTCTGCCAGCCCTTGTCACCTGGCATGCCCTGCGGTTTAGGGGGATAGCTTCTTGCCAGGAACCAGTTATGTCTCCAGTAGGCGGCCCAGTTTTGCAGACAGAAATAAACATGGGTGGGGGGAGTGCACGTAGAAGAGCCTGTGTTTTTTCTACAGACCTTTCATTTGGTGTTTCAGCAAGGAGACCAGGGTTCTGAGCCTTCTTCAAGTTCGATTTGAGTTCTCCGAGGCTAGCTAAGCAGGATGTCTATGAAATTGAGTCTGGCAGGCACAGCATGTGTCTGTGGCAGAATAGCCCCCAAATGCAGTGTCGCCATGGAGATGAGGGAATAGCACCCAGTAGGGCACCTGTGCCAGGGGCTCGGGCCCAGGCCCAGCATCACCACAGCTAGTTGTCACCACTTTGAGTGACTGGATAATATCATTATGTGTCTGGATAGGAAGGTTTCATGGGCACAGTGAGATTTCCGTTAACTTTTTCTTTTCTTCTTTTTGTTCTCTCTTTTTAATTCGTTATTATTTCCCTAAACTTTGGAAGAAGGGTAGGCAAAGTGTTTGGAGTATGGAAAAGTCCCTCAAGAGGAATTATATTAAAAATGGTGTTAAGAATAAAAACTTAGGTTGGCAGCATAGCATGTTGGATTATTATTTTTACCTAGCCATCTAAAAAAGGATATAGAAATAGCATCTTTCAGCATTCCTGGTATTATCCATTTGGCCTCTTCAGAAAATGGGCAACTGATCATTTTTCTGGAGTTCAGAGCTATAAATAGTGTTTCTGAAAATGACTGATATTCCTAGTTCCAAGCCAGGCTTCAGCAATACATGAACCGTGAACTTCCAGATGTTCAAGCTGGTTTTAGAAAAGACAGAGGAACCAGAGATCAAAGTGCCAACATCCACGGGATCATCGAAAAAGCAAGAGAGTTCCAGAAAAACACCTATTTCTGTTTTATTGACTATGCCAAAGCCTTTGACTGTGTCAATCACAGTCAACTGTGGAAAATTCTGAAAGAGATGGGAATACCAGACCACCTGACCTGCTTCTTGAGAAACCTGTATGCAGGTCAGGAAGCAACAGTTAGAACTGGACATGGAACAACAGACTGGTTCCAGATAAGAAAAGGAGTACATCAAGGCTGTATATTGTCACCCTGCTTATTTAACTTCTATGCAGAGTACATCATGGGAAACGCTGGGCTGGAGGAAGCACAAGCTGGAATCAAGATTGCCAGGAGAAATACCAATAACCTCAGATATGCAAATGACACCACCCTTATGGCAGAAAGTGAAGAAGAACTAAAGAGCCTCTTGATGAAAGTGAAAGTGAAGAGTGAAAAAGTTGTCTTAAAGCTCAACATTCAGAAAACGAAGATCATGGCATCTGGTCCCATCACTTCATGGCAAACAGATGGGGAAACAGTGGACACAGTGTCAGACTTTATTTTTCTGGGCTCCAAAATCACTGCAGATGGTGATTGTAGCCATGAAATTAAAAGACGCTTACTCCTTGGAAGGAAAGTTATGACCAACCTAGACAGCATATTAAAAAGCAGAGACATTACTTTGCCAGCAAAGGTCTGTCTAGTCAGACAGACTAGTGGTTTTTCCAGTGGTCATGTATGGATGTGAGAGTTGGACTGTGAAGAAGACTGAGCACCAAATAACTAATGCTTTTGAAGTGTGGTGTTGGAGAAGACTCTTGAGTGTCCCTTGGACTGAAGGAGATCCAACCAGTCCATCCTAAAGGAAATCAGTCCTGGGTGTTCATTGGAAGGACTGATGTTGAAGCTGAAACTCAAATACTTTGGCCACCTCATGCAAAGAACTGACTCGTTGGAAAAGACCCTGATGCTGGGAAAGATTAAGGGCAGGAGAAGGGGATGACAGAGGATGAGATGGTTGGATGGCATCACAGACTTGATGGACATGGGTTTGGGTGGACTCTGGGAGTTGGTGATGTGTCGACAGGGAGGCCTGGTGTGCTGCAGTTCATGCGGTCACAGAGAGTTGGACACGACTGAGTGACTGAACTGAACTGAACTGATTACTAGTTCTTTCTAGTCTTAACTTTCTTCATCCAGCTTTTGTGGATTAGCAAAAGAACAAAGAACTGATTTATATCTAAATACAAAGGAAAAAGTGTATATATTGTAAAAATAGGGTGATTGATTTAGTTTTTTATATTGTTGTTCAGTCGCTGAGTTGTATCGGATTCTTTATGACCCCGTGGACTGCAGAACACCAGGCTCCTCTGTCCTGCACTATCTCCCAGAGTTTGCTCAGATTCATGTTCATTGAGTCAGTGATGCTATCTAACCATTTCATCTGCCGCCGTCTTCACCATGTGCCCTCAATCTTTCCCAGCATCAGGGTCTTTTCCAGTGAGTTGGCTCTTCCCATCAGGTGGCCAAACTATTGGAGCTTCAGCCTCAGCATCAGTCCTTACAATGAATATTCAGCATTGATTTTTATATTAGGTTAGAAAAAATTTCTGTATTTTGAAAGGTATTGTCTTGAGCAGCCTAGGGGGTCTCCAAAGTGAAATCTCATCTACTCTTATAAAAAAGCAATGCATCTAAATGAAGTATAAATGTTAACTTTTATACATTATACAAGTCAAGAAAACTTGACTGCTGTACTGTACTGAAGATCTCCATCACTTTTGTTATTGTTTCATTTCATGCTGGAATTAAAAAAACTGTCTGTGACATTAACTGGCATTCTTTTAGTTGTATATATGTTTTGTTTAAAGCTTGCAGTTCTTTGTCCAAAGAATGGACAAAGAATGCAGTTCTTTGGACTTTTGCACAAATTATGTCAGTGACTTTGAAATATAAAGCGTCTCAATAAGTATTGCTGGCATAACTATGGCAGTTTCATTAAAATAACATGGGCCAAGACATCTCCACTAAAAGTTAACATCTTGGAAGGCAAGGCATCTTGGCTTAGTTGTCCTTCTCTCATAAAACTTTTGACAGGGAAAAGAGAGTTCTGTTTAATGCTCAGAAATAGAGTTGATATTTTGAGCTGTAACCCAGATATCTTAAAGCAATGGTCAGGTCCTGTTTATAACTGTTAAGTTCTCTGCACATTGATGTCTCTGGATAGCAGACTGTTTTTGCTAACAGAGAAGGAGTTTCCCACTTCTCTCCTGTTTATAAAATTTGAATATTTTTCTCCATGAATGAAACTAATTTTTATAAGTAAATAATGGGTTTTATGGGCTTCCCCTGTGGCTCTGCGGTAAAGAATCCACCTTCAATGCAGGAGACGAAGAGACACAGGTTCAATTCCTGGTTCCGGAGAAGGGCATGGCAATCCACTCCAGTATTCTTGCCTGGAGAATCCCATGAACAGAGGAGTCTGGTGGGCTGCAGTCCATAGGGTCGCAAAGAGTCAGACACGACTGAGTGACTAAACAGCAAGTCTTTTCTGTAGGCTGCTGGTAGTTAGGGCTCTTTTCTCTCAGGTTACCATACTTTGAAATTGTCATAAATTCCATTTCTTTGTTCTCAAGGTAAAAACTCCAGAAATAGTCCCTTACATTTAGTTAATCGACAGTGAGTTTCTGAGGGGAGTGTTTTGGTGCAGTCCCATTTCAAGAGGGACTACTTGGGTGACATTAACATTGATGGTTTGAGAAGTCGTTTGACCCAGCTAATGGGTTTTGGTATTTCATCCATCTGCCACTCGGTACTTGTTGAGAAAAATCTCATAGATTCTTTCTAATATTTATTACCATAAAATGGGACTGTGAATAATCTAAATTTTCATCCTTGAAAGTTCTTATCTATGTAATTTTGAGTTTTGGATGTATGAAAAAGCTTAAACAATACGTAGTGGGAAAAGAAGGTAGTGACTCTCAATATTGTATTAGGAGAATGATAAATGATTTCCAGGGATATTCTCCAGAGGTTCAAATACTGGATATAAATTTGTTTCAGATGACTTTTTAAAGTTATCTTTCAATACTGAAATTTGATGGGTATTAAATAATAATAATAATTCATTATATGATATTTGGGGTTTTAATAGTTAAAGTATTTTACTTCTGCACATCAACAATTGTGAAACATGAAAGTTTTTAAAATACAGTTGGGATGTGGGTTATCATCGTAGCTGTTTAGGATACAAATTAAGAAGAATAGATACTTTAGGGCAGTGTTTCTCAAACATGCAGTTATGTGTCAGCCATTTGAGGAGTTTGTTAACAATGTAGGTACTTAGCCCCTATCCAGTATCCACAAAATCAGTCTCTGAAGTTGAAGCTTGATCATTTTTATTTTTGGATGATTCTGATGTATTTCAGAGTTTACATACCACTGCTTTAGGACATAACCTTTCTGCCATTTTTTCAAGTGATCTACTTATATAGAAATACATTTAGAAAATCTTTGACCCTTTTTCATGAAAGGAAATAATAATAATAGCTGCCATGTATGACCCACCAGGTGACTGCAGCCACAAAATTAAAAGATAGCTTGCTCCTTGGAAAGATAGCCATGATATATCTAGATGTATTAAAAAGCAGAGACATCACTTTGCCAACAAAGGTCCATAAAGTCAAAGCTTTGGTTTTTTCAGTAGTCATATATGGATGTGGAAGTTGGACTATAAAGAAGGCTGAGTGCCAAAGAAGTGATGCTTTCTAACTGAGGTGCTGGAGAAGACTCTTGAGAGTCCCTTGGACTGCAAGGAGATCAAACCAGTCAATCCCAAAGGAAATCAACCCTGAACATTGGAAGGACTGGTGCTGAAGCTCCAATACTTGGCCACCTGATGCAAAGAACTGACTCATTGGAGAAGACCCTGATGCTGGGAAAGATTGAGGAGAAGGGGGCAACAGAGGATGAGATGGTTGGATGGCATCATCGACTCAGTGGACATGAGTTTGAGCAAACTCTGGGAGATAGTGGAGAATAGGGAAGCCTGGTGTGAGGCAGTGCATGGAGTCGCAGAGAGTCTGACACGACTGAGCACCTAAGCATAGCACAGCATAGTCGATTTACAGTATTATATTAGTTTCAGGTATATATACAACATAGTGCCTCAATATTATTATAGGTTGTATTCCTTAAAGTTATTATAGAATAATGCCTGTGTTTGGTCTTTATAATTTTAAAGTCTCTCTTTATGCATGAAATGTGTTCTAAAATGAAGACTTTACATATTATACAGCACCTGGATTGGGACACAGTGAGTTAACATGGGTGTGGGGGCAGCAACAGGTCCTTCCATCAAAAGTGATCTTCCAGGCAAGGGAGAAGGTAGGACAGAGGCAAGGAGGGTGGACCCTGATGAAGAGTCCAGCTGTGCCCAGGGTGGCTTGGCCGTCTTGTGCTGCTGTGAGGGGTGGGGGCAGGGTGGTGGTGGGCTTCCAGGAAGAGAACCCTAGAACCTTTCACGGCTACTGCTCTAAGGCCCAGTGGGGTGGCTTATGCTTTCTCAAACTGGCAGAGTGAACACCTGGCGTCTTACCTAATTGTGGATTTGAATTTTCTCAGCACCCGTCACACAGCCCTAACTTTTACTTAAAAGGAAGAACTTATCCCTCATACTCACAGGGCACAAACAGAGAAAATGAGTCAGTTTTGGTTCAGCCATTTTGTGAACTCATGATAGAAAGAAACATTGAGTTCATTTCTCATATATGCAGAGAGAGGAACTGAAGTTGTATGGGATTCAGCCAAGGAAATAGATTTTGTTACGAAAGTCAGTGATGAGCAGTTGAACTATCAGGGTGAAACATTAAAAAAATCAAGGACTTTCCTAGCGGCCAGTGGTTAAGACCCTGTGCCTCCAATGCAAGGGGCGCAAGTTCGATCTCTGGTCAGGGAACACAAAGATCCCACCTGCCATGCAGTGCGGCCAAAAAGAAGAAATTAAAAGATCGGTGATGACAAAGCACTTTGTCAGTAAATGTGGCATAAACAGAAGTGATGAATACATAGTGCTGAGTTCATTGTTACAGTAAGATATTCTCACAGGAGGCGTGGCATTCACTCGAGAAGAATATAATTATTTTGTATTTTGTATTTTTTACTTTGTAGAGTTTTTTAAAAATCTTTTTAAATGTTGTCTTTTTCTTTAAAAAATTGTTTATTTATTTATGGCTGTGCTGCGTCCTCCTTGCTGCGGGCTTTTCTCTAGTTCCAGCAAGCAGGGGCTGCTCTCCAGTTGCGCTGTGGCAGCTTCTCTGGTTGAGGAGCACGGGCCCTGGAGCACGCAGGCTTCAGTAGCCGCAGCATGCATGCGCAGTAGTTGTGGCCCATGGGCCGAGTCGCTCCATGGCACGTGGGATCGTCTCGGATCAGGGATGGAACCCCTGTCTCCCACATTGACAGACGGATTCTTTGCCGTTGAGCCACCAGGGAAGCCCCTTGTAGACTTTTTCTTTTTAACCATCGCTTTTTTGTTTTGTTTCAATGTAAATGTAAATTGTCTTCCTAGACGTGTTGCAGCAGCTCCACCAGCAGCTGGTAGAAGCTGAGCGGAGGTCCATGACGTACCTGAAACGGTACAACAGGATCCAGGCCGACTACCACAACCTCATCGGAGTCACGGCAGAGCTGGTGGACTCTCTGGAGGCCACGGTCAGTGGCAAGATGGTAAGGAGGTCCCCCATCGTCCACGTGTCTTCTTGAGATAAAGAAGAGTCGCAGGCACGGATGATTCCTCGCCACCCCCAGCCAGTGACACTTGCCCCCCAACTTTACAAAGCTGGGTGCAGCTGTTTATCACGCCGCTGCAGGATTTCGTCCATGTTTCCTGACACATTACCTACTGCGTCTTTATTTCTTTAGCCTGTTCTTAGTGTTAGCAAAGAATAAATGGGCAGCAGAAAAAAAAATCATGTTGTAGCATAAAAACGAGGGGAGATATTCTTTTGGTATATAGGAGACCTATAGGTTTTCATATACTGATTTTGTATCCAGTAACCTTTCTGAACTCCATTAATCTGAGAGATTGTTTTGATCAATTTTCCTGTATTCTAGATTCCCAGTCGTATCACTTTCAAATAGTGATTTTTTTTTTTCCTTGTATATCCCAACTTTCTTTTTCCCCCCACTTAACTGATTAGCTAAGACCCTGGGAGTTGAATGAGCTCATGGGCATGTTTGTCTTATTTCTGACTTTAATGGGAGTGACTTGAGTGTTTTACTCAATAAAAAAATAGAAAGCATAATAAATCACATTCTGGAAATAGAATTTTTTTTATTGGAAATAATTGTGGGTTCACGTGTGATTTTAAGGCATAGTGCAGAGAGTCCTTGTACCCTCTTCCCAGTTTCCACCAGTTGTAATAGTTTGCAAAACGATAGTACAGTGTCTCAGCCAAGATACTGGCACTGATACAATCTATTGCTTTATCCTAATTTCCCCAGTTTTACTTGTACTCCTGTGTGTGTCTATATGTGTGTGTTTTAAGCTTTATACAACTTTGTCACCAATATAGATTAATGTATTCAACTTGCTTTAACACCTTAAAAATGTGATTACAAAATGAAATGTATTCTAGAAATTTTTGAAAATATAGAACTATGCAAAAATAAGATTAAAATTACCTGCCATTATCTCACTTAGTAATAACACTTGTTAACATTCCAGACTTTTTTTTCCCAAAACTTGGATACATGTGTTTTACAGAAATGGGCTCAGTTCACACAGTCTTCTGGTCTGCTTTTCTCCTAAATACCGAATCATGCGTTCTTTTTTTTTTTTTATCTTTTAACTTTACAATATTGTATTGGTTTTGCCATATATCAACATGAATCTGCCCTAGGTATACACGTGAATGGCATCGAATCATGCATTCTTGAAGTCATTAAATATCCTCCTACGATGCTCACCTCTTGTGGCTGTTTTCTATCAGGTTATTTAGCGTGTCGGGTCTCTGTTGTTGGACATTAGCGTTGTTTCTAGATTTTTACTTTCATAAGGGCTCATTTAAGTCACCACTTGAAAGGAATCAGTTATGCAGTTCCCTGGGATTACCCCAGAACTCTAGGCCAGAGCAACAACTGTGGATTGCTTTTTGCTATAACAGCTTGTGAAAGTGAAAGTCACTCAGTCTTGTCTGACTCTTTGCCACCCCATGGACTGCACAGTCCATGGAATTCTCCAGGCCAGAATACTGGAGTGTTTCCAGTATTTTCCCTTCTCCAGGGGATCTTCCCAACCCAGGGATCAAACCCAGGTCTCCTGCATTGCAGGTGGATTCTTTTAAATATGTTTTAATACCCTACACTGAAACGTCTCTGTCCAGATGAAAACACAGCAGACAAACGTTCACAGAACAGCTGAAAGTTGCATGGTGTGGCTGGAATGGCCGAAGCTAGGGGGTGGGGAGTGGCGTGTGTTGGAAGACGAGGCGAGGGAGGTGCATCGGGGACGATCACGGAGAGATTTGTAGACTGTACTTAGGAACTTGTGCTTCACCCTGCAGTTAGTGAGGAGCATTTGAAATGTGTATCTTGAAAATTGTTCGGGTTTTTTAGTTTTGAAAAACTAAAACTGACTTTTCTTTAGTACAGAGAAGTACCAGAAACAAAACAAAGATGGCTTATATAATCACTGTTAACAAAAAAATGAAGAAAAGAAGGCATGTACACTGAAAATTCAAATAGTACAGAAATAAAAGAAAACGTGTTTTCCTTTTGCCGTCTCTCCTATTAGACAATAACTGCCATCGTCGTGGTGTGGCTGCCACGGCCAGGTTTGATGTGATGCCAGGCGTGGCCCGCTGACCACAGGTGGGACCTGAGTTCTTACTGCTGGAATGTGGGAGCAGAGGCCCACACACCACCAGGCAGGGGGTTAAAAGGGCCTCCAGTATCAAGACAGGGAGACATGGGCTTGGGGCAGGGGGCAGCACTGGAATCTGAACTAGCTTGTTTTTAATGTAAAAGAAATACACGCTCATAGTAAAAAACTGAAACACTTCAGAGGAGTATATAGTTAAGAACAAAAGACCCCTTCCACACACAGTTCCTTAGTCTCGTTTTCTTGCAAGATTAACACTTGTGTTTTACTTCAGAACATACATGTGTGCGCATGTGCATACATACATACTACTTGGGGTTATGGAACCCATTATCCTTCTCAAACTTGGTATTTCACTTTCAGCATATCTTGGAAATCTTTCCACATGACCACACACTGCTTAATTGTTTTTAATGCGTGTACATTATTCCACTGTAAGGGTGAGCCATAATTTGTCAGATCTCTGATGATGAACATTTAGATTTTTTTGTTTGTTATAACACAAAATGTTGTACATACTGTATATATCCTTATATATACAGTATACCCTTGAATGTAGGGAAGATAAGCACCTGAATGGAATTGCTAGGTCAGAAGTTATGGGCATTAAAGTTTTGATAGATGTTGCCAAATTATTTCCTCAAAGATTTCAACAATGTCTACCACCCTCCACCCCTAGTAGCATATCAGAATATCTATTTCTTCACACACTTGCCAACATTAGGCATGATTATACTTTGAAATTTTTGCTGGTTGGGTAAGTCAGTCAGTCAGTTCAGTCGCTCAGTCGTGTCCGACTCTTTGTGACCCCATGAACTGCAGCACGCCGGGCCTCCCTGTCCATCACCAACTCCCGGAGTTCACCCAAACCCATGTCCATTGAGTAAAACTTGGTATTCTGAATGTTTCAACTTACATTTCTTTAATTATGTGTGAGGCCAAATATATTTTCATATGTTTTTTTTTGCCACATGTCCTGTCCTCTTTTGTTTTAAGCAAGAAGGTGACAGAATCAGATTTCCGCGTTAAAGAAATGGTTCTGGTACCAAAGGAGAGGAGGCAATCTCAGAAGCAAAGGGTTGCTCCAAAGTCTCAGAAATCACAGAAAACTCTAGGAGTCTGAACTGAAAAGTGTCCACTGTGTCTGCCATTTAGAAAGTCACTGGTGGTGGCCTTTACCATGGGAGTTTCTGTGGGGGCCAGGCAGACGGGGGCTCAGCTGGGGTGTGTGGACAGGTAAAGGGAGGGCGCGGTAGCAGATGTCGGCTGTTCTTTTAAGGACCGTGGCTGTAAAGGAGGAACATCGAGAGGGTGGTTGATAGATGAGGACCTTGGAAGGAGCGAGGGGAAGGTATTTTTGAAATATGAGACATATCTGGACACGTTTCTAGGTTGTAGGGATGGAACTGGTATAAAAGGAAAGGCGAGATGCACAGGATGAACAAGGGGTGTTTGAATTTTGATCCTGCAGGCATTCAGAGGAGATGGGCTGAGGATAATGTAGGGGGTGCAGCTTGAGATGGAGCCCAGACGACCCGAGAAGTTCTCCACGAGGAACAGTCTTTCTTGTGGCTGAAACAGACCCGAGGTTTCCAGGGGCCAGACAGGAGAAACACAGGGAGAGAAGGGGTCTAGTCCAGTGTTCCTGCTCCTTCCAACCCACCAGTCGGTTGAGTAGTCGTCCTCTTGTAGGCATGAGTGAGTGAGCATTGGGAAGGGATGCCTGTTACATTAGCACGTGGGAGTTCACCAGACAGAGTCAGGAGACTGGGAAAAGAAGTGTCCCTCCAACAGTCAGGCATAGAAAAAGTCTGGAAGGAGGTAAAACTGTCTGGTGGCTCAGTGGTAAAGAATCCACCCGCAATACGGGAGACGCAGGTTCGATCCCTGGGTCAGGAATATCTCCCGGAAAAGAGAAAAGCAATCCAGTCCAGTATACTTGCCTGGAAAATCCCATGGACAGAGGAACCTGGCAGGTTACAGTCCATGGGGTTGCAGAAGAAGTTAGACACAACTTAGCAACTAAACAGCAACAACCTCTAGGGATTGGCTTGTGGGGCAGGGTGGACTGGTGACAGTTTCAGATCAGATCAGATCAGTCACTCAGTCGTGTCCGACTTTTTGCGACCCCATGAATCGCAGCACGCCAGGCCTCCCTGTCCATCACCAACTCCCGGAGTTCACCAAGACTCCCATCCATCGAGTCAGTGATGCCATCCAGCCATCTCATCCTCTGTCGTCCCCTTCTCCTCCTGCCCCCAATCCCTCCCAGCATCAGAGTCTTTTCCAATGAGTCAACTCTTCACACGAGGTGGCCAAAGTACTGGAGTTTCAGCTTTAGCATCATTCCTTCCAAAGAAATCCCAGGGCTGATCTCCTTCAGAATGCACTGGTTGGATCTCCTTGCAGTTCAAGGGACTCTCAAGAGTCTTCTCCAACACCACAGTTCAAAAGCATCAATTCTTCAGCACTCAGCCTTCTTCACAGTCCAACTCTCACATCCATACATGACCACAGGAAAAACCATAGCTTTGACTAGACGAACCTTTGTTGGCAAAGTAATGTCTCTGCTTTTGAATATGCTATCTAGGTTGGTCATAACTTTCCTTCCAAGGAGTAAGCGTCTTTTAATTTCATGGCTGTAGTCACCATCTGTAGTGATTTTGGAGCCCAGAAAAATAAAGTCTGACACTGTTTCCACTGTTTCCCCATCTATTTCCCATGAAGTGATGGGACCGGATGCCGTGATCTTTGTTTTCTGAATGTTGAGCTTTAAGCCAACTTTTTCACTCTCCACTTTCACTTTCATCAAGAGGCTTTTTAGTTCCTCTTCACTTTCTGCCATAAGGGTGGTGTCATCTGCATATCTGAGGTTATTGATGTTTCTCCCAGCAATCTTGATTCCAGCTTGTGTTTCTTCCAGTCCAGCATTTCTCATGATGTACTCTGCATATAAGTTAAATTGGGGCACTCTTAACCTCTTTTTTTTTTTGACCACACGGCTTGTGGTATCTTAATTCGCTGACCAGGGATGGGACCCGGACCTTTGGCAATAAGAGGAGAGTCCTAATGACTGAATCACCAGGGAATTCTCATTTTAATATATATTTTTAAAAAAGACGTAAGATGAGAAGAAAACGTTTCAGAGATTACCGCCTTAGATGCTGGATATCAGTCCTGAATCATGGTGGCTAATGAGAGAGGTATGAGAGCTGAAGAAAGAGGCCATTGTGTCAACTGCTTTGATGCAGAAGTAACCCAGATCCCATTGTCAAGCACTGGGTGGTTCATGACAAGTCTCCATCACTCACTCATTTACGGTTTACTGAGCATCTACCATGTGCTGGGCTCTCCCCTGATCCCCGAGACACAGAGCCATAGGCCTCCTTCATCTCTTCCCATAGGTCCGGAAAGCAGGAGGCAGACCCGTTGGTTTTCTTGAGTCCACTGCTTAAGCCCAGATCTTTAGATTTTAAGCCTGGCATGCTTTCTATCATGACTTTCCATCCATTTTTACCGCTCCCTCCTCCCCCTGCCCTACCATGACTTCACTGCTTGAATTAACAAAAAATTGGTTTAAAATCAAGTTTATTTTATGAGAATTCCCTGGCTGTCCAGTGGTTAGGCGCTTTCACTGCAGAGGGCTCAGGTTCAATCCCTGGTCAGGGAACTAAGATCCCACCAGCCAGGCAGTGTGACCAAAACAAAAAGTTTATTTTGCAGGACAGCGGGAGTATGTTAAGTGCAATTACATGACTTAAAGTATGCTATCCCGTGGTCACACCTGGAGACTGTTAGTTTTCTCATCAGGCTCAACTCGCCAGAGCCCCGATATTAAAGCAAAATCTCACCTCCACAGCCGCGGCTGTGGAGAGTCAGTGCCCACACCAGCCAGGGCAACACTCACCAGCCATCCGTCCTCTGTTCCCTGCAGATCACCCCCGAGTACCTGCAGAGCGTCTGCGTCCGCCTCTTCAGCAACCAGATGCGGCAGAGCCTGGCGCACAGCGTGGACTTCACGAGGCCCGGCACGGTGAGGCCCGCAGATTTCACCATGTGTGTTAGTCGCTCTCATGTCCGACTCTTTGTGACCCCATGGACTGTAGCCCACCAGGCTTCTCTGTCCATAGGATTCTCCAGGCAAGGATACTGGAGTAGGTTGCCATAGATTTCACCATGCCATAAATTTAAAAAATGAGAGAGCAGGAGAAAATACATTCGGGAGTCTGCATTTCAGCAGGCTTTGGAGATCTGTACTTTCCCAGAAGGAAAAGAAAGCTGTTTTTGGAGAGTGAACAGCTGGAAGGCAGCCTCCTGCAGGGGGAGACAGGCTGGTCTGTTCCAGGTGGGGCCGCTCTGTGGGCACCAGGGCTGGTAACAGCAGGTCAGGAGGAACCCAAGGCAACTTCGTCGTCTTTTACAGGCAACTCCCAGGTCTCTCTTTAACTTTATACTTAGAGTCATTGCAAACTTACAGAAAAGTTGCAAAAATAGCCCAGGACAGGAGTCCATGAACTGAAAACTCCCTTGGGAGACGCTGGTGTACTCTGTCTGCCCCTTGGTTAAGGACCCAACTAACTTGGGAAACACCAACCTGCCGCCTGGTCCAGAGGCCGAGGGAAGCGCCAGGTGATTCTGAGGCACCCCCGAGGGTCAGGGTTCCCCCGCAGGTTCAGAGCCCACCCCCGAGGGTCAGAGCCCCTCCCCAGGGTCAGAGCCCACCCCCGAGGGTCAGAGCCCCCCCCGCCATGAGGGTCAGAGCCCATCCCCAGGGGTCAGAGGCTCTCTCTGAGTGCCAGAGCCCCCGCAACAGTCAGAGCCCCCACTCCCCAAGAGTCAGAGCCCCTCCCGCCAAGGGTGAGAGCCACCCCCTGAGAGTCAGAGCTCCCCTCCAGGGTCAGATCCCCTCCCCCCCAGGTTCAGAGGACCCACCCCCCAGAGTCAGAGCCCTCCACCCCAGGTTCAGAGTCCCTCCCCAAAGGTCAGAGCACCCTCCCCAGGGTCAGAGCCCCTCCCCCCGAGAGTTAGAGCCCCCCTACCCCCCACTTTGAAGATCAAAGCCCTCCCTACATTCAGAGCCCCCTTCCAGGGTCAGAGCCCCTCCCCCTGACATCAGAGCCCTCCTCACTCCCTCTGCGGGTTAGGGCCCTGGTTTTTACTGAAGTGTTTCAACATTAACGCTAGGATCTTCTCTTCATAAACAGAGTCCTTTTTTAGTTTTAAAATAATCTACCTCGTTCTTAAAAAGATTTGAAGCAACTTATTATTACAAGAAAACACACGTATGAGAAATGAAAAATATAGAAAATAAAGATAAAGAAATTTTGGTTACAATTCATAGACACTGAAAGTAGATTGGTGGTTGCCAAGGGGTAGGGGAAATGGGGAGATATTGATCAAGGGGCACAGACATCCAGTTTTAAGACGATTATGTTCTGGGGATGTAATTGACAGCACGATGACTATAGTTAACAATACTCTATTGTGAACTTGACGGCTTCTAAAGGAATAGTTCCTAAATGTTTATACTAGAAAAAGCAGGTGAGGTGACAGCTGTGTATTGTGGTAATCATGTCACAATACACACCTTTATCCAGTTATCACACTGTACACCTTGAACTCACACAATGATACATGTCCGTTATATCTCAGTGATGCTGGAGGGAAAATAAAAATGATGGTTAAAGGAAAACAAGGGTGAGAAAAATAAAAGTAAGCCAGGCTAAGGCTGGTATAAAAAATGCATGTGGGGAAGGAGGCCTAGAATTAGCGCCGGCTTTCCAGTAGCCAGGGCAGAAAGCAGTTACATGATTTATTTATAAAGGAAGAGACAATGATATTCATTGCATCAAAGACATTTGTGCTGAACATGCAGCCTCCGAAGCACAACGGTAAAATGAACACCCATGAGCCCCTCACACGTGCCCACAATAGACCATCTCAGTGCCGCCAGCGTCCCCTGGTGCCCTTTAGACCGTGAACTTTTTCCAACTCACAGTTTAAAAGCAAGTTGTTACATACATTATTTTTGAAGATTGACAGGTCAAAAAAACCGCTGCATGGGCAATGCTGTAGCTCAGACCTGAGGAGAGTTCCTCTCGTGGATCTTGGTAGAAAGGATGTGGTACCATCCTTGTGAGCCAGCGTCCTTGACCGTGTCCTTGAGGCGCACGTGGAAGGACTGGCCAGCCGCTGCTGTGTCGGCTGCGCCACACGTGGACAGTGAAGGATAGGAGCTGTGGCGTCTGTGCTTTAGGATATGGCTGCAATGACGTCTGTGTACAGAAATCTTAGTGAGTCGGCCATTTTTCTTAAATGTCAGTTAAGTACACACAGACATCTGAGTCTCAAACAAGTGACTTCCTCGTGGGCCCTCTAGGATGGGGGGCTTCAAGCCTCCTCCCTGAGGACTGGCTGAGTTGAGTTTTTATGTCCTGTATATGCTTGGCTGTAAGTCATCAGCCTTGGGATGACTTTAAGGATCAGAGTGTCTTTACCAAAAACAGTGGCTTTCTAGGGACTTCCCTGGTGGTCCAGTGGCTAAACGCCATGCTCCCAGTTCAGGAGGCCGAGGTTCAATCAATCCCCTCATCAGGGAACTATTCACAGACCCCACATGCTACAACTAAGGTAAATTTTTAACCATAAATTGAAAGAGACCCCACATGCCTGAGGCAGGGCACAAAACAAACAAACAAAACAAACTGATGTCATATTTAAAAGGAGCAGTATAAAAGGGGATGGCGCACAACACACAGGACATTTCACCCCACGAGAGGTCGCCTTCATTTGCTCAGAGGCTGGGCCTGCCACCCTCCCGTGTTGCAGGGACACCGAGGTACAGAGTCGAAGCCTCAGAATCGCAGGAGGGGGGTGAACTCTGCTTATCTTCACTCATGACCGTTTTTTTTTTCCTACTGAGTCATTGACTTACCAGGCAATAAAAGCTGCAAAGTCTTTTATTGTTCCTATTATATTTTTCTTACACGATGATAAAAAAGTAGATAAGGGGTCATTATGAAAGTGTACAGGATATTGTCGTTGATCAGGCATGCCTAACATCAGTGTGTAGTATCAGATTTATAACGTATGGAGAGGAAATTAGGATACAATTTAGATGGGCTGTCCGGTGACTGAGCTGATAGGATCTAGGATTCGGAGGATAAGTGCGTGTAAGTGTTAGTCACTCAGTTGTGTCCAACCCTTTGAGATCCTATGGACTGTAGCCCGCCAGGCTTCTCTGTCCATGAAATTCTCCAGGCAAGAATACTGGAGTGGGTTGTCATTCCCTTCTCCAGGGGATCTTCCCGACCTAGGAATTAAACCCAGACTTCCTCATCTGAGGTCTCCTCAGATTCTTGACCATCTGAGCCACCAGGAGGGAAGCCCTTTGGAAGGAGATTGCTTTTTTATTTTTTTTAAGGGGAATATATTCTATCCTAAGGGCTTCCCCAGTGGTTCAGCAGTCAAGAACCCACCTGCTATGCAGGAGACACGACAGCGACCATGGGTTCAGCCTCTGGGTCGGGAAGATCCCCTGGAGAAGGAAATGGCAACCCGCTCCAGTATTCTTGCCTTGAGAATCCCATGGACAGAGGAGCCTGGTGGACTGCAGTCCATGGGATCGCAAAGAGCTGGACACCACCGAGCAACTAAACAACAAAATTCTACTCTAAGTCCAAACAGAATGTCATCAATTTCAAGATAAATAGGTGAGCACAGACCAGCCTTCTTTCTAGCCTGGTCCTTGATCAACTTCTCTTCGGGCTTATTCACTGTATTCATGGAGAAGCCTGGCCAGGACCCATCATAAAACAGCTGCATCTTCTACAAAATGTAGTACTTTGATCTGGTTTTTAAATCTGACTACTAAGAATCTGGCCCTCTGTAACCTCATTCACTGTTGAAAGTTCCGAAGGG
This sequence comes from Bos indicus x Bos taurus, assembly GCF_003369695.1. Classification (NCBI taxonomy): domain Eukaryota; kingdom Metazoa; phylum Chordata; class Mammalia; order Artiodactyla; family Bovidae; genus Bos; species Bos indicus x Bos taurus. The sequence goes on from NC_040077.1 coordinate 118,890,260, forward strand.
TTCAGTAAATCGCACCCTTCTTCCCCTGGAGCTCCGAACCAGTTGAAAAATAAATAGAATGAAGGAAAATGGAACTGAAGGTATTGCTGCTGATTCTGAGAAAGCTTATATTGGAGAATGTGGGGGGGCTTTTGGTAGGCAAGTGGGTTACCTACTTTTCAGCCCTGGAATTAAAGAAACATTCTCACTCAGTCATGGACAGTGAAGGCCAGTCCCTCACCCAACCTCCTCCACCCACACAACCTCACTGCCCAGAGGAAGGGGGCAGAGGGTAGTGCAAATCCAGCCAGTCACCCCCTCTGGGGAGTGTGTGTAAAGATTACCCTGGTGGAGGGCCCCATGGGGAACCCAGAGATGTGTTTCTACCCTACCTCGTTCCTGCCCAGGTAACTATCCCAGAGTCTGCTGCATTATCAGAGTTGTCTGTTGCTGTGCCGTGCTCAATCATGTCCAACTCTTTGCAACCCCATGAACTGTAGCCGACCAGACTCCTCTGTCCATGGGATTCTTCAGGCAAGAATACTGGAGTGGGTTGCCATTTCCTCCTCCAGGGGATCTTCCTGACTCAGGGGTTGAACCCACATCTCTTTCATCTCTTGCATTGGCAGGCAGATTCTTTACCACTGTACCACCTGAGAAGCATTATCAGAGTTGGCTGACAGATCTGGATGCTCCTAGGATTAATAACAGGTTAAATTTTTGAGATGAGAACTCTCCCACATAGCCTCTTCCAGTTGGGCTGCTTGTCACCACCCTAACCCCAGGCTTATCGTGCCGTGGTCCCTACTGTCAGGCTCCAAACCCTGGGCCATGATTTACTGGGATATGAGATGAATCTGGGGCTTCCCAGGTGGTGCTAGTGGTGAAGAACCCAGCCACCAATGCAGGAGATGCGAGTTCAATGCCTGGGTTGAGAAGAGCCCCACTCCAGTATTCTTGCCTGGAGAATCCCCATGGACAGAGGAGCCTGGCGGGCTACAGTCCATGGGGTGGCAGAGTCGGACACCACTGAAACGACTTAGCACACACACATGCATGAGATGAATCTGATTTCATACTATCAAGTATCTAGTGATAAATAGTAAAAGGAGAAGCTTCTTCTAAGAGCACGAGAAGGAGAGTTTTTTGTCTTCTAAGATTATTCAGTTCAGTTCAGTTCAGTTCAATTCCGACTCTTTGGGACCCCATGAATTGCAGCCACCAGGCCTCCCTGTCCATCACCAACTCCCGGAGTTCATTCAAACTCATGTCCATTGAGTCGGTGATGCCATCTTCTCCTCCTTCCCTCAATCCCTGCCAGCATCAGTCTTTTCCAATGAGTCAACTGTTCGCATGAGGTGGCCAAAGTACTGGAGTTTCAGCTTTAGCATCATTCCTTCCAGAGAACACCCAGGGCTGATCTCCTTTGGAATGGACTAGTTGGATCTCCTTGCAGTCCAAGGGACTCTCAAGAGTCTTCTCCAACATCACAGTTCAAAAGCATCAATTCTTCAGGGCTCAGCTTTCTTCACAGTCCAACTCTCACATCCATACACGACCACTGGAAAAACCATAGCCTTGACTAGGCGGACTTTTGTTGGCAAAGTAATGTCTCTGCTTTTTAATATGCTATCTAGCTTGGTCATAACTTTCCTTCCAATGAGTAAGTGTCCTTTAATTTCATGGCTGCAATCACCATCTACAGTGATTTTGGACCCCCAAAAAATTAAGTCTGACACTATTTCCACTGTTTCCCCATCTATTTCCCATGAAGTGATGGGACCAGATACCATGATTTTCGTTTTCTGAATGTTGAGCTTTAAGACAACTTTTTCACTCTCCTCTTTCACTTTCATCAAGAGGCTTTTTAGTTCTTCACTTTCTGCCATAAGGGTGGTGTCATCTGCATATCTGAGGTTATTGATATGTCTCCCAGCAATCTTGATTCCAGCTTTTGCTTCTTCCAGCCCAGCGTTTCTCATGATGTACTCTGCGTATAAGTTAAATAAGCAAGGTGACAATATACAGCCTTAACGTACTCCTTTTCCTATTTGGAACCAGTCTGTTGTTCCATGTCCAGTACAAGAACTACACAAATATGTGTCAGCTGGAAAATGTATAACAGTTTAGCAGGAAATGGAGTGAAGCACAAATCCCTTCCCTGCCTCACACCCACCCCCTCCCGCTTCCTCCACAGGTGACACTGTTTTATATGCATTTTCCAAACCTTTAAAAACTATATAAAACTGAGATTTTATTAGATACGTCCTTCTGCAGCTGTCTCTTTTAACTTAATGGTACATTTTCAAGAGTCTTTCATGTCCTTTTAGCATATTTATATCTTCCTTATCTTTTTTTTTTTCCTTATCTTTTAGAATCTTAATTTGACAACAGTATGGTTCATTTAACCATTCCTCTGGTAGACATTGTCAGTTTTTTGCCATTTCTAACAGTGCAACATCTGTCTTTGTGTGCTGCAAACAGCATTTAAAAATGCCGTGGAATACCTTTCTCCTCTTAGCCACCTGTTTGCAGTGGGTAAGCTTGAATGCAGAGACACTCTCAAGGTGGACACCTGAGCACAGCCCCCTGGGTGAGTCCCAAAGCCCACCCAGTGGCACCTCTGGGTTTGTGATTCTTCAGATGGGAAAGTTTCCATTTAAATCCAACCTTATTGGAGAAAATGGCTTATTTAGAAATTAACCCTCCCTTTCTCACACAACTCCCAGTAGGCCCCACTGGAAGTATAAGAACTTCCCTGGTGATCCAGTAGCTAAGATTCTGCACTCCCAATGCAGGGGGTCTGGGTCCAACCCATGGTCAGGGAACTGGATCTCACACGCCACAAGTAAGAGTTCCCATGCCGCAACTAAGAGTTTGCATGCTTCATCTGAGACCCAGTGCAGCCAAATAAATAAAATTAAAAAAAAAAGAAATGTAAGTTATAATACTTCCAGATCTGAATATACTAAATATATATAGTATTAATATTAAATATACTAAATTTAAATTTAGTATATTTAAATATACTAAAAGCATTAAATATACTAAAAGCTCAGGACATGTGACTCTTTGGAGGAATCTGCTTCCAAAATCACCCATCTTTGTTAGCAGTAACAACCTGCAGAGAGCTGGGGTGGTGGCCGTGACAGTGACCCTTTTGGGATGGGGCCTTGTGCAGTTGTTCAGGAAGCCTTGCTGTGATGCTGTTCCACGAAGGAGAGCATTTCCTGAAGCTTCCAGCAGGGGGTGCTGTGGCTCCCCCTGCCCTGCCTCCTGGCTTTGTGTCTGTCTGTTCAGGGTCTCCCTCTTTCTGTCCTGATTAAAGCAACATTTTCTGCCTGGTCTCAGTCTCAAAGCCCTTAAATCTCTGATGGCTCCTTCTCATGGGAGCTGGAGTGACCTTTTTGGTTGTGTCTTTTTTTTTTTTTTTTTTTTGGCCACAAATGGGATCTAGTTCCCTGACCAGGGATTGAATCTGCGCCCCCTGCATAAGATACCACAGAGTCTTAACCACTGGACTGGGCCAGGGAAGCTCCTGGCTGTGTCCTATTTATTTAGCCCAAAGGTTTCAGGAAGTATTTAGGTATGTACAGGAACCTGACCTTGTCACTCTACCTTGCGTAATAGCTGTCTGTCACTGCTTGCAGTCCAAAGTGCTCCGCGTGAGTCCTCAGCCCTCCATGATGTGATGCCTGTCCATCTATCCAGGCCCGACTCTGGTCACAGAAACCCCGAGGAGCCCCAGCATGCCCGCCCCTGGCCCCAGGTGCTCAGACACCTCCAGGCTATGGGGTGGAGGGACAGGGCCAAGGGCAGTGCCCTCAGCGACCTGGGGAGCCAGAGAGAACCCTTCCCGAGAGGCTCCTGGAAAACTCACTGGCACATTCGGACACTCGGGCACACCCACACCACACACACGCTTAGCTCTGTTTCCACATGTCATTCGCCCCATGCTCCATGGCAACGCTCCCCTCCTGCGGCCACAGCCCTGCCTTCTCGAGTTGTGCACCTCCTGTTAGAGGGTTGGCCATAGCAGCCACCCTTCCCCAGGTGGTGGGGACACCCCCTGGGTCTCTGGCTCCCATGGCCTCTCTGCCCGCTGGCCAACACACAGTCCCTCAAGTGTCCCTCTGTGGTTATTTAACGTCTCCTGACGATCATGCCCCGTGAGGTCTCTTGACAAGGGTCCTGCCTTTGTCTGCACTGCACAGGCGGCCGCTGCGTCAGCATTAGTCCTGTGTGAGCAGAGCCTGGGAAGCAGGGCTGGTCCTCTGCGGACCGGCCTGGTCCGAGGAGGTTTCGGGCCCCAAACAGGGCCTTCTTGTCCCTGGTACCCTTGCAGCTCTTTCTTCCTGACCCTCCCCTGACTGCATCCTCTGGAACAGCAGTTTCCGAGATGTGTGCCCGTAAGCCAGCCCCACAGGTTGGCCCTATCCCCAGACAAAGCGTTGATGTCGCGAGTTTGAGACACACTTTGTCCTGAGGTTCACAGCCGCACACCGGCATCTGGAGAAGGCCCACGGTGAGGGACTGCTTACCCCATCCAACCCAGTGACTCTCCAGTCCCCATGACTAAGGGATACTTGCATCACCTCACACCTCATACCAGTTTCTCTAAATACACTTCCTGATGTCACGGGTCATTAGCAAAGCTCCTCATCCTGCCGCTGTCACCAAGAGCTGTCTCAGGCTCGTTTGGCCCCTCTACCGCGAGGGCCAGGCTCAGGTCCCTGGCCTGCAGGCTGAGAAGTGATGGAGGCGTAGCTCTGACCTGTCACTCTCAGCCCAGGTATCGATTTATCTCTCCCACGCCCAAGCGTTCCGGCCAGCCCTGCCCTTATCCTGGCACGGGAGAGGTGCTCAGAGACTAATGACAGGTTCAGCAACAGGTTCCTACGTTCATTGTTCCTGCCTCTGCCTGGGCCCGGAAAGGGTTGCTGCACCTTCACACTGTGCTTCCCCAGCTGGGAAAGCACCGCCTGCCCGCGCCCAACGTCCACTGTGGGCTAGGACGCCGGTCTCTTTCCGGTGCCCCAGGCCTTGGGGGTGCTCGCCCTGACCACCCAGCGTAATGTACCAGACGTCACACACCGCCCACGTGGCCTGCAGTCGGGACCCTTAGCGAGGGGATGCTGTCTGGGCCCATCGTCCAGACTCAGAATCCAGTGTTTGCTCGAGAAGGGGATGATTCCAACTGATGATGGACTTGGGCCCTTTCTCTCCCAGCTTTCTCTCCCTGGGGCTTTCCTTCCTTGGCCAGACCACTGGATCTGTGTCCACCCCACCTGCCTGCAGAGCAGCGCCCGCAGCTGGTGGCGGTGACCTTTAGAAATCCCATCCAGTGTAAAGGCTGGTCAAGAGGTCAGAGCAAGACCCACCCACCCACCCACCCGAGGTGTTTGAGTATTCTTACTGACGCCTCCACGTCGGGGAAGGAAGTGGTCGTTGTCACCTGCAGTGAGCTCTCCATTCTGTGGGCAAGCTTCTACCAGGGTATCAATGTTAAAGGTCAACATCCCAGTGCATAACTTCAGCTCAGTGCCTCTCAGCTCCAGCACCCCCGTCAGTTCAGGGAGCTCAGGGTGGACGGGCAGAAAAAGGGGGGAAGTGAGGCTGACTTCCACGTGCTCTTCTTGGCGTCTGCACCCACTGGTATGATATTGTCCCCATCTTGCAGATTTGGTGCGGAGAGTTATTTGATCACTGATTCTTCCCACTGAATTGCAAGCTGTCTGAGAAGAGGGCCTTTGTCTTGCTCACCAGTATCAGCAGTGCCTCAGTTCAGTTCAGTTCAGTCGCTCAGTCGTGTCCGACTTTTTGCGACCCCATGAATCGCAGCACGCCAGGCCTCCCTGTCCATCACCATCTCCCGGAGTTCACTCAGACTCAGGTCCATTGAGTCAGTGATGCCATCCAGCCATCTCATCCTCTGTCATGCCCTTCTCCTCCTGCCCCCAATCCCTCCCAGCATCAGAGTCTTTTCTAATGAGTCAACTCTTTGCATGAGGTGGCCAAAGTACTGGAGTTTCAGCTTCAGCATCATTCCTTCCAAAGAAATCCCAGGGCTGATCTCCTTCAGAATGGACTGGTTGTATCTCCTTGCAGTCCAAGGGACTCTCAAGAGTCTTCTCCAACACCACAGTTCAAAAGCATCAATTCTTCGGCACTCAGGCTTCTTCACAGTCCAACTCTCACATCCATACATGACCACAGGAAAAACCATAGCCTTGACTAGACGGACCTTTGTTGGCAAAGTAATGTCTCTGCTTTTGAATATGCTATCTGCAGAGGCCTATTGGGTGAGCAATCAGTAGGGACTTAACGAAATACCTTAACCTCTCCTCTCTCATTAAGGGCGCGCTCAGCCATTCTTCCTACAGCTCTTCACCAGTTTGGGTGTTTTTTTTTTTTTGGGTGTTGTTGTTTTCTTTTACTTGATTGGATAATAAAGGAGCTTCCCAGGTGGTGCTGGTGGTAAAGAACCTGCCTGCCAGTGCAAGAGACTCGGGAGACATGGGTTCGGTCCTTGGGTTGGGAAGATCCCATGGAGGAGGGCATGGCAACCCACTCCAGTATTCCTGCCTGGAGAATCCCATGGACAGAGGAGTCTGCAGCCTACAGTCCAGGGGGTCACAAAGAGTCCAAGACAACTGAAGCGACTTAGCACCCACGCACAGATAATAAAGTCTTGATATTATTTGACATACTGGCTTTTCTCATAAAAGGGTCAGTTATTACTACTTTTCAATTAATTTCTTCCTAGGACAAATAGAATGTTGTAGAATTTAGCAAAAGAGGAAAAGAATCAATTTTTGAAAGATAGAAAAGGTTTTCTTGGCTATGAAAAAAGGGGGTGTATGTAAGTGAATTTTATTTGTGGAAATATGAATTAGCCAATATCACTAATTTTAAAATATTTTTCTTTTGTGCATATATTATGCTAATATTTTACTATGGCTGTGTCCTTAACTGACTCATTCCAGGCTCCTTGATCCTCTTAGTGTGTTAGATGAGTAATTTAGATGACGTTTCCAACTTATTTTCTGAATTCCTTGCTACTTAAGCCAGTAACAGGAATAACAGGTAGTTTCTTTGATTAAAAAAAAAATGTCAAAGGTTTAAAAAGAAAAAAGAAAAGGAAATTCCCTGGTGGCTCAGTGGTTAGGACGCCGCTTTCTTACTGCCAAGTGCCAAGGGCTCAGGTTCAGTCCTAGTCAGGGAACTAAAATTCCACAAACCATGCAGTGTGGCCAAGGGAAAAAAAAAAGTCGAAGAGTTAAAAAATGCAAAACGTACTTGGTCATGAGTCATTTAAAAGCAGGGCTTTCTGTCTTCGAGGTGAGAATTGAGAGGTCTGTAATACTTTGAAGGGAAACAGTTGACAACAGGGCTGATTTATTACAGGAGTTTGTTACATTTGTCAAGCATTCTGACACGGATTCTATTTTTTTTAATAATTTTATTTATTTATTTTTGGCTGTCCTGGGGCTTTGTTGCTGTTCGGGCTTTTCTCTAGTGTGGCGAGCGGGGACTACTCTCTAGTTGAGGGGTGTGGGCTTCTCTTGTTGCAGAGCATAGGCTTCAGTGGTTGTGGCATACAGGCTCAGCAGCTCTTCGGCATGTGGGATCTTCCCAGACCAGGGATCAAACCTGTGTGTCCTGCATTGGCAGGCAGATTCTTTACCACGGAGCCACCGAGAAAGCCCTAGAGTGCCCATTTTTGAAGATTTAAAATAAAACAAAAAACTTTTTTGGCCATGTGGTTTAGGGATCTTAGATCTTAGGGATTGAACCTGGGCCTTTGGCAATGAGAACACGGAGTCCTAACCACTGGACCACCAGAAAATTCCCTCAAGTGCCCCTTTAGGAAGTCAGTCTTGATTCATTCAATCAGCAAACGCTGACTGAGTGTCTCTGTGGTCCAGGCACCGTGCTTCGTGTTAGGGACACGAGGGTGCTATATCTCCAGCCTTTGTGGAAAGGACACAGAAGTGGCTGCAAAATAACCACCATTGAATATGATCAGCATGGATAAGGCTCTGTTAGAGGGTTGTGGTAACATAGAGGAAGCAGGGTACCAACGCCTGCCCCTTCTGGAAAGGCCCCCCAGACAGCTGAGACTTCCTCTCTTCTGCTCTACTTAGCTTTTCCCTCCTAGAGTTCTCTTCGACAAATTCCAAACATTCTATCACTCTCAGTTCAGTTACTCAGTCGTGTCTGACTCTTTCCTACCCCATGGACGGCAGCAACGCCAGGCCTCCCCGTACATCACCAACTCCCGAAGTTTACTCAAACCCATGTCCATAGAGTCAGTGATGCCATCCAACCATCTCATCCTCTGTCGTCCCTTCTCCTCCTGCCTTCAATCTTTCCCAGCATCAGGGTCTTTTCCAATGAGTCAGCTCTTCGCATCAGGTGGCTAAAGTATTGGAGTTTCAGCTTCAGCATCAGTCCTTCCAATGTATATTCAGGACTGATTTCCTTTAGGATGGACTGGTTGGATGTCCTTCAGTCCAAGGGACTCTCAAGAGTCTTCTCCAACACCACAGTTCAAAAGCATCAATTCTTCGGTGCTCAGCTTTCTTTATAGTCCAACTCTCACATCCGTACGTGATCACTGGAAAAACCATAGCTTTGACTATTACTTTACCTATAAATAATTCAGTGTACATCTCAAACAGATAAGGGCTTTAAAAAACAAACAAAACATAACCACAGTGCGAAATATAATTAACACTAAGTCCTTAGTATCATGTAATACCAGTGAGATTTTCACATTTCCCTTCTTTGCTCAAACGTCCTTTATGGTTGGTTTGAGTGCCATTCACAGCACTTGGTTGTTTGTCTATTGTAGTGCATGCTTAATATGTCAAAAAGAAAGCAAGAAGACAATAAATGGGACATGCCCATAAAGTAGGCTGTGATTTGGCCTATAGACAGAATCTTTAAATCCCCTTTAGGGAGTGGTATGGGAGGAGGCTTGTGAATTTTTCCTATAAACATTTCTATAGTGTTTGACTTGGTGCAAAGTGCATGTGTTATTTTCATATTCAAAGATAAAAATCTTAATAAAACCAGGATAATAAACTGATTTCCATTGCTTTTATTCTTTATGATGTCTTTGACCAGGCAGCTTTAAGTTCCTCCAAGAGCTTGGTCAGGGTGAACCCACCCGCGGTTTTATAGCGTGCTCTTTGGAGTGGAGTTTAGCAACAAGTTAAGGGTGCGTAGCTTGGGAAATGCATCAGTAAGGTGTCACTGAACTTGAACTTGGGCTGATTTTTAAATTGAATCTGATTATGGTTGGAGAATCTGGTGGATGAAAAACTTTGCAAATCTGTTGTTTTTGTACCACCACAGTGACTGGGCGTTAGCACATTGCTGTCAGTGTTTTAACACAAAATCTGTTTCCTTCTGCCCTTCCCCCGCAGGCTTCAACCATGTTAAGAGCCTCCTTGGCACCCATGTAAGTAACTGCTCTGAGGAACTGTTATTAAGGGGAATGGCTATGGGTAAAAATGGAATTCCAAGTGCTTTTAATCAATTCTCGTTTTAACTGCCTAATTTAGATGAATTCCTTTACTTAGCTGGAGCTCCATGTAGGTATTAAAGGAAATACCAGTAATTATAAGTAATACTTATCAAATATGTTTGGAATAAAGATTTTTTTTTAAGTCCCAAAAAATACTTATAAAAATGTCTTTTAAAGTTATTTCTATTTATGTTGGAAAGATAGCATCAAATGGAAAAAAATCATTGAATTTTTCCTATAATGTTTTATAGAGATCAATTTAATTTCCTGTCATAAGGCAGTCAACGCAGTGTTGCAGTGTTTACATTTCACGTTCTCTGCTGATTCACACCATGACCAGGGCCGCAGGGTGGGTCTGTGTTGTGCTGGAGCATTCCTGCCCAGGTCACTTAGGCTGTCCCCCAGGGGCGGGGGAGGGGGGGCTTCATCAGGCATGTGTGTTGCAGTAGCAAGGAAGTCGAGAACCTTTGGCGTGGACATGAGGATTAGGGTGGGTTCTGGTGACTCTGTGAGCCAGCCTTGGGTGGCGAGAAGTGGGGGATGCGGTGGGCTGGGTGCTGTGAGATTACACAGACACCTGCGCTTCATACAGCATTCCTCCTCCCTCCATCCTGCCTGAGCCCGACATGGACCCTGCACTTGGTTCACTTTGGTTGGTAGCTCTAGAATGTGGTGCTTATGAGCACAGACTATCAGCATTAAAACCCCCTTGGCCACAGACTCTGTGACCTTGGACCACTTTTATACCTCTCTATACCTCAGTTTCCTCAGGGACCCTGGGAGAGTGGCTGGACCACAGAAATGCCAGGTTGTTGAGCAACTTAGTTGGTAATATTGCCGTTGTTGTTCAGTCTCTTAAGTCATATCCAACTCTTTGCACCATGCAAGGCTTCCCTGTCCTTCACTATCTCCCAGAGCTCAGTCAAACTCATGTCCACCAAGGCAGTGATGGCATCCAACTATCTCATCCTGTGTCGCCCCCTCTCTTCCTACCCTCAGTCTTTCCCAGTTGGCTCTTCGCATCAGGTGGCCAAAGTGTTGGAGATTTGGCATCAGCATCAGTCCATCATTGGCAAGTAAATATGGCCCAAATAGGACAGTTTTTCCTCTTTCCAGTAGAAGCTCCCCAGCTATGGAACATCATCAAACTTGGTTTTTAAAATGGAACTTTTTTTTGTCTAGAAAAAGCCTGTTTGAATTAAAATTTTTTTTTTTTACTTTTGAAATAATTTCAGAGTTGCAAAACAGAGAATTCCCATATATCCTTCACCCAGATTCCCAGTGCTACTGTTTTACACCAGCCCAGTGTAGTTATCAAAATGAGAAGATTAATGCTGCCTCAGCACTGTCAGCTGACCTGCAGGCCTGACTCACACTTTACCGGTTGTTCCATTGTGTCCTTTCTGTGGACTGAGATTCACTCCAGGATCACACATGTTAGTCCTGTCACATCTTAGTTTCCTTTACTTCGAAATCCTTCTTCAGTCTTGGTCTTTTGTGGCCTTGACACTTTTGAAGAATACTGGCCAGCTATTTATAATTGTAATTTTTAAAATATTTGTATTACTTTTTAAACTCACAGTAGTATCTGCCTCTGGGAAAAAAGATCAAAATAATCAATGTGCCATGTACAGAGGTTTACCACTTGTTTGTTTTAAATTGAAGATGATCTTCCCCAAGAATGTTAACTGAGACCCCATTCGATGCCTCTTTTCTAGCTTTTTCTTCCGGGCACTGTAAGAGGATCTCATTTTGTCTTTTAAGAACTAACATTAAGGGAATTCCCTGGCAGTCCAGCAATTGGGACTCTGCACTTTGCGGCCAAGGGTGTGAATTCCAACATGGTCGAGGAACTAAGATCCTGTAAGCCACATGGTGTGGCCAAAAAATAACCTAGCATGTAAATTTTTTCTATAATGTACGTAATACATGCTCATTATAGAAATTTTGACTCCACAGAAACATATGAAGAAGAAAATTTAAAGAACCCCCAATCCTACCTCCCAGAAATATTAACCCAGTTTTTACTCCACCCTTAAAAACAAATGAAACCCTACATCTTTAGTCTTTTTACTCAGTTCTCAATGAATCCTCATTGAATATTAATATTCTCTGCACAGTACTAGAAGACTCATATTTTGTTTAGTTTTTAGTCTTTTTGTTTTGAAATAATTACAGATGCACCTGAAGTTGAGACCCCAGTGGTGACATCTCATCTGGCTGTAGTAAAACACTCAAGTGAGGAAATTAACGTTGAGACAGTCCAGACATCATTCAGTTTTCAATTTTTCTGTACACTCCAATGTCCTTTTGTTCAACAAAACAAAATGTGAGGTTGCTTGTTTTAAAGACAAGGCATCTAAGATGGTTCCTTCCATTTCTGGTGAACCAAATGCAGCTGTCGGGTCGTCAACACCTTATAGATCTCTGAACAGAGAGCTGTCTGATTTGAAACCTGCCTTAGCCTGAGATCTGACTCAGGTCCTCTCGAGGAGGGTTTGCAAATTGTCCTACTTACTACCCGCTTCACCGGCATGTCCCCACTGCCGCTTCCTGGCCACATCCTCCTACCTCCTGGAGGGTCATTGAGGTGCTCCTCATCTTCAGGGTTGTTTTCTGACCCCTGGTCTGTCCTTCGGGCTTCCCTGTGACTTAGCTGATAAAGAATCCGCCTGCAATATGGGAGACATGGGTTTGATCCCTGGATTAGGAAGATCCCCTGGAGAAGGGAAAAGCTACCCACTCCAGTATTCTGGCCTGGAGAATGCCATGGACTACAGTCCATGGGGTCACAAAGAGTTGGACACAACTGAGCAACTTTGACTTCACTATCCTTCGCATCCCCCCAAGCCTGTCCCTCAGGCTTGAGGGGGACAGGTTTTTAGGGAGGACCCTAGGGGCCTGCTGACACTAATAAGACTTTGGATTTTGCTCATAATCTTAGAACTTTGATGGGAAGTTAAGAGGTCTCCAAGGCTATTTCATCCCCATGGGGTGGAGCCCTGGTCTATTGTGCATGCAGTCATTTCCATAGCCATTAGGCAGACTCCTTGTTTTAGGAAAACTTTTATAGATCTTGGTACATAAACGAGAGGCAGAGCTGAGCCCGTTGAAGCTGGGATGGGGGCCTGGAACCCAGCCCTCTCAGTGGAGGCCTGGAGTTGATGCCAGGAGCACAGAGAGAGCAAGTGGACCCCTGCCCGTCCAGTCTGTCAGAGCCACTTGAGATGGGACGTCATGATACTCAGGAGGTATAATGAATGTGCCCTTGTGCCCTTTTCTTTCTCTTTGAACTTGTGTTGCTGAGCAGGAAACTGAAGGATGTCCCATTACTGCCCTCTTTGGATTATGAGAAACTGAAGAAGGATTTGATTTTGGGGAGTGACCGCTTGAAAGCCTTCTTGTTGCAGGCTCTACGCTGGGTACGTACCTTTTTCTTGAAGTGAAAAAAAAAAGACCATGCTGGTTTTCTTGACTGGCTCCCTTGCTTGTATCTTTCAACCCATCTTCTCAAAATCTTTCTTCCTGCTGCCCGCTGATACCAAGAGCTAAAATTAAAAAACCAGCTTCTGATGATCACTGTGGTCTCTAAAAAAAAAAACAAACAAACCCTTATATTGACATCATAGCTGCCATTACCCTCACTTGATGATTTGATACATGCAATTTCCAGGCCCTGAAGCCACCCTGTCCTCTGGCCCTTCCCTGGTTGTGAGCCAGACCCGCAGATGGTGGCGTTAGCATGTTAGAGCTCGGTGTCCCTCTCATACTGGCCCCCACAGAGACCTCTGGATTTAGGTATTCCCATGTAGCCACATCAAGAGAGAAAACTTACTAAGTCTTTAAGGAAAATAAAGCCTAAATAGCTGCTTTTCTGGGAATCCCCTGGGGGTCCCAGTGGTTAGGACTCCGTACTTCCACTACAGAGGGCACTGCTTCTGCCAAGGGGCAAGCAAAAAAAGAAAGAAAAAAAAAAAAAAGGCGTCATTAAAAAAATAAATGGAAATTTCCCTGGTGGTCCAGTGGCTAAGACTTTTCACTCCCAGTGCAGGGGGCCTGGGTTTGATTCCTAGTCAGGAAACTAGATCCCACATGCTGCAACTAAGACCCAGTGCAGCCAAATAAAAATGAACAAGTAAATAAATAAAGGGTTGCTTTTCTCCCCAGTCTTCAGATTGATCACAGTTAAGGCAGTGATTCCCAAGTCTGTTGGTCTCAAACGTCTTGACAGGGTCAAAAATTACTGACTCCCAAGCCTTTGGTGTCAAACCTCTTGACATGGTAAAAAATTACTGAGGAACTCAAAGAGGTTTTGTGTGAATTTTTCTCTGCCAAAATTTATAGTATTAGCAGTTAAAACTGAGAAAATGTATATTTATTAATTCATTTAAAATGAACAATAATAGGACGTCCCTGGTGGTCCAGTGGTTAAGATACCACACTTCCATTGCAGAGGGAGCAGGCTTGATTCCTGGTTGAGGAAATTAGAGCTCATATGCCGTGCACGTGGCATGACCAAAGAATAAAAATAAATAAATAAACACTAATAAACCGAGGACATAACATAAATACCATTTTTATGAAAAATAACTATTTTCCAAACTAAAAAATTTAGAAGTCTGACATTGTTTTGCATTTTTATACATTTCTTTAATGTCTGGCTTGATGGAGGACAGCTGAATTCTCATCTCTGCTTCTACATTGTCACAGTATCACACTTCATCTAGCCTCTGAGAAACTGATCATTAAAAAGACAAAACATATCTTAGTATTATTATAGAAATAATTGTGACCTTGTAGATCCCTCTGAAGGGACTCTGGGGACCCCCAGGGTTCCCCAGACTACACTTTGAGAACAACTGGTGCAAGCCAACACCAGTTCACTCCTTAACTGAACAGTCTACTCTGATTGACCCACAGTAGTGTCAGACATCTTCAGGGATCCCCACATTTTAGGCTATCTTGACATCAAAATGCCTTTGTGTCATTTCCCCATCGCTGGATAAAAATAGCTCTCCTCACGTGCACTCTGATGGCTGGTAGCACTTCCGGGAATGTGTTTTGGGGGAGCACTCTGCGTATGCATCCAGACTAGCAGGAAGAGTCCAGCGACCAGTCAGCATGTCTGCTCTGTCCAGTTGACTGGAGTGGGTGAGGCGACGAGAGTAACCTGCCTGGAGGTTTGCCACTGCTCTGGTTACCAGCCTCCCCGGGGCTCTTGGATTATCCACTGTGTTCTCGCTGTTGGTCTACGCTAGTGAGCCTCATGGTGAGACCTGGTGTTCCTTTGCTTACTGAATGACATTGTCATAGAACAAGCAGGAAAAACACACTGATCCTTATAAGATTCTGTCTGAGACCCCTCCAGCACCCTACCTCAGCCCCACCACACTAGCCCGGCAGAGGCCTCCAAACTCAACAGACGAGCGGTGGCCCCTAGGTGTGACCGTGAACAGCACGTGGGTGAGAAGACAGAGTGGCAGACTACCCAGAACTGAACGGTGCAGGTCCCCAGACGTAGGTGTCAGAGAGACTGGACCCGCTGCGGCCAAGGAGAGAAAGTGAAAGTCCCTCAGTCATGTCCAGCTCTTTGCGACCCCACGGACTATACAGTCCATGGAATTGTTCAGGCCAGAATACTGGAGTGGGTAGCCTATCCCTTCTCCAGGGGATCTTCCCAACCCAGGGATCGAACCCAGGTCTCCTGCATTGCAGGTGGATTCTTTACTGGGTGAGCCACAAGGGAAGCCCAAGAATACTGGAGTGGGGAGCCTAATTCCTTCTCCAGCAGATCTTTCCCACCCAGGAATTGAACTGGGGTCTCCTGCACTGCAGGAGGATTCTTTACCAACTGAGCTATCAAGGAAGCCACCAAGGAGAGGGGCACTGGGAAAGAGAAGGGAAGGCAGTGCCAGGGGTGCCCCACACAGACATGCACGCACACACAGTATCCTCAGCGGTGCTGTGCAGGCCCCCATAGAATGAGTGTGCTTTGTGGGCCCGGCGCTCACTCACAGCCCTCCCCGTCGGGCACCTCCCTCAGCCGGACCACGCATCCCAGCCCCACACCACGCTCACATGTCCCCTGAAGCCTGAGAGTCTGCTGATCCTTCAAGGACCAACTCTTGAGCCACTTTCAGGGGAAAAAAAAAAAACACAAAACCCTCCGTGCATTGGGGAGCTCTCCCTTATCTGGTCCCTTGCAGTCCCATCATTTTCCACTTTCACTGCTCAGGAGCGTATGTGTGTTAGGTGACTCCTACATCACCCATTAGGAGGTTCGCTGTAATTTTTCATTCACTGATATGTCAGCTGGTTGACCAGCTGCCCAGCTGGGTGTTACTCTTTTGGTTTGGTGAAAGGCACGGTTACTGGTGCCACCTGTGATGAGAAAATGCCTTTTCCCCACATTCACACTTGGACCTCGCTACTCTTGTTTTTCTTCATCCTAGCGCTTGACCACATCACATCCTGGAGAGCAGAGGGAGACCGTCCTGCAGGCCTACATCAGCAACGACCTGTTGGACTGTCACAGCCACAGCCAGGTCGGTGGGAGACGGGCCAGCGCCCAGCCGGGGCCTGCCCTTCTGGGGAGGGTCTTAGAAGGAGGAGGCCCTTCGTTTCTATGCATGTCTTTAGCAGAGTGATCATATGTCAGCCTGGGGCTTCTGTTAGCTTCTGAGATCTGCTGTCCACCCTGGACTTTGGCCCACTTTTCACTTATAATGCAGAGTCCTAATAAATAAGCTAGTACTGCCTGATTCAACTCTGCATCTCTTTTCTTTTTTTTTCCTCAAAGTCTCTGCTCTTGCCCTCATGCCACTGCTTACCATGAGTCTGAAAACTCAGCAGGACTTAGAATGGGCAAGGTAAAGAAGCAGATTCCAGTTTTCATCTGGGCCTGACTTTTACACATGTCTTCCACACTATTTGTATAGAGCTTTGGACCAGATGGGTCTAATGGTGCATTGGGGGAAGTATGGGGTTTAAAAGGACATGAACTGGTCTCAGATCTCTGCCCCACCAACAGCTGGCTAACGCCCTTAAGCAAGTTTCTCGCCTCAGGGAGCTTTCCCACCACTGAGTCACCTGCCTTGGGAGGTTGTGGGATGGTTGTGCGAGGTCACGTGGGGGATGGACGTGACTCAGCGCCCAATGCAGAGGGGTCCACAGTGGTGGTTCTCCTCCCCACCCCCAGCCCCTTCCACATTCTCAGCACCTGTTCCCACACCGGAGGAGCATCGAGAGCTTGGCTGTGGCCTACATGAGAGGATACCGTGTCTCATTATTTCACTTGCATCTTTATCTAGGATGCTCTAAAACCTTCATCTCCCTACTGTTAAGGGAGTGGAGTATATGTACCTCTTTGAAACCTGATGAAACAGCCCCTCAAGGATGCTTGTCACACATGATGTGTTGTGTACACACGTGGCAACCCTGAAGGGTTTTGCATTTCTTCTTTGTACATAATCTTATTGCTCCCATGAAAGAGTTGTGTTAAGTATGAAAAATAGTCTCTCAAATTCTAGAGTTATTTTCTTTAACCTTTTTTTTTTGTTGGTATTTGCAATGACATTCGGAGAAGGCAATGGCACCCCACTCCATTACTCTTGCCTGGAAAATCCCATGGACAGAGGAGCCTGGTAGGCTGCAGTCCATGGGGTTGCTAAAAGTCGGACACGACTGAGCAACTTCACTTTCACTTTTCCCTTTCCTGCACTGGAGAAGCAAATGGCAACCCACTCCAGTGTTCTTGCCTGGAGAATCCCAGGGATGGGGGGGCCTGGTTGGGCTGCCGTCTATGGGGTCGCGCAGAGTCGGACATGACTGAAGCGACTTAGCAGCAGCAGCAGCAGCAATGACATTGAATCTAGCTGAATTAGGCACTGAAGCAGCTGAATTATACTCTCCTGACTTATACACTCAAATCCAGTTGAATTGAATCAGAATTCAATACTGATTGTTTCTGAATTATGATATTTCATTGAATCTAAGATGCAGTTCCCCCTGCCTCACGCTAGCATCTATAAGAATAGCCGATGGCCTGTTACAGTTTAATTGGCAGTGCAGTTTTCTTTCTTGGTTGTGCATAAAAAAATACGTCCTCTAATAAAAAGTGTCTTAGATTTTATGATACATGATATTTGTCAAAAGGCTGTAATCTTTATAGCCACTGAAGATATCATATCTTCCTCAAGTCTTTTTTTTTATTGGTATGGCTTATTTATTTATTTACTTTTCAATAAGAAATGAGCTGGAGTTATCTTAAGATGTCAGAGAATCTGCAGAATGGGGAAACTCCTTGGGAAACATGGATGCCATGTCACCACGACACCAAAATAAATTGGGATATAAGTATTTGTCTCGCAGCTTGTTTATCCGTTTATGTATCAACAGACACTTGAGTTGCCTCTCCCTTTTGGCTATTGTGAATAATGCTGCTTTGAACATGGGTGTGCACATCCTCACTCTTGTCTTAATCAGTTCCTTATTTTTCTTTATAGTACCCTCATTTGCATATGTCCCCAGAATAATAGTGTTTGATTTGGGGTTTGCTGAGTATCAAGTACAAACCTTACTCTGCAAGGAATGGGTACTATTTCCAGGTTAGATGAAGGCACCTAGGGGAAGGTGACATGAACAAAATTGCTAGATTATAATTAGACATAGCTCCCCTGGGCTCTTATTGGTTCCTCTGGGGACATTGGTAGTTAGAATCAGGAGAGAGTCTGGGGAAGCACAGGGCATCTGGCAGGGCTGAAATGTAGCCCAGGCACTGGTTATCTGGCAGCAGTATGTATGGCCAAGGGGAATGGTGAGGCGCTCTAATTTGGGTTTTAAGCTCTCCTGGTCTGCTCATAGTTCTCAGGAGTTGATCACACTTCTGTCGGGTGAACAGACTTTCCACAGCTGGTCCACGCAGCAGGGTGTGGAAGGGGAGCTGAAACTTCACCAGCATGTGGGCAGGGCTGTCCAAGTGCACATGAGTCTGGGCTCACCAGTCCAGGTATGTCGCACTCTGCTTGCAAATGTGTTACATGGTGAGCTACTGTGGAACCCTGGCTGTATTTACCACAACTGCATAGTCTGTGCCCTAGCAGAAACATGCCTAAGTATAATCCCAACAGAAGTATGCCATATGTTCAACTGTAAGAGGTATAAGAATGTTCATAGCAACAGTATTTATAAGAACCAGAACATTGGCTATAACCAAATGTCCATCAGGAGTAGAATGGATAAGTCATCTGCGATATATTTTTAAGATGGGATATATTGAGCCATTGGGCCATTGGGCTTCCCTGGTGGCTCAGATGGTAAAGAATCTGCTTGCAATGCAGGAGGCCTGGGTTTGATCCCTGGGTGGGGAAGATTCCTTGGAGAAGGGAATGGACAGAGGAGCCTGGCAGGCTACAGTCCATGGGGTCACGAAGAGTCGGACATGACTGAGCAAATAGCACTTTCTTTCCCTTTCATGCATTGAGCCATGGGAGGGAGCATACAGCATACAACATGGATGAGTCTCACAAACATGATATTGAATGAGAAAAGTCAGATATAAAAGAATAAAGCATAGCCGGGGCTGGACCTGCTTGTCACGAGTGGAATGTCTCTTGCCGGCTCCTGGCAAAGCATGGCTTTATTTAATAAAAAATTTAAAACAGAACTAACCCACGATATAAGAAGCCAGGAGAGATGTTGCCCTTGGTTGAGATGAGGACCCTCGGAGGGCGTCTGGGGCTTGGATAATCCGTTCCTTTGTTGTTGTTGTTCTGTTTCTTGATGTGACTGTCCATTAGCCACATGTCCACTCTGTGAAAACCTGTCAAGCTGTATACTCATGATCTGGGCAATGTTCTGATGGGTGTTATATTTCAATAAAATTTTTACCTAAACAAAGATGGCACAATGGCAGTAGGCATCTTGGGGGTGACAGCCTTCAGTATGCCACTCTCCTGAGTCAGTCATTCAGCCTGCACTGGTGGCCCTCCACCTCTGGGCCAAAGCTGCCTTCTGGAAATCTCTCTCCACCAAACATATATTGATTCCTTTCACCCCTTTCCTGAACTGGATCTCTGTTTCCAACATTCTATAATTGTCTTTTTGGTGGAGCACAGCCTTTAGTTAATAGCTTCTAGAGAAAGGATAGATTGGGGGAGTATATTTTTCGAGGCTGTGTACGTCTGAAAATACCTTTATTCTTTGTGTAGAGCTCTGGGTTGTAAATAATCATCCTTCAGAATTTTGAAGATATTGCTTCACTGCCTTTTAGGTTTCAATGTTGCTCTTGAAAAGTCCAAAGCCTTTCTAATTCCTGACCTTTTGTATGTGAACTGTTTTTGTTTTTCTTTCTAGAAGCATGTTGAGTCTTTTCCTTTTCACCAGTGTTAATGAATTTCCCATTGATGTCTTTCATGATATGTATTTAATTCATTTTGGGGGAGCACTTTTTGAGCCCTTTCAATCTGACAGCTGTAATTCTGGGAACTTTTCTCGAGTTATTTTGTTGATTTCTTCTCTTGTTTTCTCTGTTCATAGGCAGGTAGGTAAGGGTTTGGTTGCCAGTATTCTGGGAGCCAGCTAGGAGAGGAGGAGGGGGTGGCTGTTGAGCATTTATTCTGCTGCTTTGACGTGGAAGCTCTGCTCACCTGCATCTGGTGTTCTCCATCCAGAGACCTTCTGTGTGGCCCTCAAAAGAGAGCGTCCCAGGTGTGTGGTGTGGGGTGCACAGGAGGACACAGAGCAGGAGCAGCATGTGGGACTGAGCTACTGATCCTATAGCTTTCATTCCTTCTTGATTTTCCTCCAGTTCTGGTGACTTCTGAGAATTAAGTGATGTAAACCGGGTAATTCCTTCCTCATTGCCTGTTTGGCATTCTTGGGTCTGCTGAGTGTGTTATCATCCTGCATTCCTGATCCCAAAATTGTGTTGTCATGGTTTCTGGTGCTATCTTCTCTGTCCTGGAAAATATCTGTCTCCTTAAAAACTCCATTTACTGATGGTTTTATGGTGGTTTTGGAGGAGCAAAATTAGACGTGTGCTGGGTCATTCATTCTACCTGGAAAAACATCAGCAACAATAATAGCAAACAGCATTGCCTCCTTGGAGTCAGTCATCATTGTAAATGCTTTGAATACTTAACTCTTCTACTCTGGGCCTGAACAACTTTTTTTTTAATTTAATATAAATTTATTTATTTTAATTGGAGGCTAATTACTTTACAATATTGTATTGGTTTTGCCATACATTGACATGACTCCGCCACGGGTGTACATGTGTTCCCCATCCTGAACCCCTCTCCCACCTCCCTCCCCATCCCATCCCTCTGGGTCATCCCAGTGCACCAGCCCCGACCATCCTGTATCATGCAAAAAACCTGGACTGGCGATTCATTTCACATATGATAATATACATGTTACAGTACCATGCTCCCAAATCATCCCACCCTCACCCTCTCCCACAGAGTCCAAAAGACTTGAACAACTTCCTTTTGCCAAGTCATAGAAAAGATCAGTTGGAAATCAAAACTGAATCACCTAATAAATTCACGCAGAGGGAGACTACAGCAGACCCTCAGAGCAGACACAGGCTTCTCTCTCACTTGTGTTTACCTCCATTGTTTTTCCTCGTTTGACGTTTTGATGTCCGCCCCCCACCCCACACAGAGGAGTGTGCTTCAGCTGCTGCAATCCAAGAGTGAGGTGGTACGGCAGTACACGGCCAGGCTCATCAATGCTTTCGCATCCCTAGCAGAAGGTAAGATGTCAGCTTTTCTTGTCAACTGGAAAAAAAAAAAAGTTGAGGATTATGTTTTATTTGGCTGACAAAATGGACAAGCCAGAACACGGCATGTCAGATAGCTCTGAGAGACTGCTCCGAAGAGATGAGGGAGGAGCCGGGACATATAGGTCTTTTGGCAACAAAGACCTGGTAGCTGAAACTTCAAAAGATGACTGTTAAAGCCAGATCTCTTCAGGAATTCTTTCCTGGTGGCTCAGCAGTAAAGAATTCGCCTGCCAATGCAGGACACGTGGGTTTGATCCCTGGGTCAGTAAGATCCCCTGAAGAAGAAAATGACAACCCACTTTAGTATTCTTGCCTGGGAAATCCCAGGACAGAGAAGCCCGGAGGACTACAATCCTGGGGGCTGCAGAGTTGGACACAACTTAGAGACAAACATGTATGGGAAGATGCAGGAGTCTGGGCTCACTGAAGTCATTCCTTTGCTGTGCACCTCAGCTGTCTGGGGCCAGTGTCCCGCTTTTCTCCATCCTGAGCCCCCTCAGGGCTCACCGTCCAGGGTGGCTGTAGCGACTTGATGGCTCCAGCATCCCTTGTTTACTGATACAGCAGCAACATTTTCCTTTTTCATTGATATCTTCAAAGAGAAGAGCTAGGTCTTGTGGCTATGTTTTTCCCTGGGAAAAGAAACATTCCCCCCCAAGTTTCTTAGCAATGACATGTGTTTCCTTAATGTATTACTGTTAAATGCCTCTAAAGTCTTTTGTGAAAGTTAGCTGTTGTCAGAGCAAATTTTCATGGTTTTGGAGTTTATTTTGTCAGCCTCCAGTTTTGTTTTGTAAGCTTTCTGGTATCATAACGTAGTACTTTTTAGATTGCTCTCAAGATAGCGGGTAATGCATTCTCTGCCATTTTCTACTTAAGGCAAAATAAGGTTGTTGGAATAATTAAAGTGACTCCAATAAGAACTGTACCATTTCTTGTAAAAGACTAAGCCTCTTAAATCAAGATTTGAAAATTCCAAAACTAAAATGCCACCATAACAGAATTCAAAATGATTTTACAAAATGCCATTATCTTCAATAAATTCTCATTTGTTTGAGCTCTTTTTAACATGAATAAAGGGAGTTTTAGATTGTGACTATATGATACTCCAAAAATTTTCTCATTTGTTTGTTCTTCCATCCATTTAGCAAACATTTTATGATTAGCCAGCGTATGTGCCAGAGACCATTGATATAATATTGTTGAAATTTATGTCTGAAATTAATGTAATCTATATCAAGATACAAGTTTACCATAGGCTAATGACAATTCAAGGCTTATAATAGGGTCCCAAGTGTGGTTCCTAACTTCTCCAGGCCATTGGTATGTCCAGAAAGTACTACTTGGCTGCCTCTAATGTTAAGACTAAAGGGCTCATAAAACACAGATCCATCATCGCCTTGTGATTTGACTTTTGGGCTCAAGATCGTGGGTAAATAAAAGACAGTGCTCCCCACAAGAACACAGTGATGAATCATGTTCAGATGACAGAAAAAGTGGTTTTCTATTCATTAGTTGGTTGAATGAAACCAACTTGCAGATTAAATATGCTTTACTAAGTTTTCTAGAACATAAAACCACCTGCATTCTTGTTGTGTTTAGTCACTAAGTTGTGTCTGACTCTTTGCAACCCCACTAACTGTAGCCCGCCAGGCTCCCCTGTCCCTGGGATTTCCCAGGCAAGAATACTGGAGTGGGTTGCCATTTCCTTCTCCAGAGGATCTTTCCGACACAGGGATCAAACCCGCATCTCCTGCATTGGCAGGCAGATTCTTTACCACTGAGCCACCAAGGAATCCCAAACTCTACATGTGTTATATGCACAGTTTTCATAGAAAGTGGCTTCAGAGCAGAAACTTAACACAAGATGAATCTCTTACTTGTTCATCTCTTGTCATATTACCAGGTCGCCGCTACCTCGCCCAGAGCACAAAGGTGCTGCGGATGCTGGAGGAAAGGCTGAAGGAGGAAGACAAGGATGTCATCACCCGGGAGAATGTTCTTGGGGCCCTGCAGAAGTTCAGCCTCAGGTGCTGACCATGCAATAGGTCACGGTGGCTCCCATGAGATCACCTTGGGGGGTTCTTAGCCACTGTTCTGTGCTTATTTGTTCCCAGTGACAATCTAAGGGATGGGTGATATTTTTCAGTGAATACTTAGAAGAGATTGGGTGACTTTCCAACTAGAAAGCTTATCTTGAATCCCCTAAACCATCCTTTGTTGTTGTTGCTCAGTCGCTCAGTCATGTCTGACTCTGCAACCCCATGGACTGCAGCACACCAGGCTTCCCTGTCCTTCACCATCTCCTGGAGTCTGCTCAAACTTATGTCCATTGAGTTGGTGATGACATCCAACCATCTTATCCTCTGTTGCCCCCTTCTTCTCCTGCCCTCAATCTTTCCCAACATCAGGGTCTTTTCCAATGTGTCAGCTCTTCAAATCAAGGGGCCAAAGTATTGGAGCTTCAGCATCAGTCCTTCCAATGAATATTCAGGGTTGATTTCCTTTAGGATTGACTGGTTGACTCTTTTTGCTGTCCAAGGGACTCTCAAGAGTATTCTCCACAGTTCGAAAGCATCAGTTCTTCAGCACTCAGCCCTTTATGGTCCAACTCTCACATCCTGCTCCTACATGTTAAAGCACCATTGTATCCTCCCAATGAGTGTTATCTCATGCTGACAAGATGCTAGATGCTAGATTGTGTCTTAAGCCATGTGCAAGGTTCGGAAATAAACACAGGAATAAAACCCGATAGAGCCTCAGCCTGCCAAATGCTCAGAGTTCATTGTGGGAGACAGGCATATAAATGCACAGGCACAGTCAGCGGGGTCAGTCGCCCTTTGGAAGTCAGAGTGGAGCTTCCTGGTTCCTTGTCCATTCATCTCAGCCTGCCACCCTATGGTCTCAGCCTGGACCCCCTCATGACATGCAACTGTTCCACATTAGAAATTTAAAAATCAGACACCTCTTCTTGAAGCAGAACTGATGTCCTCCCAGAGCGTTTTTGTTTTGTTTTTTAGCTGACAGCATTGTTAAGGTATACTTTGTTGTTGCTCGGTCATGTCTGCCTCTTTGCGACCCCATGGGCTGTAGCCCACCAGGCTCCTCTCCATGGGATTCTCCAGGCAAGAATACTGGAGTGGGTTGCCATGCCCTCCTCCCGGGAATCTTCCTGACCCAGGGATTGAATCCGAGTCTCCTGCATTGGCAGGCAGATTCTTTACCACAGAGCCACCTGGGAAGCCAAAGGTGTACTTTTACATACCACAAAATTTACCCATTTTAAGTGTACAGTTCAATGATTTTTGGTATATTTACAGAGTTGTACAACCACTACTACAGTCTAATTTTAGAACATTTCCATCATCACCAAAAGGAACTTCATGCCTCTTTGCAGTCACTTTTCACTTCTATTCCTCACCTGGGCAGCCACCACTGTTTTCTGTAGATTTACCTCGACTGGTGTGTTCTTTTATGACTGGCTCCTTTCACTTGGCATACTGCTTTTGAGGTTCACACAGAGATAGCATGTATCAGCACTTTCTTCCTTTGTGTTGCCGAGTGATAGGCCATCACATGAATAGGCCACATTTTGCCTTTGCATTCATCAGTTGATGATACCTTACTTGCTTCTACTTTTTGCCTATTATGTGTAGTGCTGCTGTGAATATTTGCATACAAGTCTTTGTTTTCTTTTCTCCTGGGTAGGTATCTAGGAGTGGAATTGCTGGGTCATATGCTAATTCGTCCAGCATTTATATTCCCTGATGACACATGACTTTTTATTTGACTATTAAGAATTTTATTACCTTGAGTACCTAACTTTTTCTGTAAGTCCTCTTGTGAACACATTGCCTTCCCATCAGATGTGGTCAATATTTTACTGACTCTGACTAATAACCTGGGCTTCCCAGCTGGCGCTAGTGATAAAGAATCTGCCTGCCAATAATGCAGGAGACATAAGAAACACTGGTTCGATCCCTAGGTCAGGAAGATCCCCTGGAGGAGAAAATTGCCACCTACTCCAATATTCTTGCCTGGAGAATCCCATGGACAGAGGAGCCTGGTGGGCTACAGTTCACAGTGTTGCAAAGAGTCAGACATGACTGAGGTGACTTAGCACACACACTAATAACCTAACACCTGAAAAATGACATACTCTGAGTGTATATATGTTTTGTAGGGGGAAAGCTGTAGTTATGGCTGTAGATATATAGACCTGGCAAAGTTCTCTTTTCCAGGTCCCTGCTAATGAAAGTTTCTTTTTCTACCTGTATGAATTAAGAATTACAAATGATCTGCAGAGTTATTACTTCATTAGATCACAGGAACATAATTCTGTTTGTTTATAGAGATAATTTAGCTTAATGTTGACAGTATTTGAAAAATTTGCAGAAATTTAATAACTATAGTTATTGTAGTGCTTAGTCCCATCAGTTCTTAAGGCTGACATGATGATATCCACCATAACAATGTGATGGTGCCTTGGTATTGTAAGATTTTACACCGGGACATTGGGTGGAAAATAATTCCATATAAATTGTATTATCCAGGTTATTAAACTACCCTTATTCTATAGAGATCTGAATCAAAATGGTATTAAGCTGGTTTTATGTTCTTTTTTGTATCTCTGTATTTTTATATAGCTCAGAGTGCCTACACTGGATTATACAGACTAGATTTTAAGTAAAAATATGTTTGTCAGTGAACTATTTCTGTGACTCTGTTTCCTGGGTTAAGTAGACCAAAAGCTATCAATAAATATTTATGAAGTATTTGAGGTGATACTCTGCTAATTCTATATATTGAAATAGAAACTTTCAAAGTAGGAAGTCTCCTTACTGCCTTATTTTTCTTTAACCTTTTAATGATACCCCTGAAAGGTAAAGAGTTTATTGTTAGGAATTCCTTGGAGATCCTGTGGTTAGAACTCTGTGCTTTCACTGCCGAGAGGGCATGTATTCAACCCCTGGTGAGGGAACTAAGATCCCACAAACCACGCGATGTGGCCAAAAGAAGAAGAAAAAGAATTTATTGCTGTAGTTTCAGTTGTATAGGTCTAAAAGTAAAGCAGTCCTTTGAGTCCGTAACCTCTATAAAGTTCCTTTTCTGATATGCACTCACACTACTGTGTTCTCTTACATGGAAGGTTTCTTACCGGCTTTAATCACCTGTCGGCTATCTCATCCTAGGCGCCCACTGCAGACAGCGATGATTCAAGATGGCCTCATCTTCTGGCTGATTGACATCCTGAAGGAGCCCGACTGCCTGTCTGACTACACGCTCGAGTACTCGGTGGCCCTGCTCATGAACCTCTGCCTCAGGAGCGCAGGTCTCACAGCCCTACTCCCCTCCCCGAGCTCTGGGTTGGCTTTCATTTTTCCCTCTTAGAAAAACTCAAAACAGAGTGTGAAGCATATCCAACTAGGTGTAAAGCTATTGAATCCCTAAAGCCAACATGCCACCCTGGCCTTGGAAAGAAGAGTTTATGTTATTCAATTATATGCAGTATATATATTAAGAGAAAATTGAATTACATTATATTTTTCTCCCTCTTTGTTACATTATTCAAAGGTAGGAAATGAAGAATTATGACCTGTTTTATCTGAAGACAGAGAAGTACATTCCTAAGATTCTATGGGATTAAGTTGTGGCATTAATCTGACGTTACAGCAGAGCAGTGACGTTCAACCAGACTCCCTGCTCTTAATCACAGTCGCCTTTTCCATTCCATCTCCTAGAGATGGGAATTCCCATGTGACATCTCTGGTCATTTATGTCTTGATCAATAAAGGGAGTAATTTTCACTCTCCCAACAGATTCCACCCCACTTAAATGATCTGTTTCCTGAAATGGAAGAAGCCTCCTTAGAAGAGCTGCCCTGAGCAGTCCCAGTGTTAGGAGAAGGCTACCTAGATAAATAGCTCAGGGGTACTTGTGAGAAGCACCTTCCCCCTCAGATGCTGTGGAATCTGAACCACCTGTGTGTTGTTGACTGACTAAAGGACTTCTTTCAGAGTTCTCTTTTGAAAAACAGCATATGCAAATTTCCTAGCTTGAAAGCATTTATCAGGTTATAATCAGCTTTTCTTGATTATCATCAGTTTATCTTCAGTGATTACTATGATGTTTAGAACCACTGAGACAGCCGTTGGTTTTTCTGTGATGGTGTGTGCGCTTGGGAGGAGGACATCGCTCTTCGATTCCTTGTGGTTCCTGTAGTGAGCGGCTCTGTGCTCTGCCCGAATGATAAGAACCACTGGGACTATGTTGCCCTGTACTGAGCTACTTAACTTCTACGTCGCCTTTTGAGGTGGACCCTAATGATTTCCAAGGGACCCCAGAGGGAGAAACAGGGCCCCACCCAAGATCACCCAGCTCATAAGCAGAGAAGCCGAGATATGTTTTTAAATCTGCCTGACTTGTGCCTCTGAGTTTAGACGTGACCTGTTCTGTTTTGCTGTTTTTCTCCTAAAGGGAAGAATATGTGTGCCAAGGTGGCGGGCCTGGTGCTGAAAGTCCTTTCGGATCTGCTTGGCCATGAAAACCACGAGGTACCCAGTCAGCGCCGCTGGCCCCGGGCTCATGGGAGGGCTGGCCCTGGGTACTTACCTCATCACCTTCCTTCAAATATCTGTATAACCTGTGCCAGAGCTTTCTGTCAAATTTTGGAACCCGGAGCAGGAGGCGGCTTCCGGCTTCCGGTGTGTGAGCACAGCCGCCATCGCTGGTCTGTGCGGCTCTCTCCTGGGCGTTATTTTTTTCCTCCTCCCCCTCTCCCCGCCCCTTCACCCCTCCCCTCCACTATGGCGTTCCTCTACTGAGTTTAATATATGGCCCTGGACGTGTACATAACCTGGTAGTGTATTTAATATTGTGGGCATGATTAATTTGTATAAATAGCAGTGCCCTCTCCATCTCAGTCTTTTCTTACTCTCTTCCCCGCGTCTTTAGGTCCTTTCTCCGTTGCTCTCTGTCCATCTAGAGCCTTCACTCTCGCCACCACACAACAGCCCCCTGTTGGCAGCCCTTCTGTTTCACTCGTCCAGCCCCCAGGGGTGTGCCTCCCCGCCCTTTGCGTCCTCCGTGGACATCTCCACCCTTACCCCTTGAAGACCCAGGCCAGGGCGTCCCTGAGGTGTAGACACTGGTCAATGCCTGCTCACCCTGTACGTCAGGGTCCTGCCAGGTTGTCCTGCGGAGTGGCCGGCCTCGCTTCTACCCTCGCCTGTGTCCTCCCCAGCCCTGGGGAGGTTTTCTAGCCTATAGGGCTCAAGCCCTTTTTAAATGGAACAGAGGTCTGGATGAGCTAACACACAGTGCGGTTCTTCTCTCACCTGCTTGCTACAAATGCCTTTGCAGAAACCATGGCACCGCTTTGCACCTGAAGCCTAATCTCCGCAGAGCTCTGCCCTCCTTAGCTCGGGCACAGGGCTGTCTCCGCAGGGGGACCGGGTCCCACTGGATCAGAGAGAAGCCCTCGGTCTCCCCACATCTGTTCCCATTTCAGACAGCTGTATCCTGGCCATTCCTTTCACATCTCATGTTCCCCCAGCACCCCCGCAGCTGAGTGACCTGGACTGCTTTAGCGAGTGGAGGCTTATTCATTTTTACAGTGCCTGAAAGTGAAAATCGCTCAGTCCTGTTAGACTCTTTGCAACCCCACGGACTATGCAGTCCACGAAATTCTCAAGGCCAGAATACTGGAGTAGGTAACCTTTCCCTTCTCCAGGGGATCTTCCCAACCCAGAAATTGAACCCAGGTCTCCTGCATTGCAGGTGGATTCTTTACCAGCTGAGCCATAGGGAAGCCCAAGAATACTAGAGTGAGTAGCCTTTCCCTTCTCCAGCAGATCTTCCTGACCCAAGAATTAAACCAGGGTCTCCTGCACTGCAGGCGGATTCTTTAACAACCGAGCTATTAGGAAAGCCCTTACAGCGCCTGCCATGCCTTTATATTTTAAAATCAGCGAGCTCTTAGCTACTTCTAGACCAGAGTGAACTCTCTGTTCCATTTTATTCAACTCAGACAGTTGAAGCCAGTGGGAATTATATCCTGTCACCTAACAGAAAAGTTTGGTTCCAAGTGTCAGAACCATGTCAGCTCTGAAAACTGAATAGACCAAAGGAGTCAGGTCTTGTCATTAACTCTTGCCAAAGCATCTGCTTTGAAAATGAGCAGGAAAATCCATATATATATATATATATATATAGTTGTTATTCAGTTGCTCAGTCATGTCCAACTCTTTGTGACCTGCAAGCCAGGCTTCCCTGTCCTTCACCATTTCCCAGAGTTTACTCAAACTCGTATCCATTGAGTCAGTGATGCTATCCAACAATCTCATCCTCTGTCGTCCCCTTCTCCTCCTGCCTTCAGTCTTTCCCAGTATTAGAGTCTTTTCCAATGAGTCAGCTCTTTGCCTCAAGTGGCCAAAATACTGGCATTCAGCTTCAGCATCAGTCCTTCCAATGAATATTCAGGGTTAATAATAATAATAATATATATATAATATATTGGAGCCTAGAAATGTCTTTCCTACATAAAATTCTCACACACGTGTCCTTATGAGATAGTCATGGTCTTGAAAAACAAAATCAAGAAGCCATAAAGAAAAAAATACCCATAGTTAAATATATGAACTTCAATCATATAATCATATGGAAAGAGATTTGCATCACATATGACAAAAGTTTTATATCCTTTACATGTAAAGAGCTCTTATACATTGATAAGTAAGAGTCAAACAGAGAAAAATAGGGAAAAAAAGATAAAGTATGTAAAAGGACAGTTTACAGAATAGTAAATCTTGATGATTTACTATAAACATGAAAAGATGTTCAGTTTCTGCTAGTCATCAGGGAAATGAAAATAAAGATAACTATACAATGCCCTCTCTTACCTGTTATATTAGCAGAAATGAAAAGTGATAATAAATCCAGTGCTAGAAAAGGGTGGTGGGAAATGAGTCCTCCTCCCCACCCATGGTATGGAGAGAGCAGAGCATACAGTCCACTCCAAAGGGAGGGCTCATTTATCAAATCCTGTCTGGCTTAATGGTGGGGTTACCTGTGTGATTAAGACATGGGTCCTATCCTTGAAGAGCTCATAGGGGAGACATAAGTATAAATCTTAAAATACACTGAGTCCAGCACAGAAGTGGAGCGCTGTACAGGAAGGAGGGTAGAGTACTCTGTCTGGGCGCTCAGGAAAGGATTCCTCTGAGATATGTGTGAACTGAGTTTTAAAGGATGAGCCATAACTTTCCAGGGAGACATATGTGGGAATAGCATCCCCAGCAAGGTGAGCTGTTAGGACCAGCCCAGGGCATGTCCCAGGTGCTGTGTGTATCAGGGAGTCTCTTAAGTAGTGTGGAACCTGTGCAGTGTGCATTTCAAGTGGCAGGAAGGAAGAAGCCGAGGAAGACTTTACGGAGGCCAAACCTCGAAGGGCCCTGTGTTCTCTAATCAGGAGTTAGAACTTCCCAGGGCATTCCTAGGGGGCTTCCCCAGTGCCTCAGCAGTAAAGAATCTGCCTCAATGCAGGAGATGCGGGTCAGTCCCTGGGTCGGGAAGATCCCCTGGAGGAGGGCATGGCAGCCCACTCCAGTATCCTCGCCTGGAGAATACCATGGACAGAGGAACCTGGTGGGCTTACAATCCATGGGGTTACAAAGAGTCGGACATGACTTGAAGCAACTGAGCACGCACGCAGGGAGTTTCTATGGAAGGTTTCCGAGGTTGGAAGAGGGATTAATACGGCCCAAGTTGTAGACTCTCAGCAATGATATGATGGTTGGATAAAAGGGTGAATGTAAAGGCGGAGAGATCCTTTTGGAGATTCGATGTAGCCCAGGTCATGGACAATGACATCTGAACAAGGACTGTGGCAGCGCATGTTTATAGGAAGGGTTCCCATCAAGGATAACTTGGAGACTCAGTATTAGGAAGAAGAGAGGAATCAAGGATGCCTCCAGGGGTTCTAGCCTGAGTGGTCAGGAAGACATCAGTTAAACAGTGAAATGTAGCGGGAGTAAGCTGTGGGAGGGAATAGTGCATGCTCTGCTTTGAACTCTCAGTTGTAACCTTTGCCCTGCGACATGCCAGCGGAGGTGTCTGTCATTTGGAGCTCAAGGGGCTGTGAAGATGGCAATGGTCACCCTCCTCACCAGCCAGGCTGCTCTCCAGGGTGGTGTGTGATAGTTGAATTGTATGGTGTTTGAGAACTCGCACATGACTGTTTGTTTTCTCCCCTTAAAGATACAGCCCTATGTGAACGGAGCTCTGTACAGCATCCTTTCCATCCCATCCATTCGCGAGGAAGCTAGAGCAATGGTAAGAAAACGTGCTCGTGGGGTCAGTCACCATCCGTCAGTGCCACGTTCAGAGGCTGTTAGCGCAAGAACTTCCCAGTTGGGCCCCAGGGAGGGCTTCGAAGGGTTTCTAAACTCCCTGGAATTGTATCCCGAACACATATTTGCCGTTTTCTGGGGCCAGAGTTTGTGGTTTTTATCAGATTCTCAAGGGATCTCGGCTGACAGAATTAAGAACTACAGCATCAGAAGTTCCTTTGTTGTTGTTCAGTTGCTAAGCCATGTCTGACTCTTTATGACCCCCTGGACTGCAGCATGCCAGACTTCCCTGTCCTCCACTATCTCCCAGAGTTTGCTCAAGTTCACGTCCATTGGGTTGGTAATGCTGTCTAACCCACCTCATCTTCTGCTGCTCTCATCTCCTTTTGCTTTCAATCTTTCCTGGCATCAAGGTCTTTTCCAGTGAGTCAGATCATCACATCAGGTGGCCAGAGTATTGGTGCTTCAGCTTTGCCATCAGTCCCTCCAATGCATATTCAGGGTTGAAGTTCCTAGCAGATTTATTTTTTGGAAAGTTGTAGACCTTTTTAAAAATTTTAGTGACATTTTAACTGGGGGCTTTGGGAATGCCTATGGATTTCATAGCAGGAGAAGCTTAGCAAGAAAATGATGAAAATGATGAAATCATCACTCAGATTCACGTCTAGGCCTCCTGGAGGAATTGTGGCAGTGAGACCCGGGGCAATCAACACACTCCTTGTAATCCTCAGGCATCTGGTAGCAACCAAGTGATACAGAGGCGCTGATGAAGATGATCCAACTAGCTGGTTGGAAAAGAGTGAATTGAATATTTAATGTGTTAACATTAGTGCTTGCATTGGAGACATAAAACAAACCTCAGGTGATTAGCATCTTCTTTCGTGATGACAGATGTTTCTAGATCTAATCAAAACCACTGGAGTTTTGTCCTTTTTCCTTACAACGTGTGAAACCAGGTTAATTGTGTGTGTGTGTTAAATGCCTAGGATGAAGGGGTTAAATATGTTTCCACTGTCAGAACACAGGCTAAATTCAGTTTGAGATCAATGAAGCATGCTCTTCCACTTGGCTTTGCTTACTTAGAAGAATTGCTAAATCTTCTAATGGGTCAGCTACAATTACATCAGCAATTATGCCAGAAACACAAACTTACTTAAGGTTTATTCTGTGTGGTCACAGTAAACAATAAAACTGAATTACCTACTGCTTTTAAAGAAAAAAAAATTGCTTTCTCAATACAGACCAAGGGAAAAATAAACTTTTATTAAATTCTGCATTATGGTCATTCAGGTGAAAGAGAGAGCTTGTCAGCCAAGGCAGAGAACAAGGAAGAAAGCACGTAGGTTGAAGAAAAGGAAAGAATGGTGGTGACATGGAATCTGAAAGCACAAAGGCCAGACATCCAGGGCCCAGGGGTTGAGAAAGCATGGGGGTGGGGGGTGGTGGAGAAAGGGGACCAAGTGGGGCAAAGAGACTCACTCTTGTTGGACACAGAGGGGATCATCCTGGAGATCATCCAGCCCAGAGAGAAAAGAGGTGGAGAAAGGGACAGCCTCAGAGCCCTATATCCAGGGAGGGCAGTATCCAGAGGTGTCACAACCCCGTCATTGGAGCCCCAGGAGGAGAGGGGAGAGGTAATGAAGAGAAAAAGGGCTGAACAGACAATGATGAAAAAGCATAACCATAGTAATACGGTATCTGGGAATGAGAAACCCCCAAATGTTTGGAAATTAAACAGCACAATTGTATTAGTTTTCTATTGCTTCATAAAAAACTATCCCAAAGTTTAACGTCTTTTGAAAAATTAACGCCTCACAGTTTTTAGAGGACAGAAGTTGGGGAGCATATTAGCTGCGTGGTGCTGGCCAAGAGTCTGTCCTTCGATTGAGCTGAGGGCAGAGGATCCACTTCTAAGCCCGTTGTTACATTGGCTATTGTCCGGGGACCTCATTTCCCAGCCAGTGGCCTCTCCACAGGGCTTGTCTCTCTATGGCAGCTGGCTTACCCGCTGAGGGATCCTAGAGAGACAGAGAGTGAGCCAGACAGCAGCCACAGTCTCCTTGGGATGTGTGGAGAGAGTAGCATGGAGACATCCACACTACCATGTGTAAAATAGACAGCCCAGGGGAATTTGCGGTGTGACTCCGGGAACTCACACCGGGGCTCTGTAACAACCCAGAGAAGTGGAAGGGAGGTGGGAGGGAGGGGACACAGCTATACCTATAGCTGATTCGTGTTGATGTTTGGCAGAAACCAACACAATACTGTGGAGCAACTATCCTTCAATTAAAAATAAATAAAATTAATTATACGTATATAAAGAAGTGGTTACATTGACCTGTTGCCCTAATGGTCCAGGAGCAAGAGACGAGAATGAAGATAGAACACGAAATCTGGTGCAGTGAGTCAGGGGCCCTGCAGCCTCTATTGGACTGAGGTGCAGAGTCCACTCTGAGTCCAGCTTTTGTTCCTAATTACAAACTTTCTTTGATCTTATTTTTCTCAAGACACTATACTGACATAGTCTAGATCTCCTTGTTTTTACCCCTGGATGTTCCTTTCTGAGCTAGTCTCGGGAGCAATCAGCAAGTGTTTAGGCAGCGTTCAGGCCTGACTCCAAGCCAGTGTTCCAAGGTCCATGCTCTCATGATCCTAGTCATACTCCCTTCTGGGTCTGGCCTTGGAGTTTGTAACAAGGCGACTATTTTAAGAAAAACATGAACAATAATCATTAACTGATAATCCCTCAGTTTCTTAATATATGCTGTTTTCCCAGATTCTGTTTCTGTGGAATTTCTCAAAGCTGTGAAAGTACATTGTTAGGAATTCCCACTACAGCTCCCCCTTCTTGTTTAGTAGGAGTAGATACATCAACAGAGCAACTTCTTTCTTCATCAGTTCTCAGACGGTTTCTCTCGTGCATCTGAGGACTAGACACAAGACAGTCAAAAATAGACATCCTGATATTATGGTACCAAGCAATCCTCCTCCTAAAGTTTTAATCCACATCATAGGGTTACGTTTATGTAAGCTTTCCTCAATTTCTTCAAATAAATCAGTTTCTGGGAGTAGTTGTAAGTGAGCATTCTGTATTTTAGAAATAGTAGCCTGTGATTGGGAAATATCCAAGGATAGATTATCACAAACGTGTCCTCTCAAATGTTTAGATAATTGATCCCAAGTATATGCACTTTGATGCTACTTATGAGGTGTGACACAAAATGAAGAGATATTCCCATAACACTTAAGACGAATTTGTAATTTGAAACTTTGTACTTCATCCCCTTGTAGGAGAACTGCATTTCCTAAATCAATCAATCATTCGTTAATTTCTTGGTCTGTGTGGGTTTGACTTCTCCAGGCAGAACTTGCGTTTTGGTGCCGTGCTGTACCAGTGTAGCTGTTTGTGTAGTTTGATGCATTGCCACCCCGGCTACTACCTCGGTGGTGGCTATAGCAATAATTCCATAATAGCTGCTACAAGTAGTCCAATAAACCTTTTGGAACATTGTAGTACTTTCTTTATAACCTTTAAAAGAGCATGTGTTTCAGGGGAGCCTTCCCAGGGTCTGGTTTGATTTACTGGAAGCCATATTCCCAATCTCCTTCTTAGTATAACAAATGAGTGATGAGAATTACAAAGAATTTAAGCAGCTATATAATTTGCAATCCTGGCAAGAAAGTGCTTATACACTTTCATTGATAGAAATTGTTCCTTTCGAGAACACATAAGGATCTCTCACACAAGCATGAATATAGAATGTCCAGTTTGT
Organism: Bos indicus x Bos taurus; assembly: GCF_003369695.1. Classification (NCBI taxonomy): domain Eukaryota; kingdom Metazoa; phylum Chordata; class Mammalia; order Artiodactyla; family Bovidae; genus Bos; species Bos indicus x Bos taurus. The sequence goes on from NC_040077.1 coordinate 118,925,681, forward strand.
ACTGGTGTTAAATGTCAATGAATAATTAGTTTTATTGGAATAATGTCCATCCCAAATTTGGAATTTTTCAAGACCTAAAGCCAATTCCCAACTCCCTTCTTGCCCTCTTCCTTGATCTAATTGTGGGAAGGGGAGTGACATGCCAATACCATGTCATATAGTTGGATGATCTGAATGAGTGGTAGCATTGGTATGGTTAAAGACTTTATGCACCTGCCAATGCAGCCTTTTGTGAGGATTGCAGGACTGATTTTGATGGGAGCAGTTAGAGACTGCATACCCTGTAGGGGACCAGTCCCATACAATTCCGTAGGAACCATTCATGACAATTACTCCCTCAGCCCTGTGGCAGTTATCCCTCTGAGTACGACCTTGTTTTTCAGTCCACAGGTCACGATGCTTGCCTAAAGGTCTGTCCGATTTGGTGTCATTATTGGGTTCTGAGTTGTCATAAGCAAAACTCAGACCAGAGAGAAGATGTAGCTGAACCTTAAGATAGTTATGATTTAAAGAATTAGTGGACAGCCGGGCTTGCATAGATAATTAAAGACATCCTGTAGCCGGTCCTATACAAATTGGCCTGGATTCATACCCATAAGTAACATTGAAGGGAGTCCTTTTTTCTTGTTTAAAAAGAGGAGGGCATGTACCTTCAGGTCCTGGTATTCAGAAAGAATTATTAACATAAACGGAGATCATAGAATCCCCCCAAACAATGGGTTTTAGTAGTGGGAGGCTAGGTATGTATGCCCAATAAGTATAATTTTTAGATTCAGCTGTTGCTAGGGGATATACTCACTGCGGTGGTGATATGAGCAAACATGGAAACAGCCAGATTGTTAGGAGTGACAGCTTTCCCTTCATTTTCTAAGATCTCCTCTGATTTCTGTGTTAACCTTTTAATTTGTCCCCAAGTGGGGATCTTGTTCCAATGCGTCAACGAGAGGGGAATCGTTGTCTTTGTCTGTCTCAGACTCAAGCCTTCGAAACTCATTACTGGGGCCTCTACATCTCATGAGAAGTGTCTCTCCCGTGGGATATGATATGGTTTCAGATGACACGAGGGAATCCAAACGGGTGTTTCTGAATCACCTGGCGAAACTCCCAAGGCTTCTGTTGGAGATGTGGTTATTGCAACCGTCTGGCATGTACGACAAGTCTGCACAATCTGTTTTGGTTGAGACCAAGTGATATGAGACTTGGTTTTTAAACATTTTGAATTACAGTGTGTCAGATCATGAAAGGCTGATGCCTCTGTAAAGACTGGAAATAAAATGGCATCAGCTTGAGCATTTCCTTCTGTTAAGGGCCCTGGTAAAGTAATATGAGCCCGAATTTGAGTAATGTAGAATGGAAATTGTCGGTGCCTTATCACCCATTGTAAATTTGTAAAAAGCGTGTATAATGTGGATGGGATAGTATCCGTAATAGTTGCTGTTTCTCTATGTTTAGTGACATGTGCAGAATATTGAGAATCAGATAAGATATTAATTGCTTGGGGGTTATTTTGTAATGCGCGTGTAATAGCCAGAATTTCTGCTTGTTGTGCGGAATATCCAGGTGTTGCAATAACTAGCATAAATGCGCCTGTATATCCTGCTTTTCCTCGGGTAGTGCCATCTGTAAAAATGAAAAGAGCAATGGGAATGGGGTTGACACTAGTAATTTTAGGCAAAATCCATCTTGTTTGTTTTAAAAACTGCCAGATAGGTAAATCAGGATAGTGGTTGTCGATTTGTCCAATATAGTCAGCTAAAGGTAGTTGCCAAGTTAGTGGCTTTTGAAGAGAATGTTTAATTCTTTGGAGGTTAGTGTAGTGCAAATAAGGCAGGGATCATGTCCAGTAAGTTGCTGAACACGTTCTCTTCCTTTTAGAATTATAGTGGCTGTATGTGTAAATAAGGGGTAATAGATTTTCTTTGTGAATTAGCTAAGAATATCCCTTCAGTTTGCATTATCAACCCAGTAGGGGAATGAGGGGTAGGGAAGACAAACAACTGGAGAGGCTCTAAAGGGTCTATTCTGTCTCTCTGGTGGTTTTGTACTGCTTGTTCTATAATTGCTAGATTTTTCTCAGCCTCAGGAGTTAGCTGTCAGGAGCTATTAAGCTCTGGATTTCCTCTTAACAGAGAGAATACATGGGATAAAGGATACATTGGAATCCCTAACTTAGGTTGAATCCAGTTAATATCTCCTAATAGTTTTTGTAAGTCATTTGGAGTTTTCATTGAGTCTCTGCGTATTTGCACCTTTTGTGGTTTGATTGTAGTACGGGTAACTGTGTTTCCTAAGCACTGAGAAGGTTCAGTGTATTCTAGTTTATCAGGAGCCGAATACAGGCCAGCACATTCTGAGCATTCCTTTTAGCTTTAAAAACAATTCCTATAGGCTATCAATATTAGGTAAGGCACATAATATATCATCCATATAATGAATAATACATGCATGAGGGAATCATTGCTGTGCTAGGTGCAAAATTTTGACAAATACTGGGACTATTAAGCATACCTTGAGGTAATACAGTCCATTGAAATCTTTTATGTGGCTCCTTTAAATTAATGGAAGGAACTGAAAAGGTGAATCCAGGTTGATCACCAGGGTGTAAAGGAATAGTGAAAAAACAATCTTTAAGGTCAATAACAAACAAATGCCAATTTCTTGAAATCATATTAGGATTAGGTAGGCCAGGCTGTGAAGCACCCATTGGAACAATAATAGCATTAACAGCTCTCAGATCAGTAAGTCTTCTCCATTTGTCAGATTTCTTTTGTATAATGAACACCGGAGAAGTCCAAGTGCTAAAGGACTCAATAATACGTCCCTTGCTCAGTTGTTCATTAACTAATTCATGTAAAGCCTCCAATTTTTCTTGTTTTAGAGGCCACGGCTCTATCCACACAGGTCGATCAGTTTTCCAATTAAGGTATGGGTGTGGGTGGGGGAAGATTAATACGAGCAGTGGGGTGGTTCGAAATCTTGAGTAGTCAAAGGATAGTCTTCCTTGTTGATTTTTGCCCAGTCTCAATCCTTGTATATAACCTTGACAGAACACAATTTGGCAACTGGCCTTGATCTCTTGATTTGGAGGAATATGTATCTCAGCATGCCATTGTTCCAAGAGATCACGACCCCATAGATTGACAGGTATAGCAGCCATATAAGGTTGGATGGTGGCTGGTTGTTTATCAGGCCCTGAACAAGACAACACCATAGCACTTTGTTTTAATCCTGTGCCTGTCCTAGACCTGCAATAGATATTGGAGCAGGCCCAGTGGCCATGCTTTAGGCCAGTGTTTAGAGCTGATGATAGAAACCTTGGCTCCAGCATCTATTGAACCTTGAATGTTTTTGCCACTTATATTGACTTGACAAGTGGGTCTGGATTCCAAAATCTTTTCAGTGAGAAAAATACCAGCCTTGGCTGTGCTTCCAAATGCCCTGGAGCCTTCTTTTTTGTCTGACTGTCCTATGTCCACATAGTGAAGTGAAAGTCACTCAGTCATGTCTGACTCTTTGCGACCCCATGGACTATACAGTTCATGGAATTCTCCAGGCCAGAAAACTGGAGTGGGTAGCCTTTCCCTTCTCCAGGGGATCTTCCCAACCCAGGGATGGAACCCAGGTCTCCCACATTGCAGGTGGATTCTTTACCAGCTGAGCCACAAGGGAAGCCCAGGAATACTGGAGTGGGTAGCCTATCCCTTCTCCAGTGGATATTCCTGACCCAGGAATCGAACTGGGGTCTTCTGCATTACAGGCAGATTCTTTACCAACTGAGCAATGAGGGAGGCTGAGCAATCCTATCCACTTTAGAAACCTTCCAGGGAAGAGTGGTAGACGCCATCACCTTCAATTCTCTTTCATAATCATTGTCTGTAACTCGGTGTATGAATTTGAACTCCCTGGGAAGTCAGCCCCGATCTTCCTCACAATAATCCAACTGTCCCCTGTGGAAGTGGAGGATGGCGGGGAGGAGCCGGAGGAAAAAAAAATCCCTCATCATTTTCTTCGGAAGCCGAGGAAACAGGTTTCGAAGATGGCTTGCCCATTTCCCCAGTCTTGACATATTCTGGATTTTCAAGAGTCATCATCACTTTCATCAAAAGAATCAGAAGTCTGCAAAGGTTCCAGTACTGACTTAACTAATGCCCACGTACTCCAAATAGAAACAGGGAGCAGAGTTCCTTTTGCATGTTCTTTTTCTTAACTCAGCTCCAACCTTTTCCCAGACTTTCAAATCTAAGGTCCCTCTTGACAGGAGCCAGCAGCAATATTTATCCACTGCTTGCAACAATTCTAATAATCGCCCTTCACTAATAGAAGCTCCTCCCACTTTTGAGAGCTGTCTTAGTAAACAAATATACAGGCAATGGTGTTCTGCACTCTCAACATTTCCCATTTTAACCCTGATTAAATGCCAGAAGGATTTACCCGTGGGAATTTTCAGAGGCCTCTTAACTATCCCAGGTTCTGCATCTCTGTAGTTTTACTTTCGCTTGTAGCTGTCTTCCGCTCCGGCCCCACGTTGGGCGCCAGTTGTTGCCCTAATGGTCCTGGGAGCGAGCAACAAGAATGAAGACAGAACACGAAATCTGGTACAGTGGGTCAAGGGACCTGCAGCCTCTATTGGCCTGAGGTGCAGAGTCCACTCTGGGTCCAGCTTTTGTTCCTAATTGCAGACTTTCTTTGATCTTATCTTTCTCAAGACACTACACTGACATAGTCTAGATCTCCTTGTTTTTACCCCAGGCCATTCCCTTCTGGGCTAGTCCCAGAAACAGTCAGCAAGTGCTTAAGCAGTGTTCATGCCTGACGCCTTGGTGTTCCAAGGTCCATGCACTCATGATCCCAGCCATACTCCCTTCTGGGTCTGGCCTTGGAGTTTGTAGCAAGGCGATTATTCTAAGAAAAACATGAAATATAATGATTACCATAGTTTCTTAATATATGCTGTTTTTCTAGATTCTATTTCTGTAGAATTTCTCAAGGCTGTGAAAGTACATTATTAGGAATTCCCACTACATTGACCAGCCCAGGAACAGTGTGGGGGACACTCAGGAGTATGAATTCCAGGAGGTGGGGTCATGTTGGAGCCTGTCTGCCACTCGCTTCTAAGTCATCTCTGGATCAGAGAAATCACAGTGAAATTAGGGCTATTAATCTTTTGACATCATCATCATAGTGAAGTCGCTCAGTCCTGTCGACTCTTTTGCGACCCTGTGGACTGTAGCCTACCAAGCTCCTCCATCCATGGGTTTTCCAGGCAAGAGTACTGGAGTGGGGTGCCATTTCCTTCTCCAGGGGATCTTCCTGACCCAGGGATCGAACCTAGGTCTCCCACATTGCAGACAAGGTGCATTACCATCTGAGCCACCAGGGAAGCATCTTTTGACATATATTACAAATATTTCCCCAACTTTTCATTTGTCTTTTAGTTATGGGACTTTGGTCATATGGCAGTTAACTCTGTAGTTAAATCTATTAATATTGTCCTTTATAGTTTCTGACATAAGTTTCTATACACCCTGTGAATTATTAACATTAAAAAGAAAATGTGGGGAACTTCCCTGGTGGTCCAGGGGCTAAGACTTCACGCTCCCAGTGCAGGGATCCGAGGTTCAGTCCCTAAACAGGGAACTGAATCCGACCTGCTAATAGAACCAGCACGGCCAAACAAATGAAAGACAGAAAGCATAGACTGATTCGGTGAAGGTGTAAGCAGCGTAAGCTTCCCTCTGGCATTTTAACTGGGATCCAAGCCTAAGCAAACGGAGAACTCTTTTGGACACATCATCTAAGCAGTTGCCCATTTATTTAGAAGAGAGGCCTCTAAGGGAGGTTATAGCTTCAACAGGGTTTTTCTAAAACCCCGAGGTCTCCCCTCATTTCACTCTTATCCTTGAGTTTTTAGGTTGAAAAAGAGTATTACATCCTTTTTCCATGTAACAGTAATAAAGGAAACCAGACAGTGAGGAGAACGTGGTCTGTCATCTCCCCACCTTAGCATCTGCTCACACACAAAGCCAAGATGGGGCAGGGCTGATGTTCAGATCAGGCCAGTGTTTGCAATACGTGTCAGCGCAGTCATTCCAGAAGGAAGTTTGGCAGTATATGTGAAAAATTATGAAAACCTCCATGCTTTGGATTCATTCATTTTCTTCTACCAGTGCAGAGAAGAGTTCTGCACATGAAGTTGCTCATTCCAGGATTTTTGTAACAGTGAAAAAACAGAATGTAAATGTGTGGTAATGCCTGCTCATGAAATTACAGTTCTTTTGCTCACAGTATTAGTAGCTACTGAAGATGATAATTAGAAAAAGCAGTATGAGACAGTATGGAAACTTTTTATTGTGTAATGGGGGATAAAAGAAGAATATGGCATTATTATTACAATAACTCTGTTTTTGCAACTGTGTAAAACATTTGTGTGCTTGTGGGAAATGACAAAGAATACATAAAAATTATATTAGTAAAAAAAAAAATTATATTAGTACCAAATGCTACTATGGTGGTCTTAATGCCAAAAAAAAAAAAAGAAAAAGATAGATGCGTGCCCTGAGGCCTATTTGAAATTTAAGATCCCTTCAGGGTCTGGGGCTGGAGAGCAGATGCAATCAAGAGGGCTGCTCTAATGCCAACTCCAAGGCCTTCTTGCCCCCAGGGAATTGTTGGCGTCAGACCTCCTCCCTGGGATCTAAACCTCAGCCAGACATGGCGCCCTGGGCTGGAGCAGACCAGATGCTCGGTCAGTTGTGAAGGCTCTCAGAGTCTCCGGGAGAGCCAGGGAGCTGGGCTTAGATGCCACGGAGCTGGGAGGAATGCCCACCCACCCCCACGGGGCTGCTCCAGAGATACCCTTGCTGTGCCTTGCACCCTGGCCCCAGGCCATTCTCGCACTGCCATGCGGGAAACTCAGCCCTGCTGTCCCCAGAGGCCGGATGCCACCCCAGCCAACTCTCCCAAAGATGTGTGTCCCTGTGTTCCTGATTCTTCCCATGGCCCACTGCTGAATCAGTCTCACACGAGCACGTCTGTTTGTCGGCAGGACCGAGAGGTCATCTGCCCGCATGCCCCTCGCTCAGGGGAGCCTGGGAATGCTCAGAGTCTGGCTGCCACTCTGGGAAATGAACACACCGTAGGAAAGCTGTGTCAGGTGTTCATCAGCTCCAGCTGCAGCAGTTGTCCCTTATGGATGGTAGGCCTGCTTGCTGTATTCCATGGCCTCCATGATGAGGGGGCCTTTCAAAATTCAAAACGGACAGGATAAATTGATACAGCTTTTTTACTTACGTATTTCTTTTAAATATTTATTTGTTTGCGCCAGGTCTTAGCTGCAGACGCGGGATCTTTAGTTGCAGCACGTGAGATCTAGTTCTCCAACCAGGGATTGAACCTGGGCCCCCTGCTTTGGGAGCAGAGTCCCAAACACTGGACCTCCAGGGAAGTCCCTATACAGCCTTTTTAGAAAGCAATTTAGTGATATGTATAACGGTCCTAAAAAATATTAACATTCTTTGCCCAGGAATTCTACTTCTGGAGCTCCATACAAGAACACGAACAAAGATTCATGTATCAAAATATCCATCACTGCATTCCTGATCATAGTGGAAAGTAGGAGACAACTAAATGCCAGGCATGGTTAAGGAGGGACTGGTTAAGTCAGAACAGAGGCAGAGGGTCAATCGGGAGCTGATGAGCCCAGGGCGGTGTTTGAATGTTGCCTCTGCGACTTCCCAGTACCTCATGGTGTATCGTTGGGCTTATGACTTATTCTCTCAGTGGCAAAGTGGGTATTGTTTTAGTATCAAATTCATAAGACCATTATGAGAATTAAAAGAGCTGACACATGTAAAATATTTAGAACAGTGCCTGGCACATAGCAAATATTGGGAAAATATTAGCTATTATTGTTATAGTTATTAAAATTGTGTTTATAAAGAATTTACTGACATTCAAACAGTCATAGGGTTTAGTTGAAAAACAGCAGTCAGTCTTATATTGTCAATATGATGTCAGTTATGTAAACAGTGCCCATAAAAGGAGGGCATATCTCAAAACGTCCACAGTTTTTTTAATGTCTGAGTGTAGGGGCTTGTGGATAATTTTAATTCTTTTCCTTTGTTTGTGAAAAAGTGAAAGTCGCTCAGTCGTGTCCCACTCTTTGCAACCCCATGGACTGTACAGCCCATGAAATTCTCCAGGCCAGAATACTGGAGTGGGTAGCCTTTCCCTTCTCCAGGGGGTCTTGCTGAGTTTAGTTTACCAGTTTTCTGCAGAGAACCTATATACCTTCCCTGCTAAAAGAAAGTATTCATGTGCACCTGACACATATGTTTATGTGTTTTTTTAAATTAGTTGATTATTTTAGCTGTTCTGAGTCTTCGTTGCTGCATGGGCTTTTCTCTAGTTGTGAAGCATGCGGGGCTACTCTCTGCTTGCAGCCCGTGGGCTCAGTACTTGTGGCTCGAGGCTTAGTTGCTCCAAGGCATATGGGATCTTCCCAGAGGAGGCGTCGAATCCATGTATCCTTAACCACTGGGCCACCAGGGAAGTTCTGTTTATATTTCCCAAGAGAAATTTCTCGTGAAGACCCGTAGTGATGTAAGTGTGGACTGTTTGGGTCGGAACAAAATAGAACACTAGAGAGAGCTGACCTGCTGAGCGTGAAAGGAGAGTTAGAAATTACTTGGACTGGATGGTATTTGGTGCATGTCGTAGGCCCTGACAGGGGCTTTATCTATTTCATTCCCAAAAGGCCCCCAAAGCAGTTCCTGTAGTTGTGCCCATTTTGCTGTGATGAAATGAGGTTTAGAGGTTAAAACCCTTGCCCGGTGGCATAGCCAGTGAGCAGCTGGTCTGGGTGGTTTGGCTCCAGTGTTTGGGACACACCCCCGAACCTTTACCTAACGAGGAATCTGCATGTGATCCATCCTTTTCTTTCCTTCAGTACTGCATACAGATACAGTCTTCCGTGTGATTGTCTTTATGACGGTCTCTAATCTCAGCGAGCTGGCAGAAATGGACATTCCTTGTTTCTCTGCTTTTAGCACACATTCATATTCT